>NW_004524619.1:1342812-1420036 GCF_000260255.1 Octodon degus | reverse complement strand
AACTCAGGGCCTTGTGATTGCCAGGCAAGCATTTAACCTACTGAGCTATCTCCCCAGCCCCTCCAAAGTTATTTTTTATATCAAAATAAAATTAAAACTCCATGTCCACATTTCCATAGAAAAATGCAACAGACTCATTTAAAATGACATTATTAGCTCTTAAAATTCTTGAAAGAAATAATTTTTGAAAAATTTTATTTACATGAAATCTACTGTACTGAAACAGGGTATTTACCATTTTTAACGCTGTAACATTATAGAAAAAGAAACGATTAGAAATAAATTTCTCAATGCGAATATTGATTTTTTTCAAGGATGGGATTATTGGTGTTTTCCTCCTTCTTGGAGCCTTCAGGGCCTTTTCACATTTTCTATCCAAGCAATGAACATATTTAACAAATTTCCAGTGTCCTCAAAGAAAGTAGTCATATTTCAAAGTCCTAGTTTTATACATTCCAGGTTTTTTTTTTTTAATTAAAAACCCACTTAAATCTATAGTCAAATTATTTTTAAAATACAGGTAAGATACGCATCTTGTTTCATACAAATGGTCTCCTTTGGCTGTGTGCTCTTTGATGCTGTTACCTCTTCGGTTACCTTCTTCTATGCTTCAATAAAGAAAAGTAACTTCAAGGTTAAAACTTAAGTTTTACTCACCACAAAGTATTCAAATGATCAAATTCCCCCCTTTAAATATATGGATTAATCTGGGTGTGGTGGCACACATCTATAATCCCAGCACTTGGAGAAACTGAGGCAGGAGGATGGCAAGTTGAAGTCTACCCTGGGCACCCTAGTGGCCTAGCAAGACCATGATGCAAAATAAAAAGTAAGAAAAGCTAGGAATGTAGTTCAGTGTGAATTGCTTAATCCCTAGTACCATAAAAAAATTATTAGTGTATTGTGAGGTGTATTTTCCCAATTTTTATAAAGAAAATTTTCAAGCATACAAACCATGAAATAATAGTATAGTGAATATTCATAACTTCACCAGATAAGTTTTATAATGAATATCTTAATATAGTTGCTTGATCATACATCCACCCATCGGTGCATCTTGATTTTTAAAAGTGAATAGTAGACATGAGCACAGTTTGCTCCTAAATATGATACCATGAAAATCTTTCACAATATTTTTCATTCTTCTCTTGTTTTTCCGGGTAAAACTTAGGTGCAGTCAAATGTGTGTATCACTAATATGTTCAATGAATTTTGACAAAAGCACATCTCTATGTCATCCACAACATCCATCAAGATATAACCTTAGGGGCTGGGGAGATAGCTCAGTAGAGTAAGTGCTTGCCTGGCAAGCGCAAGGGCCTGAGTTCAATCCCTGGTTCTGAAAAAAAAAAAAAAAAAAAAAAAAAAAAGATATAACCTTAGTGACACTCAGAAAAACTCAAACTCCTCTTGGATATTCTCAGTAAATTCCTGCCCCGTCCCTCTAGACCGAACCAGTCTTGATTCAATTTATACTGTAACAGTTTTCCAGTCAGGACTCAATATAAACCGAATGCTACAGCATTCAATCTCTTTGTGTCTTGCTACGCACACTCAGTATAATGTATTTCTGATTCATCGTGCTGTTCTCTTTTAAAAAGTAATTTGTTCTTTTTCATTGCTGTCTTGTAGCTCATCATATGAATATAGCATAATTGTTTAGTGATTTCCCTGTTGATGAACTCCTAAGCATTTCAGAATTTAGTACTAGGGATATATATATTATCCAAAGGGAGTGAGAAAAACAGAAAAGAAAAATTTAGGAGGAGGGACCAACGTCATGGAGAGGGTAATTCTGAGGTAGCCAATAGTAATGACCATTCAAATCCTGAAAAAAATAGAGTTCTCTGTGGGGAAAAATAAATTCTTACACAATGCTAAGGTTTTGCAAATTACTATGCAGTATAAACACAGAGAGTAGGTTGGTTTCAAGGAAAAATGTGAGAGGAGTTTTTTTGGGTTTCTTAAGTACCTACCTTCTGACCCAGCAATTCTTCCCCTAGGTATTTTCCTAAGAGCAAGAAGAACATGTGTCCACCAAAAAGACTAGTACCAGAATGCTCCTAGGACCGGCCAGATAGTTCAGCAGATTAAAGCATCTGCTTAGGCAGACACAGGAACCAGGGTTTGATTCTCAGGATGCCATGCCAGCCCCACCTTCAGAGCTCACTGAGACAGCAATTGACACTGGGGGCGGTGGCATGCAACTGTAATCCTAGGGCTTGGGAGGCTGCAAACAGGAGGATCACTACAAGTCCAATCTGTATAGTGAGACCCTGTAGACCCTGTGCTAAATCCATTATATATATACATAAGTATTATGTATATATATAATGGATTTTGTTTTTCTCGCTCCCTTTGGACTACCTGAAAGGATTCTGGAGTTGCCTCGTACCCTCCAAACGTTTCTGATGGATTGCTTGTGGTACGCTTCTTTAGGCTGGAGGCATTCGCCTCCATCTTTCATTTATTTCTCAATCTGTAGACATTTTGAAGAAAGGGGCTGTTTACTTTACCCTGCACTCAGTAGGTACTGAATTAACATTTGTGAAATGTGTGACTGATGGGGAGGTCACTGTGGAATCGGACTGTATTACTGAGTTGTAGATCTCCAGCAGATTACTTAAGGTCTCTAAGCCTTCACTGCGTTAGAAACATGAGGGAACTATGAATACCCACTTTGCTCAGTTTTAGTGAGGATTAATGAGCCAATTTGTAAAACGTGTTTGCACTTAATAAATACAAATAAAATGAATGCAATCTTCTTTGGGTCATCTATACAACTCCATAGAACACACCAGCTTTGGATGACTGATCTCCATCCTGCTACATGAGCAATTTCCTCAAATTATAACGTGAAAAACAACAAGCAATAGCAATAATGTAATCCAAAACTACTTTTTTTCCATAATGCCCAAAGGCACTATGGCTTTGTTGATTTAGAATTTGGTAAGCAAGTCAGTTTACCCATGGTTCTTTCATAACCTTTGAGCATATGCTCCTTAGCCACCAGACTTTAAGCTGAGCACATCCATAGAACACCTTGTTTTTGTTGTTGTTGTTATTTATTTGTTTGGGTCTTTTGCTATGCCTTTCTTAATGTGTCCTAATCAGCTCTGCAATACCTGAATATAAACTCTACTCCCAATTTTTTTTTTTTAATAGAAGGGTAATTTAATTCTTTTTCCTTTTTTTTTTTTTTTTTGCGGAACTGGGGATTGAACTCAGGCCCTTGTGCTTGTTAGAGAAGCGCTTACTCCACTGAGCCATCTCTGCAGCCCCCGGTAATCTAATCCTTAATGGTCCTAAATATTATTCACCTCACTTTACACTCATTCTTTTACGTAAAAGGAATATGTCATTAACAATGGAGTAGATAGGAAACTGGAACCTTATCAAGTGTTCTTGCCAATGGGAGCCACAAGCTTTGAAATACCATCTACATTCTCTAAACAAGATAGGGTTTTCTGCTGAAAGAATTGGAGGAAGACTTGGACGGGTTCTGAGAGCCACTTCCTACAGGAAAAAAACTAAATGATATTCTGGGATCTTCAGTAGCAGTAACACCAAGGCTGGGTTTTCTTTATTGCACATGCTTCCATAAAGAAGCGTCTTATTTTCTGGAGTCAGAATGCACCTCTGAGTCTCCTCTCAAAGAAAAGCAAACATGCTTATAAAATTAGATGAGTGCATTGACTGATGTGACCCGTTTAACATGTTTCTACATTTTGCTTCGGATGAAAGATTTCAAACCACATCATTAATGTGGTGAGAAATATTGAATTCAAAAACATTAACATTGTCTTTTCACATGGATTCATCCTCTGCTTGCAACTTGAGAACACGCAGGTATTCATGGTCACCTTGGTTCCTCCATGACCTCCAGCGTGGCTTGTATTTTAAATTAAATCTGGATGGGGGCTTCTGAGAGTAGGGGAGTGGAAATCCACAGGGTGCAGAGTAAAGGCTGGGTATGAGCGGCCACTTGGTATTAAAGGAATGCTTTGCAAGCAAAAACAAAAGAGAGAGAGGGAAAGGAGAGAGAGAGAGAGTTGATATTTGGTTGAAATAAGCGTTGTTTTCCCCTGCTCCAGCATCTGCTTGTGTTCACAATGGCCGCAGTGTTTTTCTTTACCTGGTAGGTGGCCTCACCATGGATGGATGAGGCACTGCGTGAAAATGTGCCTCCTTCTGTCGGAGGGAAATTTGCTTTCACTTCTTTCCCCGGCTTTCCCATGCCTCCCTTTGTTCCAATCATACATGTGAGGAGAAAAACCAGCGATACCAGCACCCGTTTTCTTCTCCAGCCATTTTTTTGGAGTTAATAATTCAAACGGATCTTTTACAAACTCATTTTATTCTTAGAAATGGCCTTATTGCGAACAGTCGGCTCTCCACTTGTACTTTATCAAGCAGCAGATCTGTTGTAAAATGTGATGACTGGATTTCATCTGTTTTGCCACCCCCTAAGAATTCATTGCCCACAGTGCTTCAACTGCTGTTATAAGCTCGGTTTAATTTTTGTGGTACATTGATTGATAACTGGGCTCCCTGGTAACATGGTCTTCCTTGAATAGAACTGCTGTTTTCTAGGTCTCAGATCCCCTGAAGATGCTACATAACTCCCTGTATGAAACAAATCTTCCACACCCTAATAGTAATATTCCTAATCCCCCAAAGAGCAGAACACATACACAAGTGCCTATAGGTATCGCCATGCCTGTAGGTGATACAATATGGGAAGGGAATTTTCCCCTTGGTTATAGGTATGAAGGAATCAGAGCAGCAGAAAAACAACCAACCAACCGAACAAACAAAACTGGAAGACACCACAATTCTGAAAAGTTGTCTAAATTAGTCTCTACTGAGTAATAAAATGGCAGGTACTTCTTTACTCCTTGGCTAATTTTCTGTTGCTATCAGGTGAACTATATAGGATTCCTGCTATGTACATCTAAATTAAAAAATAATAATAACAACATAAGAGAAGAAAAAAAAGTTGGCAAAGAGGAGAATTGTGAAAATAAGGAAACAAAGGATAGAGCAATCAGGCAGAGGGATTTGAATTTCTAAACAGTGGGATACATCAATTTATGAAAAACCCATTTTAAAGCAAAACTCATATTTTTTCCATATACTAAGACCAAGAAACTTCATATTTGTGTGTATCTAAAGAAAGGAACAATATTATAAGTCCTCAAATAATTACTACAGGACAGTAAATTTGCTAAGCCTCCTCCATTCAAGAAAGTTGAAAGCTAAGTGAGGCCACAACAGATAATTCAGCATGGAATAAATTCTTAGCAGCGTAGGGACTGGGAGGATTTTGAGAAAGCCTATTTCTAATCAACTGCATGCATCCCATGACAGCAGCAATGTTGAGGTTGGAAGGTCGTGGGTTTTAGAGTAACATTTTGTGTTGCTTTTGGGCTCTTCAGCCTCACCCTCCCAAGACTATTTTTGTATTAATTTTCAGAGAAACTCTTACTTTGCCTGCCTTCTCTTTGTTTTGGGTATATGCAGGGGCAGGGAAGACTGTATTCATTGAACAGTACTCATTCAAGAGATATGTACTGAGCACCTATTATGCTTCAAGCACTGGGTGCTGAGGATGTAGTATTGAGCAAACCAAAAACTCTCTACTTCTTTCATCTTATATTCTAGCAAGTGAGATGAAAAATGAGCAAAATAGGTAAGGAAAGTAAAAGAAATAAGACAATGAGAAGGGTTAATAAGCAATAAATGAGGGGAAGAAAGGAAATTCTAGATAGGTTACCCAAGGTAGCCTCAATGAGAATGTGATTGTGATTAAGGACTTGGAAGATGTAGCAGACTTAGCTATACAAATATCTAGAGATTTAGCAGTCCAGGCAGAAAGAACAGCAACTATCAAACCCATGGGGAGTGGGACATGGATGGCAGTGTGGAGAGAAGTATAGATTACTAGAGTGGAATCAATGAAGGGGAGGGGAATTTTGGAGAGATGGCATTGCATATATAAAGAAGTGTAGACCACATAGGACCTTGTAAATCATAGAAATAACACTGATCTTCAAGTTGTTTAGAAAGCCATTAGTAGGGTGTGTGTGTGTGTGTGAGTGTGTGTGTGTGTATGTGTTGTGTTACTGGGGATTGAACAGTGAATCCAGGACCTTCACACTGAACTACATCTCTAGCTCTTTTGTATCTTTTATTTTGAGACATGATCTCCCAAATTGCTAAATTTACCAGACGGGTTCAACCTTAATGTGACCCTCCTGCTTAGCCTCTCAGAGGCTGGGGTTTTAGGAAGGTACATGCTATCATGCCTAGAGCCGAGCAGTGTTTTGTACAGAATATTGTCACCATTAGATCTGTTTTAACAGGACCATGCTGTTGTGTTGACTGAGAATAGATCGACAAGGTGTAAGGGCTGGTAGAGGACGACCAATTAAAAGGCTACTGAAATGAGCTAGACAGGACTGAACAAGGAGGTGGTGCTAGAGATGATTAACAGTCAAATTCTGGAGATATTTTGAAAGACAATAGGATTTGATCAGACAAGATCAAGTATGCTCTGGGTGGTATGGTGAAGACCATCAGGACTTGATAAGGCTGCTAGAATAAGAGTAGAATTAAGGATATCACAAATATATTGCTCTGAATTACTGGAAATGTAGAGATAGAATGAGTTGAGTTGAAGAAGTGGAAATTGAGTTTTTCAGTAGGGAGGAGGGACATGTAGATTCTGATTTTTTTGGATGTGTTAAAAGTGTGACTGATACTGGAACACCAGGGTCATATCCTACAGTATGAAAGAATGAAACTGTGGGTGTAGGAGGTAGGATGCCAACAGATTTATTTAAAAGATATAAAGGTATGAAAGTAGACCTGCTGCCAGCTGGAAGGAGTCCTGACTGGGATGCCCAAGAAGGTTCTTTGTCTAGCGATCTTTAGGGTTTTAGAAAGGAGCTTGGACTGCTGTACAAAAATGATACGATCTTGGGGCCAGGGATGGCTCAGTAGAATAAGTGCTTCCCTGGCAAGTGCAGGGTCTGAGTTCAATCCCCAGTTCTGGAAAAAAAAATTGATATGATCTTGATCTACAGTAGATCACAAACTTTTATGAGTATTCATACAATGCTTGTATAGGATCCAGGTGCTCTGGAGCCAAGTACCTAGTACCTACCTCATTATTCTCTAAAAAGGTTCCTGATGGCCACATGACATAGGCAGGTGTTTTGGTAAGATACCAGAAGGTTATGACTCAGCAGACTCCAGCTTAGGCTTCCTGACCCTATTTTGGGGACCACCATCTTTATTGCTGTATAGAACCCTAACTTCTGCCTCGCTAATTCATGTCTCCATAAGTCTATTTAGGTATTGTTATGGAGCTACCAAGTAAGTACTTAGATATATGGTTTTTGACCATGGAAGGAGGCTAAGTTGGATATTTTTGTATCATCAACATACAGATGGTGTTTAAAGTCATGAAATTAGGAGGACTGATGAGATAGCTCAGTGTACTAAGTGCCTGCTTAGGCAAGCACAGCAACTAGGGTTTGATCCCCAGTACCACTTGCCATGCTGACCCCACACCCAGGCATGCTGAGCCAGCTACCAAGTCCAGGCAAGGTGACAAACACCTGTAATCTCAGGGCTGAGGAGGCTGAAAATAGGAGGATCAAACCATATTGAATGTTGGGGTTCAGGGACTTAGGGCAAAAACAGCCATGAAGCTGACAAGGAGTGGCCAAAATGGAACTGATGCCCTGTCAAGGACATATTTATTTCTTTTTTTTTTGCTGAACCGGGGATTAAACTCAGGCCCTTGCACTTGCCAGGGAAGCATTCATTCCACTGAGCCATCTCCCCAGCCCCATGAAGGACATATTTCAAGGCAGATGGACTGATCCTTTCTGTCATGTGCAGCTGATAGGTCAAATATGATGAGAATTATCAGATGAGAGTTAGCCACGACACTTAACAACTAGAATCCATCAGTGATCTTTAGGAGAGCTTGTTTTTGTTGATCTCAAGGTTTGAAGTCATCTGAAGACATCTCATCAAGCTCTATGCATTATGCAAGGACATGTTTTCAGATGTAAGCAATTCTTTTGAAAGTAGACTGGAGAAGTAGACATTGAGGGAGTCTTAAAATCCATCTACCACCATGTTGTTCCCTGAAGTATTGCAATGATATGACTTCTAAAGCAAACAACACAATAAGCAAACAGAGCACTATCTGAGTAGTCTTCGATGGAAACCATGACAACGGGGAAGAGAGGCCTTGTAAAAAAAAAGTGTGTGTATATGCATGCACTTTACCTTCTCAATGTATTTATCATATTGTGACCTTGGAAAGAGCAAGAGCAGGAGAAAAACAAATAAGTGATTCTTCAGCTTTTGGGAAAAGAGACCCACAAAGCCTAAGAACTCAATGTAAAATAATGGATTGGGTTGCAACTGTGTAGGTGGGTTTGGTGAGAAGGCAATTACTCTACAGAGTGACGGGTACTCTTAGCTAAAACAAAAGCTTATCCCTTTGGTTTTGAAGGCCATCAACTTGGGCCTGCTGGAAAGGGAACTAACAGAAGCAGAGAGAGATGGTAGGAGATAGATTAATTTCAAAAGTGGAAAAATTTAAACCCTAGTCAAATCTGAGAAAGGCAAATCCATATAAAAATATTTAAAATGTAGGTTGACATATTTAGTGTGGCATTTTTGATTCTCTACTAACCAAAATATTGCCTCTTAAAGAGGGCGTCCTTAGAACCAATAAAGTATGTGGCAGGCTAGGAACAACCCTTCAGGACAGAGAGGAAGAGGAACACAATGATTAATGGTAATCATGAAATGCACTGATTAAGGTTTCTTGATTTCCCTTTCAAAGTCTGAGACAGTAGATATACTAATTTCTGGACAATGTAGGAGGAAAGTGGGGGAAGTAGAAATAAAGTAAGAAATAAGCACATGACAGGAAAAATAGCCTTGTTGTAAGCTTATTAATGAGCTCCCTCTGAAGTGAGTAGACTTGAATTCTGGCTCTCTGTCACTTTGAAACCTCTGTGTGAACTAGCCTCTTGTACTCTTATGCTGTATATAGAGCAACTCAAAGGACTCACTAGAAAGGACCATGGAGATTTATGGAAAAGTCATTGTTTTTGTCCTTAACCTGCCCTGGGAAGATATAAATCTTTTTTCACTCCAGCTTCACTGTGTGTTTGTGCTTGTCTCTCAGGTACCTGATTCTCCTGTCTCCTTTTCCAGAGTGACTCAGGTAAGAGACATTGTTCCAAGTTCTTAAAGCTCTGTCTCTAGATCACTGGCAATTTCTAAAGAGTGAATAACTTTATAACACCCACGTGTCTTGGCTAAAACCTCCCTTTCTACCTGTTAATTTAATAAATAATTTACTACACTGTATAGTTTGTTGAAGGTGCCAAGAGTTAAGGAAATTTCCCTATTAGGAATTCTTTCAAAGCATTTGTCCACCTGAAAAGTATCAGCATTATCTCTCAAACTGAGGTATTCCAGCAACGTGAACTATGAGGAAGTGAGAATGATTATTGGTAATTGTCACATCACTTACCCTGCGGCAAATTCTGAGATGGAGATTTGTATTCAAGTGATTTACTAAGGAAGTGCTCTCAGAAGAAATTGATAAGGGAATGGGGCACTCGGACAGGAAAAGGGAAGAAGTTAAGCAAAGTATGCTCTGTGTCAGGCCAAGTTCCATATTAGGAAGCCTTGACTTGGTTCTTGAGGGTGAACCCCAGAGTGTGTGTTGTTGGGAGGAAGCTGGCTGTTCCAGTGCCTGCTAAGAGCCACCCTAAGGCTGTGCAAGTTTCTAGGCACTTCTGCTTTGACAGTCCAAGGGCAATCCCCTAATGAGACAAATGGGTGGGTGTTTGAAAGTCACTATTATGGGTGAAATAGTAAAGGAATAAGTGTAACTGAAAGGGTCTCTGTCCTATTTGCTGCTTAGGTCCTGAGTGAAACACTTCCAGTGTGTGTGTAGTACGCCATTGTGTTCTCTAGCACCCCTGTGTTGCATATACCAGGGAACCTGAAGGTTCAGTAATTTGTAAGTGTGTTCCAAAAAGATCAGAGTCAGGGCAAAGACTCAAATCATGGTCTGTCCAAAGACCATGACCACAGTTATATTTCTCTGTTATTATTTTCCTTAATGGTCAGCTTCATAATTAAGTAAGGGACTCTACTAAGGGGGCAAAAAAAGAAATAGAGGTAGAGTCCATGGGCAAAACAAATGTTAAAATAGCTCATGAATAAAAATGCTACTGTAAGTGAGTAGGGATTATTTTATGGCCAGAAATGAAGATGGGGAAGAAATTTAATAATAATTTTTTAAGTTCGTGAAAGGTTTTAACACAGAATAGATTGACCAGCTGTGCTTCAATCTCTACATAGTAGCAGAAAAAAGAACCTCCTTGCTATTATAGCACAAGAGTTTTAAGTTGGATTGAAGCAAGTGTTCCCTGGCCAAAAAGGCTGTTGAGCACTGGAGTGAGATCCTATAAACTCAAATTAGAAGGAAGAAAAAAAAAAAAGGAAAGGAAAGGAGATGGAAGATGCAAATCCAGTCTGCCACCCTGTGTAAATGCATGAGGTATGAGACACCACCTTGCACACACCTGCAACCTTCCACATATGGGAGGATGAATTAAGACAAAACAAAACAAAAGCCTACAAATTTCTTTGTAGCTGAGGATGCTTGGAAAGCTGATACCCCTCCAGAAACTATTAAAGGAATCATTTGAGCCAGGGAAGTGATGCTTGCTGGTCTGGTCTGGTCATTTGCTTCTTCACGAGGGCTCCAACCTTGTTATCCGTCCCCCTAACCCCCACAGACAAAGGTCTCAATGCCATTATGTATGGAGAATTAACATGGTTGATCAGGGTGAGAATCAAGGACTGCTTGGGTAGCAGAGGGAATGGATAGAGTTTGGCTACTTACCTTGTACGGAGCTACATATCTTTGAATAATTTCTGGTTTTAATGTCTTCTGTTCACCCATAGTACCTGCTCCTGGGAATTTTCTTATTTTATCCTATTTTATATTTTGGTGCAGGGTCTCACTCTGCAGCTCAGAATTGTAGTGGTCCTCCTGTCTCAACCTCCCCAGCACAAGGATTACAGGTGTGTGCCACCATGCCTGGTCTTTGTTGCCAACTCTGCATGCTCGGGGGTTGGGCTGGCAGGGCATGCGGTGTCAGGATTGAACCTGAGTCCCTGTGTTTGCCTAAGCAGGTACTTAGTCTGCTGAGCTATCTTTCCAGCCCTCCTGGGAGTTTTCAGTATAAGACAATTCCATTTAGATTTCTTCAAAGTACATATGCATACCACATACAAATGTATACATTCTTGTGATATACCTATGTTGTATGTACTATAACCAGCAAACCTCTTCCACTATTTTGTAATGAACTCATTCATGGATGTGTTTTCTCCATAGCACCACTGACATGGATGGAATTATGAACTATCATTGGGACCACAACCAATGTGTCTGTGAAGGCCCTGTCTTTGAGCTACACTGAACTAAATAAATATATCTGATCTACTGAAGAACTTGACCACAATTCAGATCATTATTTTTGTGTAAAAGCACAAATTTGGATTTGGGAAATATTTCCATCCTCATAATGTTATGATTTGGATCCTAAATACCCTTCAAAAGCCTTAATGTTGAAAGCATGGTTCTGAGGTGATGGGACTCTGAAAGGCGCAGCCCAGCTGAAGGAAGTTGGGTTACTGGGGCCATGCGTGGGAGAGTGTTACTGATTCCCTTTCCCCAGCTGCCATGACTCCTAACCCTGACTGTGCCCGCCACAAGGTCAGGACTCAGTGGACTGCCTTACAGTCCACTCCAAAGCAGCAGAACCGACTGATCACAGTCAGAGCCAGAGTCATTCTTTTCCCCTTGTACATTGACTTTAATTTAATTTTATTTTTCATAACTCTCAGAGGAGGCTTGGAAGAAGATTTTTTTCTATACATTGGGTACCAAAATTCAATTGCTCCTTCAAGTTGTTCTTTCTCTGCCCGGAGTGCTGAGTTGTTCTCTGTGACAGGGAATTCCTTTAGATTCCATTTTAATAGCAGACATTCACAGCATTGAAGAATTGGTCCAAGATTGTTATTGAGCACCAACTATGTGTTGGACACTTTTTTATTTATCCACTTATTATTATCTTCATCCTTATTATCTCATCATTATCATTATTTTGTGGTACTAGAGACTATACTCAGGCCCTCTTGCATGCTAGCTAAATGCTCTAACTCTGCGCTATAACTCCAGCCCTACCCAATGCACATTGTCTTCTATAGCCTTCAGAACAGCCTTGGGATTCTGAAGTCCTTATTGTCATGTGCAGAAGAAGAAACTGTCTTCAAAGAGTCAATTGATTTGAAGTTCTATAAATGACAAATGATGGCTTTGGGTTTTACCATGGTTTGAAAGCCCACCCCCAAATTCAGGCTGCAATTTAATCATCATTATAATAATATTAAGGAGAGAGAATATAACCCTGGAACCAGTGGTGCCCACCTGTAATCCCAGCACTTGGGAGGCTGAGGCAGGAGGATCACCATGAGTTCAAGACCATTATGGGCTACAGTGAGTCTAGGGTCAATCTAAACTACATAGCAAGACCCTGTTTCAAAACTCAGACTCTAAATGGCCTAATCACAAGCTAGGAGGTCTATACCCTGATGAGTAGATTAATATTGCTATTGTGGCAATGAGTTCATTATGGCAGGGATATTTGTTTAAAAGGGGCAAATCAGATCTCTGCTCTCTCTTGCTTTCTTCTGGGTTCCCCTTTAGGATGATGATGTAATGAAGAAAGACCACCCTGGCTAGCCACTGCCCTTTGCTCTTGGACTTTGCCACCAGAACTAAAAAGGGATTGTTTTGTTCTCTACAAATTACACATCATAAAGGTAAAATGACACATGAATGTGTAACATGTGAGCGACAGACACAACAAACAAGTTGTCAGCTCTGGTTTGCCTGACTCTGAAGCCTAAAGGGTATTTGTTGGTTGCATCCCTAATATCCAGCTTTCACTTCCATTATTTTCCTTCAGAAAAGTGGTTTCTTGCTGCCTATCTCCTGCGTCACCTCATACCACATCCCAGCCACTTAGTATTGACCCTATTGTCTCTCCTAAGGTTGAGCCTAGCTAGCCTCAGGTCAATCACTATATTCTTTTCCTCTCTCCTGTTTCTCCTGACTTATTATCTGGTTCAAAATGTCTTAACCATCCAGCGAAAAGTATAAAAACAAAGTACAAGAAGTAAAGCCATGCTGTTATGGTGAGCTGTGGGGGACTCAGGTCAACCATTTCTGACACTGCCAGTCAAGCAGAAGACCCAATACTATTATGGACTACTGGACTCTTTTAGAATATTTTGCTGAGTTTACACACCTATAATATTCAAATGATGGAACTAAACAAGAAAAGGGGATACAGATGAATGTCCATTTTGTATCTGTGTATTCAAAGTGGTTAGGATAGATATATAGTTACATTCTCTTAATGAATAGAGGGATTTGTTCTAATGGTGTTTGTAAATAGGATATCATGTCCACATCTTGTACAGCAATTAACTACTAGGAAGAATGTATGCAATGTGTTAATTATTGGAACTGTCCTACCAATTTGATTTGAAACTGTCTCATTGCTATTTGTTTCTCAATAAAATTATGGAAAAAAAAAAAGATGAGTAGGGAATTCAGTCAGAGCCAGTGGGAAAGAAAAGTCTGTTAATTGTCTTCAAATAAGGAGCTCACATCTTTAACCTGTGTTCTGTAAGAATGCCCCACCTCTGGGTGCACTGAACTGGCCACTGAGACTGGGCACGGTGGTGCATGCCTGTAATCCCAGTGCTGGGGAGGCTGAAAACAGGAGGATCACTACAAGTCCAAGGTGTATAGTGAGACCTTGTACCAGATACATTTAAAAAAAAAAAAAAAATATATATATATATATATATATATATATGTTCTTATATGAGGTACAACATTTTCTTACCTTTAGAGGACAGCATAGTTTTACTGGGATTATTTCCATATGGAGCTTTGGCTGGAAGACCCTGGGGCAGGAGACAGAGGTCAGAGATAAGGAAATTCACATTCCTAACACAATCCTTCAGCTCCTGGATCCAGCTTTACCTGAAGTCAGAGCTACATCTGGATCCAACTGCGAACATATTTGCTCAAATTACCTTTCGCCACTGGAGGTGCTTTTTGGGTTTTGTGTCACTTTCAAGATTAGGAGGTAGAAGTGACACAGAAACTCACCAGGGAAATGTACCTTCATTAAAAATCCTTACTTTTTTTCAAACCTCTGGTATGATGAGAACTGACTTCAGAATCACATTCATGGAACAATTTAGCAACCTAATTAATCAAATTAGATTACATTCAGGCTGTTCTTGCTAAGTGAGAAAAGTTGCCGCTTACGATTTACAAGGATTCGGAACAATATACAGTGAAAACAAAAGAATTTTAAATTAGGCAGAAAAATATGTAAATGCCTCTCTCTGATAATTCTAGTTAATTGAAAATTTAATTCCAGTGAGAATAATAAAAATCTGGGGTTGAATTTGTCTGAGAAGCAAAGTTCTCAAACTGTTTACATATGCCTAATTTTACCGTATGCAAGTACACATTAGGTTCTCATCTCAGGCACTATATTAAATCATACGGCACATCTTACACAAAATGTACTTCTCCTTGTCATGACACACCAAGTATCTTCTGTCCCTTCTTATGTGTGTGCTAAGAGTACATAGCTGTAATGTTTAAGGTGTTAAAAGGATCACCTATAAATCCAAATGCCCATCATCATATCCTTGTCTCAGTTATTCTTCTCTCATTGCTGGGACAAATGCCCGACACCCAAAATGAAGGAAGGAAAGTTTATTTAGCTCACAGTTACTGGAGGTTTCAGTCCACACTTAGCTGGCTCCAAGGCAGTGAGGCACATGGCAGAGAGCAGCAGTTCATAGTGGCAGAACAATAACAATAGCAACAGAGAGAGAGAGTCTGTCTGTCTGTCTCTCTTATATTACATTCAGGCCCTCTGCCCCAGGCAGGGGGAAGAACACACACCCATAATCCCAGCAGTACTAAGACCCAGAATCCCAGGCTTGGATCACCCATAATCCCAGTGGATCATGAATTAATCTCAAACTCTAGAAGTCCCCACCCCATGACAGCATGAGGCTTTGGGGGGACAACTAAACTCAAACCATAACAATCCTTGATTGTGAAAATGAGAAAAATTGGGGAATCATAGGGAAAAAAAGCAGAAAGTATAGCGAAAACACCAACATATAGGTGAAAATCATCGATAAAGGCTCTTTTCAAAGATCATTTTACACTGAAATTAAGGAAGTTTAAGTTCAGGGTCCCTCACCTGGGATGACAAGGATGGCAACTTTCCTGGGTTCACGTAACTTTATCAACTCTAGCAATGAGTGGAGTAGCAATGGAGTGACCCAGAAAATTTTGGGATCTGGTTAAGGGAAAATTTTGAAGGAGGTGCAATTACAGGGGGGCATTAGTTGGGTTATAGATACTTCTATTACTAACCAAATCTTAACTAAATACAGTGTAGGATTGCCTCTTCGGGACATAGAGTCTCTCAAATGTGTCACCTCAAAGGGCATTGTGACAAAAACCTTCTTGGTCAGCTTTTAGCAGGACGTGAATGGGTACCAAGTTATCTAACTCTAGAAGTACAGTATGCATGTAGGATAGAGAAACTTGTTTTGAAATGTAAGCTAGGGCATTTTTGCAATGGAAAGTAATATAAAATCATCAGTAGATGACTCAGTTTTTATCAGTACAAATGGAAATAGAAAATTTACTCCTCTCGGGAATATAACATAATAAGTAAACCTGCATATAGAATTCTTTTTTTATTAGTACATGCTTGTAGTACATGCATTTTGCAATCGTCTTGGGGAATGGGTACCTGTACACACAGTTTGTTGCCTTTTAAAAGTCCCTTTCCTTAGGACTTCCCTCCCTACTTTTATAACTTCCCTCCCCCTACTTTCATTCTCATTGATATTATTAGTGCTAGCTTATGTTTATTGCATACAATGTTTACTTTCCCTGAGCTCATTAGCTTCCTGTCCATGGCATATCTTTTGTCTACTCACTTCCCCTTCCACTCCTCCTTACCCATCACTCTTGGTCTCTTGGAGCCCTTCCCATTTACAAGAGATCCAGCCCCTTGTCTCCTTCTATCCATCCTTTATTATTCTCTTGTTTGTACTTTGACTTACTCAAATGAATGACACCATATGGTATTTAAATCTGTGTGTCTGGCTTTATTTCAGTCAACATTATATTTTCTAGGTGCATCCATTTTCCTATAAATGTCTCAAATTTGTCCTTTATAGACAAGTAGTATTCCATTATGTATAGATTCCATGTTTTCTTTATCCAATCATCTGTTGATGGGTATACAAGCTGCTTCCAGAATTTAGCGAGAATGAATTGTGCTGTTATAAACATTGGTATGCATGTATCACTACAGTTTGATAAAAGCTCTTTGGGGAAGATATCTAGAAGGGAATAGCTAGGTTATATGGAATTTCTAATTGAGAAATATGGAGGAAAGACTGAATTAATTTTTTCTTGCTCACAAACAATGCAAAGTCATATGCACAGTCATCAAAGAGCTTGTGCAAAAAATATTAGGCAGTATGTTGACAAATTCTCCCTCTCCCCACCCTGTGGGCACCACCATTCTATTTTTTGCTTCTAAAATTTGTTCAGTGGGTATAAAATTATAAAGGTGTCTCAGTTTTAGAGATCTGTCAAACAACACAGTGCCTGTAGTTGAAAATATCATATTTTAAAAAATAATCTGTTAAAAGGGTAGATCTTATGTTAAACCCTTTTAGCCTATACATATATGCATGCACACAGAGTGAAAGGGTACAGGGAAAGTTTAGGACACCAAGAGTAGGTTCATCATTTTGATTGTGGTGATGGTACCATGGGTGTGTATATATGTCCAAACTCAAAATCAAGTGTATTAAATATACATAGTTATTTGTGTGTCTATTATACCTCAATAAAGTTGTAAAACCCCAAGTATGTTAAAGGGTTAGTTAATAAAAATGCTATTTTATTTTTAGGAATTTCATGTTATTTGTGATCTTTCTTACTCTTTTAGCATTCAAATATTTTCTGATTTCTCATTTTATAATGATAATCACTTTCATAATTATCTTCTTCTTCTTCTTTTTTTTTTTTTTTTTTTTTTTTTTTTTTGGTGGTACCAGGGATTGAACTCAGGACCTTGCACTTGCCAGGCAAGCACTTATTCCATGAGCTATTTTCCAGGCCTCTCATAACTATCTTTATATTCCTTATTATTAGTAGTATTTTTTTGTACCAAGAATTGAACTCATGATCTTGCATTTGCCAGACAGGTGCATATGCCACTGAGCTATCTCACTAGCCCTGCAATGCTTTTTCAAAGAGGACCCTTTCAATCAGCATTCAGACTCCAAACACCTAGCTCTTTCCTAACCCCTTCAAGCTTTAGATTGAGAAGGAATTAGTTTCAACTTCCAGAAGAACCCTGTAACTTCCTCAGGTTCCTGCCTAAAGAATGTTTTGTGGGGTTACTATAGACACTGTCTCAGCTTTATTCTTGCATGAAAGGAAGGCTCAAGCCTACCTATTTCATATGTAAAATGGCTCATCAGCTTTATTGAAGAATAATTGACATATACTAATATTGCATAAAGTTTATGATTTGATCAGTTTTGCCATGCTTACTGTCATGAAATCTCCACATAAGCAAGCTAATGGAAATTCACACTACCCCCAGAAATGTCTTCAAATGACTTTGTATCTCTTTTTTTCTGCCATGGCTCCATTCCATACTCAAGTTAACCACTGATCTGTTTTCTGTCCAAATTGGCTTTCCAAGAAACTGATACAAATGGAATCCAAGCACAATTATTTTGGGATCCATCCATATTGTCTCTTGTATCAATGGTTCATTTTTCTGCATTGCCAAGTAGTCTACTGTGCTGCAGTCGGACAGCTGATTTATGTGGCTGTACTGTTCAGCTTGTGACTAAGACAACCGAAGTTCCCTGACCAAAGTGTATAAGACTTTGCATGAACATACTCTTTATTTGTTTTGGGGTAATCCTTGAAAACTGATTGCTTGTATTTTATATTTATGTATATGTTATTTTTTAAGACACTTTCAAATGGTTTTGCAAAGTAGCTCAGATATTTGTATTCCCATCAATAATGTGTGAGCGGGCTGGGGAGACAGCTCAGTGGTCTAAGCGCCTGTCTGGCAAGCACATGGACCGAGGTTCGATACCTGGTACTACATGCTGTGCTGACCCTGGAACCCTGAGTGTGTTGTGCACCAAAACCGAATGTGGTGGTACACAGCTATAACCCCAGTGCTGGGGAGGCTGTGACAGGAAGATCACACTACGAGTCCAAGCTATGTAGTGAGACCCTGTACCAGATAGATAGATAGATAGATAGATAGATAGATAGATAGATAGATAGACAGACAGAGTATGAGAGAGTTCTAGTTGCTTGAAATCCTTGCTACAACCAGACAATGGTCACTGAATTTTCTTAAATCATTCCAATAAGACCATAATGCTATCTCATTACAGTTTAATTTATTGCTGCTAAGATTTTTTGGTATGCTTACTCTTCATCTATGTATCTCCTTTGATGGAGCATCTATTTGAACTTTTTGACTCACTGTTCTCTTATGATTCAGTTTTTTTAAAAAAAATTTGGGGGCTGGCCAAATAGGTCAGCAGATTAAAGCACCTCAAACAAGGGCCGGGAGTTCAATCCCCAGTCCTGCCATGCCAGCCCTGCCCCCAGTGTGCACTGAGACAGTGATTGAGACTGGGCGCGCCTGTAATCCCAACTCTTGGGAAGCTGCAAACAGGTGGATCATTATGAATCCAATCTAGTAGTGAGACCCTGAACACCCTGTAGACCCTTCCCTAAAAAAATGAAATAAAAATTTGTATCAGTCCTGAATCAGATACATGACTTGCAAATGTTTACTCCCAGAACATACCTTATGTTTTCATTCCACTAACAAGGCATTTAAAAAACAGATTTAGGGCTGGGGAGGTAGCTCAGCAGCATAAGTGCCTGCCTGGCAAGCGCAAGTCATGAGTTCGATCACAGGTACAAAAAAACAAAGCAAAACAATAAGAACAAAAATCCAGATTTAAAAACCATTGATGATGTCTGATTTATCAATATTTTCTTTGGCAGATTATAATTCGGGCATCATATCTAAGAGATTGTTACCTAGGCAAAGTTGCAAAAGTTTTCTCCTAAAAAACTTCTACATTTAGGTCAATGACTCATGTTGAGTTAATTTTATGGTGTGAGATATGATCAGAGTTTATTTTTTTTTCTTGCATATGTATATATCCAATTATTCCAGCACCATTTGTTGAAAAGACTAATCTTTCTCTACTGAATTGCCTTTGAAACTTTGTCAAAATCACTTGCCTGTATATGTGTGCGTCTATTTCTGGACTTTCTTCTGTTCTGTTCATATATTTGTCTATCTTTACACACTACCAAACTGTCTTGATTATTGTAGCTTCATAGTACATGTTAGGCCTCTAAATTTGTTCATCTTTTTTCAAAGTTGTTTTGTCTATTCTAGGTTCTTTGAATTTTTATATCAATTTTAGAATAAGTCAGTTAATTTCTACAAAAAAAGCCTGCTAGGATTTTAATTTGGATTGGTTTAAATCTACGGATTGGTTGGGGGAAAATGGAATTTTTTTTTTTTTTTTTTTTAGGACTATTGAGTTTTCTGACCAGTGAATACACAAAATTTTACCTTTTTTATTAGGTTTTCCTTTAATTCCTGTTAGAAATGTTTTGTAGTTTGCAGTGCATAGACTTTCCACCGTTTTTTTTTTTTTTTTTTGGATTCCTCTCTAATTATTTCATATTTTTGATGTCACTTTTAATGCAGTTCTTAAATTTTTAACTTCTGAGGTTCGTTGCTAGTATATAGAAATTCAATTTTTTTTTTTTTTTTGGTTTAATGGTCTTTTATCCTGAAACATTGCTTCAGTTCACTTAATAGTTCTAGGAACGTTTTTGTAGATTTTCCACATGAATAGTTATGTCACTTGTGACAGTGACAGTTTTCCTTCTAATTTGAGTGATTTTATATTTCTTTTTTCTTGCTGTATTCCACTGACTAAAATTCCAATTCTATCTTGAAGGCATGCTTTGAATGTGGACATCCTGCTTGGTTCCCATCATAAAGCTGTGTTTAAAGTTAGCTGGGTATTTGTAGATGCCCTTATCAAATTGAGAAAGCTCCTTTTTATTCACATTCCTAGGTTTCTGGGCTTATTTTTAAAATCAGGAATGCCTTTTGATTTTTATCAGATGTTCTTCAGCACTTCCTGAGGTGCATGTAATTTATATTTCTTTTATTTAGTTCTTTGCTATCCTGGTACACTGATAGATATTCTCTTTCTTTCTTTCTTTCTTTCTTTCTTTCTTTCTTTCTTTCTTTCTTTCTTTCTTTCTTTCTTTCTTTCTTTCGGCAGAACCAGGGATTAAACTCAGGCCCTTGCGCTTGCCAGGGAATCGCTTATTCCACTGAGTCATCTCCCTGGCCCAAATTTTCTATTGTTAACCCCATTTTACATACTTGGTCACAATGCATTGGCTTTTCACACAGCGTTGAATTTCCTCAATTTTTATTATGAATTTTCCCTCAATCTGCCTGGAGGATGTTGGTTGGTGTGTAGTTTTCTTGCAGTATCTTCCTTTTGATACAAGGTAATTTTGGACTCCTAGTTGAAAAAAAAAAATTTCCTTCTCAATTATTCGGAAGTGCTTGTGTAACAGTTTATATTATTTTTGTTAAATCCTTAATGAAATTATACAGTGAAGGTTTTGGCCTTCTTGTTAGGAAATTTTATGACTATTCATTCAATCTATTTAGTAGATGAAGGGCTATTCATGCCCTCCTATAGTTTTCTTGAGTGAACATTTAATTTGTATCATTTATAGAATTTATATGCTGCATCAAAATTGCAAAGTTGTGCATAATATTCCCTTGGAATAGCACTGAGGATGGAATATGCATTACATTTTGATAATTGTAAAATTTATAGCAATATCACTACTCTCATTCTTTCTTTTGATGATGTTTATTGTCTCTTTCCCCCCCATTGATGTGTTTAGAGATTTATTAATTTTTTCAAAAAAAAAGATGAGTGAAAGTTTTCTTTCTTTCTTTTTTATTTTTATTTTTCTGTATTTTAGAGAAAGGTCTACAGGGTATTCAGGGTCTCATTACTAGATTGGACTCATAGTGATCCACCTGCTTACAGCCCTCCCAAGAGCTGGGATTATAGGCGTGCGCCACCACACCCAGGCTCAGTTACCATCTTGGTGTGTCCCTGGGGCAGGGCTGGCACAGCATCCCGGGGATCAAACTCCTGTCCCTGCTTGCAGGCACTTTAAACCACTGAGCTATTGGCCGGCTCTAAGTTTTCATTTTTGAAAGATCTTCCCAGCATGTATAAAGACAGTGCTCTACTGTGCTTTTGTCTTTTCTGTATTACTTACAGTGGAATCAGCTATCTTTTTTTCTCTATGTGTACTGTGATTTCTTGGCTTCTGCTTTTAAAATTTTCTGTTTATTATCAATTTTGATAAACTTGATAACATATACTTGGATATTGTTTTCTTCATTTATTTTGTTTAGATGTTTTCAAGCTTAGTGGGATTTGAGTTTTGCTCAAATCTGGATAATTTCTTCAAAATTTGCGCCATTTATTATTCCAATTACTTTTACTTTAGGTTACTTGAATTTTCCCAGACCTTGCTGACTCAATGTACAATTTTCACAAGTTGTTCCTTTTTTGTCTGGGTCTGGGGATGTAATTCAGAGGTAGAGTGCTTTCTAGGCATGGGTCAAGTCCTGAGTTCAACTTTCACAACATCAACAAACAAACAAACAAACAAACAAACAAAGTTGTATCTTCTATTTTGGGTCATTCTTACTGCTATGCTTTCAAGCTCACTAATTTTTTCTTCTGCAATATCTAATTTTGCTATTAATGTCAGAAAACGTGTGGTGTGTGGTATGTGTGTATGTGTGTGTGTATGAGACACAGTTTAGTTTGAGTTACTACAAGTTTGCATTGGATCTTTTTCAGACCTTTACTTGTTTTTGTCTAACTTTCTGAACATATGGAATATAGTTATAATAACCATTTTAATATCCTTCTCTGCTAACTACAACATCTGTGGTTAGTTCTTAATAAGATCCAATTGATTGATTTATCTCCTCATTATGGATCATATTTTCCTGTTTCTTTGTGTGTCTGGAAATTTTTGATTGGATGCCAGATATTGTAAATTATACCTTGTGGAATGGTGAGTATTTTTGTGTTCCTATGAATATTGATCTTTGTTCCAGGACACAGTTAAGTTTTTTGGAAATTCTTTGAGTTCTTCTGGTCTTGCTTTAAGAATTGCTAGGTGGAATAGCATCGTGTTAATGAAGGGTTCATTATTCTCCACTACCGAAGCAAGACTTTCCTGAATACTATAATGCATGACTTGTGAATCTTGAAGTTTTTCAGTCTGTGTTATGCATGCAGACTCTGTTCTCAACTTTGAGTACTAACTGAACACTGTTACCTTTCAGCTTTTGGGGTGCTTTCCCTCCTCTGGTCTCAGATAACTTGCTGACACAAATGGCCTAAGTTCTCATGTAACATAGCCCAGAGATCTGGAGTCCTCTCTATAACTTTTTCTTCCAGGATGCTCTACATTGTGAACTCCAGCTTCATGTTCTCTGACTTCCCCAACTCCATCTTCTTTGTCTTGTTGAGTCCCCTACCCTCCACCTGGGTCCCTTCTTTGTCCTATTGGCTGGGACTCCTCTCAGGTGGAAGGTAGAAGAGACTACAGGGTCATTTCATTTGTCTCTCAGATCTCAGGGCCCAGATTCTTCATTCCTGGATGAGGTAGTGTCTTGAAAATTATTTATGTATTTTGTCTAACTTTTATGCTTTCTGGGGGAGAGTAAACTGTTTACTTTGTCCTGTACCTTGGCTGGGGGCAGAAGTTCGCTTTCTTTTTCTTTTTGGCTTATACTTGATTCTATAAGATCAGAATGAAAAAAAAAAAAAAAAAAAGAATCTTTTCCAGGAACCATAAAGAGAGTTCAGGTGTGCACTATAGGGTCTGACAATTAGAACAGCAATCCAGTCTCTCTTTCATAAACTTATTAAGGAAGAAGAAGAATTTGCGTGAATTTCCTAAGTCAGATTGTCATCTTAGCCAGTGTCAGAAGGTCTGGGAGCTGAATCTTAGAGAAACAAAATACCCGACAGTTGTTGATGTTTTTTGTAATAGGAGATTTCTGTTATTTTAGCAAACAGAAAGACTGCATAAAAATGTCAAAAAGAAACTATATTTGAAGAAAAAAATAGAAACTGACTCACTAAAGGGACCTATTGGGGATAATTACCCAGAGCCTGTGGTAGATTGGGAGGGTTGATTTAAAGTTATTGTTTTTTGCAAATTCTGCAAAAAAACAAAAACAAAACAAAGATTTCCCCTCCTGGCTTTACCAGTAGCAGAAAAATTCCTTTCACAGCTATAATCTTATGCAAATTGCAAAAGTGGATTTTACTCTTTAGTTTAGTTTGTCAATCCTCTTTTTCCATAATATAGATTAGTAGTAGCTAATGATAAAATACTAAAAACTATCCTTTCAAATGAATACAAGTTTTCATTTTTGACTTGTATTCTGCAATAGACGACAGGAACATTAGCTGGTCTGTATCTGACTGCCCCAGGTCAGTAAAACCTGAATTAACTTTCTCATCTGACACTTGTTTGAATCTGAGGATGCTGATTAATTCATGGTGAAAAGGTATAATTTTTCACCTCTACAGTTTTCAACCAGACCCCTACATTCTCAATATATTTTTCTCATGGGGGACATTAACTGGGCTTTGAATGAATTGTGAGTAAATAAATGTCCAATATGTTGGATACCATTATGTTTTCATTCTTTCGAAATATTTCTTATTTGACTTTTCTCATGAAAAAGTATATTTCAAGAGGTTTAATTCAATTAATATCACATCAAGAATTATTGTATTATCTCTGAATTTTATCAGTACTTTTCTGGTTATGCACATGCTAGTTATTTTTAACTTGCATAACCATACCTTTGATTAAAATCTCCCTATTCAGTTTAAAATTTATAGATTCTTGTTAGGAAAAAGGATCTCATGTAGATTTAACAACAGCAACAAGAAAAGGTTAAATATAGACAGCAAATGTAAATAATCATGGGGTATTTGAGTGGCATTTTATTTACATTTGTGGTAGTTTAGTCCATCTTCTGAGCCTTCAAAGCTTTCAGGTCTTACTTTAATTTCAGCTTTCTGGGTGATGTCATTTCCCTCCTCTCTATCACCTTGGACTTGGTTGTTGTCAGAACAGAAGTGTTAAAGTTGTAATTGGATAAACACTCAGCAATTGTTACCTCAAAGTGTGGTCAAATTCCCTTTCAATTGGTTGGGTTGGTCAACATGGTAAGTGCTAATCACTGGCCAGATTAGTTTCTGTCTCTGTTGATGACAGGAAAAAACAATGATATGGTCCTTGGATTGTGGCAGTACTGTCCTAAGTATTCCCTTCCATGACCCTTCCCATGGGGATCCTGGACACAGGAATAATTCAGATTTGCTAGCTTTTGTTGTGCAGTCTTCTTAGACTAGGAGTCCTCAGCATGGGTGATTTCTAAACACTTAAGAGCTTAATCTGGAAATCCCAATTTATGCAGAACCTGACTGTAATTCTTGAAAGTGTCTTTAGATTTAAAGTTATTTTTCTGTTGCTCTTCCCAACAGACTTGGAGGGCTTATTAGACCTTAGGGCCCAACCATTTGCAAACAAATAATTAACTTCAGTTTTCGTGAGGTCAGGGACAGCATTTAAACTTAGTGGTTAAGAAAACTATTTTCACATTGTCTTTCTAGGAGGGTAGGGAAAGGTAAACAGAAAGGAGAAAGGTGATTTACAGAGAGGGTCAGTACATATACACGGCCACAGAATTTTAGAATTGCAGAATGAGCTAAAGGTATAGGAATGCTTTGATGGGTTTGCTCTGCCTACCAATAAAACAGATCTAAAACATCATTATTCAGTATCTGAAAATCTTTAGAGAGAAAAGACTGTAGCTGTTCTTTTACTTTTACCACATTATGGTAGAGATGTAAAGACTGATTCCTAAAGAAAAGTGACTTAAGGTCATATAGAAATTAGAATTTGCGTCCTCTGAGTTGTATCCAGTGTTCTACGTGCGTGCAGCATATGCTGAATTTTTAAGACCTGTGAGCTCCAGCATTTTGATACATCAAATTAAGGAATTTAGGTACTTTATTCCCTTTTGAATCTGTGCATGCTAATCTCAAAAGCTAAATAATAATCTTATCTCTCTCAAGTCCTTAGTCAGGTTTTTTGAGCATGACACTTTATCAATGACTATTAACAAAGAATGCCTCCTATAGTCCTTAAGGCAGACAGCTGAGACAGTACAGTTTGTATGTTACAAAGACAAAGCTGCTATAGTTCACGTCTTTTACAGTGTGTTACATCGAGTCATTGATCAAGAAAATGGTCTACTGCTTCTCTTTGTCTTTCTCTATTTAATGATCTTTTTATATCCATCTGTAGTGGGGGAGATGAACAGAATATGAGAGAGAAGATGACAGTGTGAAAGCAAAACTATAAGCTATGTACTAAAATGCTTAAATACTATCATTTAATCATTTAATGCTGTCACAATCTTGACAATTTGTTCTCCAGCTATAACTCATCCCATATCCTGTTGTATACAGGTTAATCCAGAAAAGCAAATGGCTCACTATTCTTCAAATGAACTTTTTATTAATCTACCTCCAGATCCCATCTTGTACTGCTTTCTCCACCTTATATTCCCCATTCCCAACACTTTTTTAAAATTAAATTTTAGCTCACTGTGGACTATTTGAGCAATAAACAGTGAGATAAGTTTTAAAGTCCAAATGTTTAGTAGAAGGAAAAAGCAGGATAAAGGGGAAGTGAAACTAAAAGGGCAACATTATTTTGAAGAACAAATTCTCAAGCTGGCGTCCAGTTCCAGGAAACAGCTAAAGCAGAGTCCCACTGAGAAAGCTCCATGAGTCGAGGTAAGCTATTCCTTCTGTCTGTTATCCAATCAAGGGAAACAGAAACCAAGTATTTGTGTAGCAATGCTCTTCAGGTGTCATTTGAGAGTTCCACCTGGAGGAAGGTTCTAGAACATTACAACCTGTTGAACGGATGGCAGAGTGAGTTGTAGGAGTGAGGAGACACTTGCAACAAGGAAGTGCTAGAACTAGAAGGGAAAGTCGGGTCAAGTGCAAGCAGTTGCTGACAAGGAGGTGACATGAGAGACATGGGTACTATCTGCTACAAAACTATACCCTAAAGCAAAGGTGGGAGAGAAAAGTGGGTAGGCTACACTTAAAAAGCAACCAACAAATGGCTCAGTCATGTGGGCCTGGGATTGGGTGCACTGTGCCAGCCACTTAAACCAGGCATGGTGGCGCTTGCCTGTAATCCCTGTGCTTGGGAGGCTGAGACAGGAGGATCACTACGAGTCTGAGCTGTGTAGCAAGACCTTGTACCAAATACATAAACAGAAAAGATTTTTAAAAAATGGCTCAGTATCGCACAAGTTTACTTTCCACTTGTGGTGGCCAGGAGACCTTGGTGGAGACTCTGAGTGATGAAAAACTATCATCTTAAGTATGGCCTGATGCCACATCGGTGGTAAAGAATAATTATTATTATTATTATTTTTTTTGTGGAACCGGGGATTGAACTCAGGTCCTTGTGCTTGCCAGGGAAGCGCTTATTCCACTGAGCCATCTCCCTGGCCCTAAAGAAGAGTTTTTACATTGCAAATAAATTGATCTCTGCTGCCCTATATTGCTACTTCCACTCATGATGGACTTGTCCAACTGGCTTTTTGGCCTCCATCCACCACAGGTCTTGTCCTGTCATCTACCATGAACTGAACAATAGAGAAACACAAGCTGAATGATTACCATGTGAGAAGGCCAATGATAATTTCAGGTGGATCAATGATTTAGGTGAGAAAGTGGCTGTGTAAAGAATAGAAAACCTAAGTGAGTGTTGCATAAATTTAAAGTGCTTGCTAAGTAACACACCAATCCCAGAAAGTACAAGGATAGAGAGTGACAGATTTGAAATCTTACAACTTTGAAGCTTGACATGACAAAAAATAGTTTGAGTCCAAAATTTTAAGCAAAAATGTATTAACAGAAGAATTCAAGGCTACTTTTGTTAATATTTTAAGACCTTGGTGACAGAAGTTTCATACATAGAACACTGAACATAGAAACAGATAACTCACGGATAACTAAAGTCATTTGTCCAATAAAACAGCGTGGAGGAATATTATGAGTTGGGAGTTGGTCAAATAAGAGTGTATCTGGAGACCTGGTTGGGAAGGGTTGGGAATGTAGACTGCTTTTGTGTATGCAAGAATGGGTGGGCCCATGCTGGAGCTGATGCAGCATTTCAAAAGTTTGGAGAAGAAGCAAAACAATGAGGAGGAAGCAGAGTGAATATGTTTGGAACTAGATCCATGAATGGCTCAGCGAAGTCAAATGAACCAAGTTTATTTTCCTCAGGCAACTTTGTACCAGAACCTACCTAAGATGGGTCCTTTCCTTTCCTTTCATATTCTTATGTTTGGTTGGAACCAGCATATGGACTTTTGTAGTAAGAAGGTTTTAGAAATAATACAACTAGTTTATAATCACATTTTTAAAAAGAAATGTACAATGGGAGCTTGGCTATGCAAAGTGAGCTATTTCTAAATGTGATATAAGATAACTATTAAAAATAATAACAAAGGTTGAATGATTTGTATTCATAAAGAAAGATGCTGCAGAACTAGGAGAAAATATTAGATTCCAGAATACCATATAGAATATATTTTATTTATATCAAAGAAAAAAAAAACATTTGATAAGTGTATTAAAATCTTGAATGCTGTAAAGTAGACAAAATAATTACTTCCAAAGAATGGGGTTATGGGGAAGGGCTTTGCTTTCTATTTTACATACTCTTGGAAATATTTTATCCTTATTTTTAGATGATAAAGTTCTGAAGAATAAGGTTAATGTCATCTTTGGTTTCTTTAGATTATCTGCTCCTATTAGGTTACAAATCAATGTGGAATTTATAAGCATGAAAAAGGAAAATATAAAATTAATTAAGAAGGGGATTTTAACTTTGTACAATAAAGAAAGCTGGGGGAGTCTTATGTGTCTGTTAAAGGCAAATTTAAAATATTACCAATTCCATAAACTTTGAAAAACTCCTCAGATTACCTGACTCTACCCCCTACTATAATTCTGCTCCATTCTTTGCAGATAAATTTATTTAGGTAATGAGAAATATTTTGTATTTTTTTTTACTGATGCTTCTATTTTCTATAGAGGATGTATCAGGATAAATTCTTTTTTTTTTTTTTTCAGAACTGGGGGTTAAACTCAGGCCCTTGCACTTGCCAGGCAAGTGCTTATTCTACTGAGTCATCTCCCTGGATCCCCAAATTGATATTATGCTACAGTAGCAAATGACCCCTATATCTCAGTGGCTCAAAACAATAAAAGTTTATTTCTTACCAATAATACATTTCCAAGGTAAATTAGCGCTGTATCTTTGTTCATTGTCGTCACTCAAGACCAACAGATAGAAAACATTGTCTTAGTTACTTTTCTCCCTGCTGAGACAAAATACTCCACACCCCAAGTTAGAGGAAGAAAGGCTTACTATGGTTCCTGATTTGTAGGGGTTTCAGTCCGTAGCTGGCTGGCTCCAGGGCAGGGTGGCACAGTAGTGGGCATCACAGAGGAGAAGCAGCTCATGGGGGGCAGAAGGCACTAAGGCAGTGAAGTAGGGAAAAAGCAAGCAGAAACAGCAGCTCTCTTTCTATGCCCTTATGTTCTATGCAGACCATACACCCTTAGGGTGGGTAGCACTCACTCCCAGGGTGAGCCTCCCTTCCACACTCAGACCTGAGCCAAAGCAATCAGTGGACTAATTTTCACACACCCTTAATCCCACTATCATGCCCTTAATCCCAGCATCACACATGCCAGATACAGCTACCCTTGGAAAACCCCACCTGTGACCACATGTGGCTTTAGGGGGACAATCCAGACACATGGATGCATGATTACTGTGGAAAGAGGTGCTCATGGTAAATTGTGAAATGATTATGCAAACTGATGCCTAGAAGCAAAAAACAACTTTATATTTCCCTGATTTACACAAGGTGTGTAACCTCTTTTCCTTACAAAGTGGCAAGGAAATGCAATCTTGCCTTATGGGTGTTCAAAGGAAAGACAGAAGACAGGATTTGCCTCAATGTAGTACCACATGGACTTGGTTTTCAGCATCCAAATTTGGTCTTCTTCCTCTCTTTTCAAGAAAGTTTAATTAATTAATTAATTATTTGATACAGCTTCTTGCAGTTCAGACTCCTAATGATCCTCCTGTCTCAGCCTCCTCAGCGCTGGGATTACAGGTGTACACTAGCATGCCCGATTCTGGGCCCGGCATGGCTTGGGGTACTAGGGATCAAACATGGGTCCTTGCACCTGCCTGGTAGGTGCTTAGACCACCGAGCTGTCTCCCCAGCACTGGTCTCCTTTTCTTGATGCATGCTTTTTTTTTTTTTATATATATTTTTTATGCCTGTGTCTTAACATCCTGCCAAAAAATGCTTTCTCAAATACTTCCTTTTACCTACAAAATGTGGTTTAACAATTTTCTTGGAAATAAAGACTTTTCTTGCTTTGTTAATCGCCATTTTCAGCAACTACAAAGCCATTGTTCCCTAGGGTGAATTGGGGACTCAAAAAGTATTTAAGTGAGAATATTTGTCATGTTTAAAATTACAAAGTAAATGCTTATATTTGGAAAGGTTGATTTTATTTCACAAGGTTTGAGCAATGAGAGCTCTAGTTTTTTTTCAGTAGTCATGTGTGATGGAAGATATGTAATTTATTATGAAGTGAACTGCCCTAAGTAAATTATGTTGTTATCCTTACTGGCGAATTTGAAATCTAACATAGATGAGTTCCTTGCTCATTTTTGGCATCACTCTAATGTTCTTTATTTTTTAAATAATATTTTTTGTTTGTTTTGTTTATGGAAGAGATGTCCTTCTATATAGTTTCTGTTCAAGTGTCATTTATTTATAATACAGCCATTTAAAGTTCTTTTGCTAAATTCACACCTTTGGGAGAAATAATTTTGAAGTGACCTTGGTAAACAGAATTGAAAGTTTAGAAAAAAAAAAAAGCCTGGAGTTTTATATTCTCCAAGAGTAAATTTAACTCTGTGTGTACCACTCAGAAATAACATGCCATATTCAGCTCTGGCAATGAGTAAGGTTTCCCTTCTGTGGGAAAGTCTGTACCATGTTATTTTATTGCAAGACATCTATTTGTCTAACAGAATGGAAATGATTAATTAAATTATGATGCTGTTACAAAGCAGGATATTATTGCATTTATAAATAATTTAAATTATAGGACAGTAGAAGCATCAAGAAATTGCATTAAATGTGGATTAGAACTACTTAAAACAATACATATAAGGGAGAAATGCAACACATTGTAAAAGGGATTATCTCTGTGTGCTGTGGTTAGATGGAATTCCTAGTGTTTTATATTACTATTTTTCTTGGAAGTTTATTATTTTGGGTGTTTAGAACAATATTATTTGTTGATTTTATAGTTAGGAAAATTTTTTTTTTTGCTTCCATAAGAAGATAATTTTGTGCTGTTTGTTGCTTTAATCTGTACTGGGACAGATGCTGAGTTCATTGCTGGGCACTGGAACCAAAAGCATATCTTCAGAACAAGGAAAATATGAGTAAAAGTTCAGAAAATATGAATCAAGAGTATAAGACCTGGTATAGCTGGCTGGATGGTATTTAAATAGATGATGAATTTTTACACAGAGAATGGTCATGTCATATGATTGTACTCATCACTCAGTCATCATTTCTTAAGTTATTTTAAAAAAATAAATGCATGAATAGGTAATTTTTATGCATTAGCCAACATGAAAAAATTAAAGCTATACAATTTGTCATTCATATATTTAGAGGTTTGTCGATGTAATATTAGCTTTTTGCAGAAAAAGCTGGGGGAGAGGTTAGAAAATGGAAGGGTAAACTGGGGGGCCTAAGTGAGTATGACCTCATTGAATATTAAAAACTCAAATTTGAGGCTCCTTAAGGAATAGCCTAGAAGACTGAACTTCAAGTAATAAGATGCCTGATGCTGATAAATCGTACCTAAATCCACAAATGAGTGGCTTTTGAAGTCTAAGATGTTAATATTTTAGATATAAGTTATTGTTTCACGAAGGTAAGAATCACCTACGAAAACACTTTAGAGAATGTCTGTGGTAAATGATTATATATTATCAGTATTTCTGGAAAGGGCAAATGGGGCTCAATTCCCCAAATTACTGATTGCTTAGTAACCATCAAGGGTCCAGAGAGAGCTGATTTTCTTTCCCAGGGCTCGTCACCTGTAGCAGCAGTATTTGGGAACGTGCATGCATTTTGGCATTTTGTGTACACACACGAGTCAATCCTATTTAGTTATTGATTCCATGTTCATGAACTTGTCTACTTGCTAAAATTTTCCTGGAAGCCCCACATCAGTACTTTCAGCTTTCCCAGTCATACAAGGACCCCCAATTTCTTGCTGCTGGATACCCAGGCTCTTAACCCAAGTAAAACAGGTAATAGTCAATTTGTTTCAAGTCGCATACTGCAAAGACAGGTCTTTTATTGTCTCTTTAGGGTCACATTAGAAGAGAAACTTTGTACTTCTGGTGATTTCTTTGTTATAATCCCCCTCAAGCATAGCGCAGAAGTACTGAAGCCTGCCCAGGGATTTCAAGCAGAGGCTTGTGATGTGGTGTACACTAAGTTTAGTGTGTTAGATCCATTTCAGTGATCTAATGTGACTATCAGCATGAGTTATAGTACTGCAGATGACAAGTTCAATGTTAACGAATTGACAATATCTATTAAATAAGTTGTCTTTAAATGAAAACACACAAAATCAAGGCTATATATTAATTAGTTGATGAAAATATGACCCAGGGCTGGCCAAATAGCTCAGTGGATTAAAGCACTTGCTTAGGCACAGCGCAATGGCCAAGGTTCGATCTCTGACGTGCTGTGCCAGCCCTGCCCCTGGGGTGTGCTGAGACTGGAGATTGAGACTGGGCATGATGGCACACTCCTGCAATCTCAGCACTTGGGAGGCTGAAAACAGGAGAATCACTATGAGTCCGATCTATGTAGTGAGACCCTGTAGACCCTGTCCTAAAATACAAAAAAATTAAAAAAAAAAGAAAGAAAAAATAATGATCAAAGGCACACAGGAACTTAACATCTATTTCCCTTATCAATAATGATTCAGTATTCACTAATTCAGTGTTCATGGAGACTTTCCAGAAAAATAACTATCAATAATTTATATCATGTGTGCATATATAAATACATACATAGTGTATATGTATATAAATTTTAGATATATTTGTGAAAATCCTTGATATATATTCAAAGCCTTTACAGATTAAAAATTTCAACTATAAATATCAGAATTATATTTATTACTTTAATAAAAATTTTTAACCTTTCCATTAAATAAGGATACTTTCTAAACAAACAAACAAAAAATACCCTACAGTTCTGTTGTTTTTGAAGACTTAATTGAATAAACTATTTTATTATTTATTTTTCTAATTTATACCACCACCACCAATATACACACCATAACAATCAAATACAGAGAGCTTAATTGAAACCTTGTAAGTAATTAGAAATTGTTATGGTATGGGGGAGTTTTTTCACAGAAAATGTAAGTATGCAAAATGAAGTTTATTTTAATAAAAATATCAATTTCTGTCTTCATTCAATAACAGGTTTTTGGGCAACACATTAATTCTGTAGGCCTAAGTAAATTCAGTTACTTCTGGATCTGAACTTTATGAATTTAGGATTTAAGCTCTGTTAATTTAAGGAAAATATCATTTTACCCTTACTCTGTTCCTAAGTATTATTTTAAGTTCATTGAGGACATAGGTTCAGACTATAAGAGTCTTTTGTTTTACAATCATTTTCTGTTAAAGTGTATTTCCAATGCATCATAAATCACTATTACTCCCATATTTTAAAATCTTTTATTCATTTACTTATTTGGCACAAGGTCTTGCTATGTTTGGATTCCTAGTGATCCTCCTGTCTCAGCCTCCCCAGCACTGGGATTACAGGTGTGCCCTACCCTACAACTGGGTTCATTGGCTGTCACAGCATGCGCAGAATGGAGAGAAGGCACAGCATGTTTGACCCAGATCAAACCAGGGTCTTTGTACTTGCCAGGCAGGTGCTTAGACCTTGGAGCTGTCTCCCTAGTCCTACTCCCATATTTTGATGCTAGTGTTCAATACTGAAACTTGGGGTCCTGCTCTTTATCCTCACATCCTGACCTTTTTGGGGCTATAATCCTTTTAGTCTTGTTGCTTACCTTCTCAACTGTAGGGCTTAGAAAGTCTGGGATCCTTTCTTTGGCCCAGTTCCACTAAATGTGCTTCATTGAGCTGTCAGTTCTTGTTATTCTACAAGGATTAATTGTTCCTTGAACTTTGCTGTAGTTGTCAAGATACTAGTCTGCCACAAAATCTATAAGAAATAGATTGACACAAATATAAAAGATGGACAATATTCAACGTTGGTAAGGATGTGAAGCAATTAGAATCCCTATGCTTTCTTGGTGGGAATGCAAAAATGGTTCAGTCACGTTAGGAAACAGGTCAGTAGTCTTTTATGGAATTACCAGGAAACCCATGATTTCTACATCAAAGTATTCATGCAGGAGAAATGGAAAGAGTTATAGCCTGGAGACTCTTATGTAACTGTTCTTAATAGCTTTACTCACAATTACCTAACTATTAATAACCTAAAGTAAGAAAAATCTGAATATTAGTCAGCTGATGAATGGATAAGAAGATATTGGTACATCCATACAACGGACTACTACTTACCAATAAAAAGGGGTGAATTACTGATATAGGTAGTGGTACAGATGAATCTCAAAACTATTACACTGTGTAGAAGTAGGCAGGCCCAAGAATATACATGCAGAATGATTCCATTTATTTGAAACTAGAAAAGAGAAGTTTAATTTAGATAATTTATTGCCCAGGACCCAGAAGCTGTCAGGGTTGGCTAGAAAAAGGAAGGAAAGACATTTTATGGAATGTGATGGAAAGTGTCTATATCTTCATTGGAATGGTTGCATGAGTTAATAAAATAAGCCCAAACTCATTGAAATGTTTATTTAAAATGGGTACATGTTGCTATATATCAATAAAGTTCATGGGTTGGAGAGATAGCTCAGAATAAGCACTTGCCTGGCAAGTGCAGGGTCCTGGGTTCGATCCCCAGCACCGAACAAAACAAACAAACAAAAAAAACCAGGGCTGGGGAGATGGCTCAGTGGAATAAGCGCTTCCCTAGCAAGGGCAAGGGTCTGAGTTCAATCCCTGGTTCTGCAAACAAAACAAAAGAAAACGAAAAATAACAAAAAACCCTCAACCATTTGGGCCAGCCAAATAGCTCCGTGGATTAAAGCACCTGCAAGCAGGTGCAGGGGCTAGGTGTTTGATCCCTGGGCTTGCTGTGCCGGCCCTGCCCTGAGGGTGCACTGAGACGGTAATTGAGACTGGGCGTGGTGGCCCACGCCTGTAATTCCAGCCCTTCAGAGGCTGTAAACAGGTGGATCACTATTAGTCTAATCTAGTAGTGAGACCCTGAATATCCTGTAGACCCTTCCCTAAAATACAAAATAAATAAATAAATAAAAAATTTGTGTAAAAAATAAACTAGAAACTCAGTCTACTTCTTTACTCTCTTTGGGCTTTTTCTTCTCCTTTCCTGGTGAAAATTCATGAGTGTCTTTGACTTGTAGGTGAGGAAAACTCTGCCCCAGTAGTGTTCATTGTGAATTTATATAATAAACACAAGTTGTTCAAATTTCCTACCCTTTATTCTAATGAAAGGAGAGTAATTTGAAGGGGAACCATTTTTACAAATAAAATCTAAGATATTAAGTGTAAATAATTGATAATTATCATTGTGTGCCAAGTATTGCTAAGAGCTGGGAGTTTTAAGAGAAAGGCATTGCCTCAGCGTCAGTGTTGCCTTCCCACACTTAGCTCTACATGCATTTTTTTTTTAATATATTTTAGGGAAGGGTCTATAGGGTGTTCAGGGTCTCACTACTAGACTGGACTCATAGTGATCCTCCTGTTTACAGCCTCCCAAGAGCTGGGATTACAGGCGCACACCACCACACCGAATCTCAATCGCTGTCTCAGTGCGCCCTGGGGGAGGGGCTGGCACGGCAGGCCTGGGGATCGAACCCATGGCCCCTGCACCTGTTTGCAAATACTTTAATCTACTGAGCTATTTGGCTTACCTTCTATATGCTTAAGACAGCATTGGTGAATGTATCAGGTGAAGATGTGTTCCCTCTTCTGATGGATACTGAAATCTAGTGCAAGAGGTAGGCTTAGGTTCATGTCTTTGTGAAAGCTGGATAGGTGCTAAATGATGACGTGTTTAGTGTTGCGGGTAGAGAGAGGAGAAACAGTTAGTCTCTACTAGCTTTCTGGAAAGACTTTTTGGAAAGTATGATATCTATGCTGGGAAAAATAAATTTGGGCTAAATAAGAAAAACATTGGAATATGGCAGGCAGTGAAAGAAGCTTATGTAGGAGTGTCTTGGTTACTGTTCACTCCTTGCTGGACAAAATACTCCATACTCAAAATTAAGGAAGGAAACATTTATTTAGCTCATAGTTTGTGGAGGTTTCAGTCCATAATCGGCTGTCTCTAAGGCCCAGTGGCACGTGGCAGAGGGCAACAGTTCATGGTGGTGGAAAATAGCGAAACAGCAAGAGCACAAGGGAGGATCAGTAGCAGAGAGCAAGTTTCCCTCCTCTTATAATGCATTCAGGCTATATGCCCCAAGTTGGGTGTAGCACTCACACCCATAATCCCAGCATTGGATTGTGGATTAACCACCTACCCTGGAAGCCTACTGCATCACCTCATCCATCACTGCATGGGGCTTTGTGGGAACATCTAAACCAAACTAGTAACAAGGGGAAAGGAGATTCCCTCATTCACTTGAAGAATATTTATTGGACAGCTGTTGTGTGCTAGGGACAGCTGTGGGTACAGAGGACTGAAGAGGACTAAGATAGAGAATAATCCCTGTTTTCTTAGAGTTTGTAATGTGTAAGGAATTTGCTAAGTGGACTTACAATGGCTACCTGTGTAATCATGGATAGAACAATATGAAATGGCCATCTCTCTCAGAGTTGGAGGATCCAGTTGAAGGCCTGAAACTCACAGCAGTCTGTGAGAGTCTGTGTTGGAAGGCTAAAGGGTCTGCGCCAGAGGGCCAAAGAGTCTGTTCTGGGAGCCTGGAGGCGCTGGAGGAGAAAGTGCAAGGCAATGGGGAGGACCAGAGCTCCTCTGCAGAAGCAAACGGAACTTTCTTGTTCTCTCCCTTTTTATTTTATCCAGGCTACAAGCCTACTCTTTGTGCCACCCACATCTGGGGAAGGTCTTCCCTCAATTTGTGATCTACAAACTGTGATCTACATGTTGACCAACCATGCTAGCATCACTGTCTCAGCTCCACCTCAGTGCTCCGGATGTTAAATTCTCATGGGAGAATGAAAGTGAGACCTCTTGCATACACAGTTCCTGCCAGGGTGCAATGCTGATAATGTGAAGTGGAGTTGAAGCAGTAATGCTAGAGAGTGAGGGGAAGAGCAGTCATCCAAAGGCATACTCACAAATATGCTCTACTAATTCTAAGTGTTTCATAATCCCTTCCAGTTGACACATAAAATTAATGATCACAGTGGCAATAACTGCTTAAATGTTAGGAAATTTATTTGTTTCATTATTGGTAGCGCTAGGTGTGAGACTTTTCTTAGCCCTGCTATGATGTACTACATAAAACTCTTGTGTATTGTGTCTAACTGTACTCACTACATATATCAACTCTGCTACCTCCACTCATCTGGCTATAGGGTCATATCGATATACAAAATAGACAATTCTCATAATATAGACATTCATGGTTCTGTGATCATAATTAGGGCTTAGCAGTCATAATTAATACATTATACACCTAGACATACTGATTTTGGAGTTTTTAGTGAGCGATTGATAATATTGATAATCTGGAGAAAGCCTAGAAGGGGAAGAATTGAGGCAAGATTGTAGTCTAGAGTGCACCAGTATTTGAGAGCCAGGAAGAGCAGAAAGAGCTTATGAAAGAAGATAAAGAAGGGATGGCCTGAAACGGTAGAAGAGAATTAGGGGGAGTAAGGGCATTCAAGCTCAGTAAGTGCTTTTTGGCACTAGAGACTGGTTTTGTGGAAGTCAATTTTATTCACAGACTCAGAAGATTAGTTTCTTTTTATTTTCTAAAACTAGTCTGTGTTTGCCGTACATAGTAGTTATATTCGGCTATGCTAGCATCACTGTCTCAGCTCCACCTCAGAGCTCTGAAGGTTAAATTCTCATGGGAGAATGAAACTGAGACTGCTTGCATACACAGTTCCCGCCAGGGCTTATACTCTGGAGAGGATGTAAGGCCAATGCTCTGAGCTGGAGTTGAGGCAGTAATGCCAGCAAGTGAGGGGAAGACCAGCTGGAAGTGTGAAGCTATGTTTGTCAGCTTGTCATTCACTTCCTTCTGTGTGGCTGTGCTTCTAATAAGCCACTGACCAGTACCAATCTGTGGCACCAGGTGCTGGGAATGCCTGCTTTACAGGTTTGCAGAATCCATCTTTTCTGCTATCCCCAAAACTGTTTGAGGACTGGGACTGTGTCAAATCTAATGAATATAGTATTACTAATTCTCTTTGATTTCCTGTTCTATTTGACATAGTTGCCATTTACTCCCTTTAAACTCTTATTGCACTTTGCTTCTGGACTTAAATCATTTGATCATTTGAAAGAGTGCAAAAGTGTGGAGGCACTAGATGAGTGATGTTATAAATACTTTTTAATTTACTCTGGGCATAAAAGCTCAAAGGTTTATGTTGCTTTGGTCTTAAGCCACCCACTCATCACCCTGGGAATGGAAAACTGGCACTATTATTGAGCATTGTTTCAAGCAATGCCTTTGGTGCATCTCGCCTTGCAAATATTTCAGGCGTGCATCTGTTTTTAAGAGCGTTGAGTGTGACTCTGTTTCAGCTTTTATTAAGCGAAGGTGATGTGATGACTGCTGATCATATCTGTCAGTGGTAAAATTTTGATCAGTTTTGTTTTAGCGGGAGATTACTCACAGGCATTTGTGATCATCAATATGAAAAAGAAATTTTGCATCAGAAACAGTCACTTGCACATTATTATTCAGCTGGATAATAGGTTTTGATTACTTAAATATGTCAGTTTTTTATCGAGCTTAACAGATATTCCATCTGCCTTTATAAATTATTTAATGTTAAGTTCATGCATTATGGGTAATTCTGCATGGGCAGAAGTATGGGTAGGTAAAATCTGCTCCGAAATGTTATTTCCCATGCAGGCATCTTTGAAGACATCCATCACTTCATGTAATCCTTGGTGATCTCTGTTCATAATGGCCGTGAGTTTTCTTGTTTTATTTGGACTTCAGCTGTTAGTTCCGTCAGATTTTGATGGATAAATATCTCCTTCCAGTACCCAGGAGGACTTCAGAAGGCCCAGTGGCTCATCTATTGTCTCTGAGCCAGCCAGAGCTTAAGATAATCCCCCTCCTTCCCTGCCACACTGCCGAATGGACGCACATATACATGCAGCAGGTAGACAGAGGTGCAACATGCTGGAAAGTTAAGAAATTATGCATTCAAACTAATAAATCACTCTTTAATTGTGGCACTGTCTAAGGTAATACGTGCCGGAATTTACTCAACAGTTACTTTTTCTTAGGCTGTACCTTTACCATTTTAATCTAGGTGACAACCTTCTCAGGATTTAGATCCCTGCCTTGGATTTGGCCTGGGAGCATGGACAAAGCCATTCCCTTGGGGAGATGGTAAATTTTGTGTTCGCATTTTATTTCCTTTGCTCCAGCTTCTAGCAAAACTGAAGGAACTAGATTTTCTACGTTGGCCATGAGGATCCAGGGAAAGCTCGGTGTTTTCTTCTCAGGGCTTGGCCAGGTTATGACTTCTTTCTATGCCTTTGCCTCATCACATAGGCTTTTGAATTTGAAAGCTAAGAAGCGATTACATTTTTCTGTGTTTTCTGCTGTCACAGCCCTTCTCTGAAACAATTAGATGTGAACAGCCTCGCTGACTGAGCAGAGAGTAAGCCAGAGAACGGTAAGAGACCACGTGTGGTGTGTGGGTGGGGATCGTGCTGGCTAATATTTTAACATTATTATCCCATCACTCAATTAAATGTCAACACTTTATTTAAAAATAAGAATTATAAGTAGCCAAATCTTGTAATTTCCAGTTCAATGCTTCGTGTGTTTCTATCTAGGCATTAACAGAAAGGTTAGTAAGAATTCAAAGGGAAAATTAAGGTAGTAAAGTAGCAGAACAGACACTAGAGAACCTTTAATTCTTGTATTTTCTGTAATTCCTTTATTGAGAAATTCTGTGAGTTCAGAAGTATTTGAATATTTGCAGTAGTAATCAAATCTCTTACCCAACCCTCTGGAGAAATGACAAAGGGATACAAAAAACAAATAAGGTCCCATATTTGACAATTTTTATTTTCAACATTTTTTGGCCTCTCATTTTTTCCAAAGCTCCAGAATCTTAACTTTTATATACACAGACATATATGTCATGCATGTTCCCATAGACACGTGGCCTGTAAACATGTGTACACATGCTGGTGAGTTATCAAATTACTCATTTGAACTAATAAATTACTCTTTTAAGGGATGAAAGAAATTCTGTACCCAATAGTAAATTGTTTTTCAAAGAAATCTGGATGTGGAGGTTCAAGGGATGTAAAAAACCAGAAGATAAAATTGGGAAAAAGAGGAATTCTCTCTGTGTGGTGCCAATGGCACTTTGCAGAAGTCACACTTTCACTTCCTTCTCTGTCTTGCTACAATAACTAGATTATGCCACAGCAGGATAATTTGGGAAGCTATGCTGTAAACAATTTGGAGAGTTAGAGAGAATGATGGACAATTGATGTTATTAAAAGATAATAACAAATTGGAGGATGATCAAAAGTTGACAGAGGTGGAGAATTGGAGAATGAGGGAAGTTTGTTTTGCTTTTGAGAAGATGACACTTGGACAGAGCAGACAGAGGATCTGTGGTACAATTGGGAGTTATCCAACCACACAAACAATGTTTAGGTATACACATGAGCTTCCAAGATTGAAGTTGACCTTGGGAAGCCATAGAGTAAGACTTGGAACCGTCAGAGTCAATTAGAAATTATCATACTTGTCACTAAGATTTTAATATTGAATGATATGGTTCATAACAAGCATGACCCCCAGTATTTCCATGTGCACAGGAGTAGGGTTTTGCAAGATAACTGGATCTTGAAGGCATTGACTTGGTGTTAGGAGGTGGGGCCTAGTAAGAGGTGGGTCTCTGGGAAAATGACCTGGAAGGTCACACCCCTTTTCCCAGCTCCCTCTTATCTCTTTGCTTCCTGACAGTCATGGCCTGAGCAGCGCTCCTCCACATGTTTCTTGCTTTGCTTCCTGGATACCATGATATGAATGGTTGTCCTCTACCTGGTGCTTCTGTCATGTTTTTCGGCCTTTCAGTCAGCCTGCAATAGACTGAAGATGTGAGTCAAAAGAAGCCTTTCCTCTTTTAACTTTTAGAACCCCTCCCCCTTTTTTTTTTTTGTGGCTGGCTCAGCTTGTGGTGTCAGGGATTGAACCACAGTCCCTAAGCGCTTGCCTAAGCTTACCTAAGCAGATACTTTAAACTGCTGCACTATCTTGCTGGCCCCTAGGGTCCATATTCTGCCCATCACTTTTCTTAGTGAAGAAAAAGTAACTGAGACACTGAAATGTCATCTTTATTATTATATAATAGTATACTGCTTTGTAATGCAAATAATCTCTCCAGTACCTGTTTTTTATCCTTGACTGGATGCTCTTTGAGGGTAGTGGTTGTGCTGTGTATGTCTTAGAATTCTTTACAGGTTTTGTGTGTTTTGTGTTGGCTCACATAAAGCACTTGAACTAATAATTCTTTCCACTGAAGCTTATGCTGCTCTCCTGCTACTTGTGGCATTTTACTTTCTCTCTGACTTTATGGTAAGTCTATTGAAGGCAGGGGCCAAGCTCTTTAATTTTCACTTTCTTATTATCCCTGCTAGCATGGCAGACACAGCTTGATCTGTACTTATGGGTATGCTGAGTCATTGACTAGAAATTTGCTTGAGTTTTTCATTCTTGAAGTTAAAGATTTTGTGTAAGTAGACAAAACAAAGCATACTCACCAGCAAGGGCATCACTAGATGTCTTTGTGGTCCTGACCATGTCACTAACACAAGGTGCTTGCGTTCATTAGAATTAGTTTTAGCTGTAACTAGCAGAATCTAGATTCAAATACGCCTTCACAGAATGAACGCAGGAAGGAACGAATGAAAAGCTCAACCAAATTGAATTTCTTTAATTATATAACTGACAAGCTCATGGGCACAGCTGTGTTGCTTCTGCCTTCTTAACTGTTCTCTGTGTTGCCTTTCATTACCAGGTGTTTTTATTTTACTTTTTTTCCCCTCATGTGGTCATAGTGGCTAGGGTTTTACCCTGATCACTCTAGAAAAGCCCCACTTCTGACTTTTGGTTACTTTGTTCTGTACTTGAACCAGTTATTCTGACTGAGAGGTTGCAATCTTTGCACTGTCAAGACCTGGGTTACACACTTGTCCCAGAACCAGATGGTAATATGCTGAAGCAACCTCAGACTGACACAGCTGTAGGGATCTTTTCTTAATACAAAATAGGAGTGATGCTTCTGAAAGAAGGCGAATAGATTTGTGAAGCCAGCAATTATAGAGATCTACCAGAGGTCTTATTAGTGCTCCCCAACGCAGTCCATATTTGAAGAGATTATTTTGCTAAAAATATTTTTCCCTATCATCATTCACTTCATTTTTTGCTAGTCAAAGAGATTAATTTGTCTTTCATGACACAACATTGAATCAACCAATTGGTCAACCAAAAAAGGAACCAACCAACCAGGAAAATCCTGCATGCACAGAGCACAGTGGCCAGGTCTATGATCCCATGAACTCAGGAGGCTGAAGCAGGAGGATTGCAAGTTTGAAACTATCCTGGGAGACTTGGGGAGGTCCTGTCTCGAAATGGAAAAAAAAATGGCTAAGTGAAACAGTGGCCCAGCTTTAATACCTACTACAAATAAAACAAAATAACAAAAAACAAAAACAACAAAAAGCACAACAAAACAAGCAAATAAAAATAAGCAAACAAAAAACTGGATGCTGTAAGTTGTGATTTCTCTTGGGTCCTGGAAACTTCAACACTATGTTCCCTTTTTCTGTTGCTTTATAAACCTGAATTGGAAACAGGTGCTATTGAAACCCTGCCTTAATATAGCATTTTTCAGATCTAACTGGATATCAGAATTTTCAGCTGTCGTTGAGAAATACTGATGTTCATGATCCATGCCTATAGATCCTTGTTTAGTAGACTCAAAGAAGAAATTAAGTAATGAAGTTTTTGTTTGTTTGTTTAACACTCTGGTGAATCAGTGGGTAGCCAGGATTAGAGAACTTTTCCTTCTTGTGGTGACTCTGGGGACTGTCAATCAGAACTAACCAGCCATGAGCACAGTTCTCAGAGTTCACTAGCCTGCAACCATCCACTGCTGCTCTGTGGACTCCAGGCATCCTTTTCCCTGTGCCCATCACACCTCCACAAAAATCAACAGATTCAATTCCGGTTCCTGTAGAGAAGTTCACAGAAAGGCTGACACCCAAGATGTGTTTTTCCTTTTGCCTATGTGCTAATTTTCTTTTCACATTTGCAAACAGTGACTGGTTTACATTTTTGGCAGGATTGTACTTCGGAGTTAACATGCATTATGAGTGCCAGTTAAAGTTTTCCCAAGAACTTTAGCATTGTTTGTGGTTTAGAGGTCATTCATAATGGCTTAAAGAGTTTAGCTGGAGTTCTGATCTTGTAGTTTTTGTTTTTCTTGCAGACTGTTATTATTTTTCTTAATTAATTAAATATGTTTCTCCAAGAAGGTACAGGCTGTACTTGAAACAGTTCTGCTCTCTGATTTAAACTGTATACGTCTACAGTTGAAAGAATCAGAATTCATTGATCTTGCATGGAAAAGAGCCCAGTAAGTTGACATAGGATAGAATTCACAGAGCATTGAAAGAACTACAGAATACATGCATTACCTAATGTAATACCTATATCACCAAAACATATTTCCACTATGGTATGATGAGAACACCTGGAACAGTTATAACTCCAGGTAAAATCATAGTCAGAGGATAAAAGAAATTTTGGATTTTGAATGCTTTGCTTCATTATCTCCATAAATCATCAAAATGTGGTAGAAATTTCATACTCTGTATACAAATAATATATGTCAGATTGTTTCCATCTCAGCTGCATCTAAAATATCTGATTTTCACTTGGAAAAAAATCACAATAGCAAATGGAGCAAATAAGGTTTGTGGGGAAGTAAAATTGGCAAAATGCAGGAGTGAGCCTTTATTTTCTCTTCAAAAAGACTGCTGAGGTATCTTATAGATTGTAAGAGTACAAGAAATTAAAGTTATAGAGTAAATAAAGCTATAGTTGAATTTTATCCCTCTCATAGTTCAAACTCCACAATTAAGCCCAGTTGAATTTCTAATTAAGTCTATAAAACTTGACCTAGTCAAAGGGAAATCTAACTTTCAGAATTGATGTATAATTTGAAATATCACTCATGAATTTCCTAATTGTTTCTGGCTTTGATTTTATTCCTTTTGGCCAAATATATTACAAGATTTACATAGTAATAAAGAGATACAGTATCATCTCTAAAATGACTTATGAAATTAAAGTAGAACAAAGTTAGAATAAGTTACTGAATGTTAGAATTGGCAGTGTTCTAGAAGAGATATCCTAAAACAATTTATCAAGCACTAATAATTTTTTGTTGATGCAAAGAATATAGCAGTACCTTGGTTCATGAACTTGATTCTTTCCATACTTCTGATTGTAAACCTAGTTGGATGAGAAGTGAATTAAATTCAGTGGCTAGAGGCAATGTTGATCTTATGGAGAACTTTGATTAGGCTCTTTTTTTTTTTTTTTTTGTCTGTATTTAGTACAGGGTCTATGAGGTCTTCAGGGTCTCACTACGTAGATCGGACTTGTAATGATTCTCCTGTTTTCAGCCTCCCAAGTGCTGGGATTATGGGTGCACATCACTGTGCCCAGTCTCAATTGCCATCTCGGCACACCCAGTGGATGGGGCCATCATGGTACACTGGAAATCGAACTCCAGCCGCTATGCTCTGCCTAAGCAGGAGCTTTAGTCCACTGAGCTATCAGGCCAGCACTTTGATTAGGTTCTTATCCAGTTTGGTTTGTGACCAGAATTGTAGAGAGAATTGAGTTCATGATTCTATTTAATATTTAGCTATGCTATATATAATAATATAACTATGGAAATCATCAACGTCTGAAGGCATGATGAATTAGGGAAGGACCAAATCTCAGCACTGACTCAAAGTATAAAACTGTACTTACTTGAAATACTGATATGAGATGAATAATCTCACTAAGAAACAATTTCTGAGAGTTCCAGTGGCTCCATAGACTCATCAACGTTTGGTATCGTTAATCATTTAAATTTTAGTAGAAGTATTGTGGCATATCATCATGTTTTTAATTTGCATTTCTCTGATGACTAATGATATTGAGCATTTATTCATGTACTTTCTTACCATCTGTTTATCTTCTTTGAAGAAATGTCTGTTCAAACCTTTTGCCTATGTTTTCATTGGATGTTTGAATTCTTATCGTTGAGTTGTAGAAGTTATTTATATATTCAGATGCAAGTCCTTTTATACACACAAACGTATACATACTCAGAGTAAATATTTTCTCCCAGTCTGCTGCTTGCCTTTTGATTTCCTTAGTACAGTCTTTACAGCAGAGAATTTTTAACTCTGATAAAATCTTATATATAAAATTTCTTCTTTTATGGTTTGTGATTTTTGCATTTCCTCTGAGAATTTTCAGTCCATTGCAAGGTTTATTTGGAATGCATTTTTTTCTCCTGAGAACTTTATGGCTAAAATCATTTTGAAAAGCTATGTAGAGTTTTTTTTAAAAAGAAGCTATATATATATATATATATATATATATATATATATACCATACAATATAGGAATCCCTTTGGTAGATGTTTATGTAATAGGTCAACAGAAAGATTGGAACAAAATGTTCACAAAATCTTTATTCATAGAACTCTCAAATGGACACAATTAAAGTGGCCATCAACAGACGAATGGATTAAGATGTCTGGCAAATACACAAGGTGGGATTTACATGTACAACAATAAAAAGGAATCAGAGTAATACCTCAGTTCATGAGTGCTTTTGTTCATGTACAATTTGGTTTGCAAACAGAGGCATCTGGCAAAATTTTGCTTCCATTGGTGGCCTTTGCACCAGGTGAAGAACAAGACAGCAGCCATCTGCCCCAGAAGCATGGAACTAAGTAAGTTCGTGAACCTAGGAGCCACCGTACAGATACAAGTGACAACATGGATGACCTCATAGCACTATGCTGAAAGGAGCTGGTTCAGAAGAGCACATGATTCCAGTTCTAACTATTTCTAGAACAAGAAAAATGAATAAGCTGTAGTGATTAAAATCGTATTTGCAGTTGTTTCTTTTAGAAGTGTGGGGGACACAATGAGGCCTTTTAGAGTGACGGATCTGTTCCATTTTGTATAGTGGTGCTTTTGTATGGGTGTGTGCATTTATCAGAATCCATCAAACTGTCCACACTAATGTACTTTGAGGTAAATAGCATCAGAAAATTTTCATTAAAAGTTATTAAAAAATATTTCATGGCTAGCCAATAATGGTATTCTTATTGGATGCCCACATAGGTTTTTGAAATGTTATTATTAGTAGAATTTCCTGCTTTTCTACCTTCAGTTCATGAATTATCTTATGTTTAAAAATAAGACATTTTCCATAATGGAAATTTAAAGAATACCAAAAGGTAAAAGAATAATGAATTACTCCTTATCTCAGTATTCAAGCTTATTTCTCTGCTTTATATATTTCTTTTTGCAACTAGAAGCATGTGATTCTATAATATTATAGTTTATTTTCTTCATTTAATATTACATTATAATGATTTTCCAACAGTTCCATAGTCTTTACAAATATAATTGTTAAAAAAATGTATTTGGTTGTTGCAGGGCCTCACTACGCAGCTCAGACTCACGGTGATCCTCCTGCTTTCAGCTTCCCCAGTGCTGAGATTACAGGCATGTGCCACTGTGCCTGGACTCTGGTTGGCTCAGCCAGCCCTGGGGGTGGGGCAGGGCAGCGGCATGTGGTGCTAAGGATCGAACTGTGGTCCCTGTGCTTGCCTAAGCCTGCCTAAGCAGGTGTTTTAGTCCGCTGAGCTATCTCACCAGCTGCTTTATAAATATAATTTTAACTGAAAAAATATCCAGAGAAATATACACTGCAAATTACTGAAAATTATCTCCTACTTTGTATTCTTTTTGTGGTTGGCTTTTGCATCCCCCCCCCCCATAATGCTGTAATGATTAACACACAGTTTCTCCCTTGAGGATTGTTTACTCAAGACAGATTTCCAAACACCTTGATCAAAGGGTAATTCATTCAATATTATTATTTGTAATCAAAATATTAAAATCTGTCCCCTTTTCCCTTAGGTTTCATTCTAGAAAAGCTTCTTATTTTGCCACCAATTATTGTTTCGTGAGGCAGAGCATGGAAGGAGAGAGAGGATTTTCACCTACTCCTCTGAATATACTGCGTTGCCTGAATTAGCCTCCTCTATCTGTCAAAGTGCCCAGAAACCATGATGATAGGAGCTGTGGAAATAGATATCTAGCATATGGGAACCTGCTTATAATTTCTTGCTCACAGCATTTATCCCACATACAACATTTATCTTTAAAAGAGCAAGACTAATGAACCCGTATGTATTGTTTTCCACTTATAGCATATCCTCATTTGAAATACATCCATGAAAAACAAAACTCTCCTAATGAGTAAGGAACTGCAGTGTCTTATAGCGAGTAATGTCCTAATGCCTTGCTATATTTCTTGCTTAGGGTACTGATCTTATTGATCTCTATATATATTTAAATCAGAGAGACAGCTTACTATCTGAAAAACTTACGTGGTCTCCATGTTAGTTTTCTGTTATTGTAGTAACGTAGTGGAGGGAAATAAACTTAGAGGAAAGGTTTACTTTGCTCAAGGTTACAGAGGTTTCAGTCTGTGGTCGGCTTGGGTCTGTTACTGTGGGCCTGATGTGAGGTAGAACATTATGGCGGAAAGGGAGTGGCAGAGGAATGCTGTTTACTTCTTGACCTCCAGGAAAGAGAGAAAAGGAGAGCGAGAGTGAGAGAGAGAGAGAGAGAGAGAGCGAGAGCGAGAAAGAGAGCAAGATCTAGTAGTGTCCAAGGTTAGCTCCCATGACCCACTCCTTTTCAGTAGGCTCCATCGCCTAAATTTCTGTCACCCTTCAACTAATGCCATCGAGTTATGGACCCATCAGTGGAGCCTGAGTAATCCACTGAGAGTAAACCTGGCCCAGTTGCCTTCCAAAGAGAATCACCACTGCTGCCAAACGAAAAGCAACACCTTGGAATAATAGCTCATCATGACCCACAATGCTACCCATCCTCTTATTCTTCCTTGAACTCTCAAGGGAACTCCTCTGACTTAAGCTTTATTCTCCTCTGCTTTTCAAATCTTGACCTCTAGTCTGGTCAGTAAACCCCTTTGAGTCTCAGACTTTTCAGTAAATGTCCATTTTATACTTGGACTGGATTCTGGCTACTGTCCTCTGCAAATCTTGCTAGTTAAGTCTCTGTGTCTGTGTCTATGTGTCTGTGTGTCTGTCTGTTTCTCTCTGTCTCTCTATCTGTCTCTCTCTGTCTGTCTGTCTGTCTGTCTGTCTGTCTCTCTCTCTCTCTCTCTATCTTTCTCTCTTCTCTCTCCCTCTCTCTCTCTGTCTCTCTTTTGGTGACTGAACTCATGGATTTGCCCATGCTAGACAAGTGTTCTATCAGAGATACCTCCTCAATCCTAGCTGCCACCTACTGTGAGGAGATTTTCCCATTTTTTTTTTCTTTGATATCCTCTGCCCTCAGGACTGAGAAAAGACAAATTCATCTTCCTCTGCATTCTGTTGTTCATGGACTAAGATTTTCCTTCTTCCTCCTACCTTGCATCTTCAAGCCTCAATCCTTCCAGAAAGACCACCATCCTCTTTCTGTGACCCAAGACTGACAGATGTTTTGCCAGGCACTTTTCTGCTTTCATTAAATTTTACCCTCATTGTCTTCCTCCCACACTCCACCCATTTGGAGGAACTTGGTTTTTTGCTCTCTGAAGTTCTCTTCACAGTGCCCTTTCATTTACTCTCCACCCCAAATCTCATATGTATATTTCCTTTTCTCTAACCCCAACTTCCCACCTCCTGGCATTCATTACATACTCATAGTACGTCAGCTCATTTCTTCTTGTTTTTGCTATAGTGGGAACTGAACCTAGTGTCCTCACACTGAGCTATATCCTTAGTCCCATGTTTTACTGTCAGACAAGATATTGCCAAGTTGTTCAGTCAGAGACGACTTCACATCCTCCTGCCTCAGCCTCGCTGAGTGCTGGAATTACAAGCAAGGGTGCCATACTTGGCTATGTCCCTTTCTTTGTAGCTTAAATTATATGGTCCATTATTTTTATTTTATTTTTTGGTGTCAGGAATTGAACTCAGGACTTTAAGCTTGCCAGGAAGGCACTTGTGACACTGAGCTATATCCCCAGCCCTTATGATCCATTATTTTAGACTACCCATCTCAAATGTCCTCATTGCTCTTGTCTTCTGCTGTATAAATTTTCTAAGATTGCACTGTTGGTTATGACTGCTTGCTATTTCCACATCTGCGCGTGATAAAGGGCAACAGTTGGAGAAAAGAATCGAAGTACCAGAACTCAAATGGCTTCTCAACCCTGTCCCACAATTCTGTGTGTTTCAAAATTAGCACCATTTAAAGATTTCTCCTTTCTTTCCTTTCTTTCTCACTTCTAACAGCCTAGGGTCATGATGAAGAGAAACTGTATTGTCATTTTCCCCAACATTAAAATGGGCGATCCAAACAGTCTGCACCAGTATCTCTCCCCTTCTTTCTCACTAGGAAAACTTTAAAAGACACGTCCCTTATCCTTTCACACGTTGGCATCTCTGTACACACTTCAGATCTCACCCTCTCCTGCTTTATTAAAGTCGTTGCTCAATTCTCATTCTCTTCCTCAGACACAGCCAAGCTTTATCTCTTAACTGACCTTTCCTGTCATACAAAGATGCTGTTTTGTCTCCCACTTCTGCATACCCTTGACTCTCTACTCTACCGGCTACTGCTCCATTGTCCTGACCCTTTTCCTAGCCTGGCTGCCCAAGAGTGACCAACAGAGGCTCCTCCCACATTGCCTCTGAATTCATTCTTTAAGAATTTATCAAAAGGCTTCCACCCCTGCTACTTCATACAAACTGCTTTGGTTAGAACTCCCATCTTCATGATAATGTTTCAAAAATTAAATCTCTCTCCCCCTTACTAACCACCTTCCAGCATCCAGCAGGACATTCAGTAAATAAGCACACCGGTTCTCTAAAATTGGCCAATGTGAAGAGTCTTTAAATGGGAGAGAGATGGTTGTGCCTGTAAGTTTTTCTCTCTATTCTAAGATGCTGGCCACAGGTCAGAGCAATGGCTCCTACTTGCCCTTTCACTCCTTGTTCAAGCCTGGCTTGATGTCTTAGAATTTCAAATTTAAATGTAGCTTTGAGACATTTTAAGGTCTATCAGCACAATGCAAACATGTATGCAAACTTAACTACAAGTCAAGAAACAATAGAAGAAAATAAACTAATAAAAGATATAGCAGGGTAGGACTGGCCAGATAGCTCAACAAATTAAAGAGCCTACTCAGGCAGATGCAGGGACCAGGGTTTGATCCTCCTCATGCCATGCTGGCCCTGACCCTGGGGAGCACTGAGACAGTGACTGAGACTGAGATTGGATGTGGTGGCATGCACCTGTAATCCCAGTGCCTGGGAGGCTGAAAACAGGAGGATCATTACGACTCTAATCTGTGTACTGAGACCCCGTAAATCCTGTAATAAATACATTAAAAACAAATAAAAGAATATAGCAGGGTAAAATTTTAGTCTATAGGTATGGCTCGTTCCTCACCAAAATGATATTTCTAAAGTGCTAGTTTGTAAAGAAGGTCCTGTGTTCCCTCCCACTCTCACTCATTAGGAGTCACCTTTGCTCAGAAACTGACCGCAAAAGACAAATGTTTTCCTTAATTCTTAGGATGATCAACTTGCTACTTCACAAGCTTTCATTCTTCCACGTGCCTAGGACTGATACACAAATAACTTATTAAATTATTAAATATTAGGTAACCAAACTTGGTTGGGTTATTTATTTGATATTGCACATTATCAATAACAAGTTGGCATTGATAAACTAAAACGACCAAATAATTAGATTCTGTCAAGGGCTTTATGCTACAAATGTTGACCGGATATTTGGTTATTTACAAAACTATACATACAACCACATAAATAAGATGGTGTTTTTAAGTGTCCATGGAAGGGAAGAGGGTCTTTGGCTTGCCTTAGAGGGGAGCAGGTGCTGGGAAGCCACTGGTCTCATTTGTGTCTCCACGTAGGAGAGATCATTTTAGTAGCACCTATAAGAGATTAATTCTTTCTCACAAGTAAGTATAAAGATAGCCCTCAAAATATAATTTCAGCTTGACACTTTGATGTTGGGATGAAAGGAACTCCAATATTTCTTTAAACTGCTTTATAGAACCTGAACTTTAAGATGTACCTTAAGTTGACTGGCTCCCCAGTTCTGGGGAGAGCCACCTCGAGGTTGAGATAGTTGATAAACACACAAGGATTCATCCCTTCATTGTACTGATTTTCATCCCTTTGGATTTCTGGAACAAGTAAAATTTAAGATGTGGGGAATTAACACAGAATGACTTAAACTTTTGTTTTGTCCAGTAAGGAGATAACCTAGTTTTAGATAAGAGGAGTGTTTATGATGATAAGAGTGAGGAATAAAATCTGAGAACAAATAACTATAATTACTATATACATTTCAGATATGAAAATCTCACTCCATTTTTTTATTCTCTGTTTTGTTTCCCCATGTGCCAGAGAACATTCTATCAGTGTTTTACTCTAGCACACAGGAATAGAACTACAAATTCCTTTTCCCGCCTATTGCCTTGTTTCTCTATTTTCCTTATCCTGGAGACATTGGTAGGGATAGTTCGTTTTTCATTCATCATAGACAAAACAAGAAATATGATTCTGATTCTGGAATTAGAGTTCCTCTGAAACCAGGATGATGGTAGATATATGGTAGTGTTTTAGAGACTTCCTGAAAAATGTAAGGCTCTGGGGAGAGAATTTAGGATAAAAGCCCAGATACTTATTACAGGTAAAGCTATCTCTTGCACCAGCTACTGGAGATCTATAAGAGAGCTTGAAGGTTTTCTAATGAAGCTTACCTATTTCCTGGAATCCCTTTTTGGGGATCTTTGAAAAATAGAAAGGAGAAACCTAAACACCCTAGTCTATTCCTATAACCTGAAAACTGAAAAGGAATTCCTAAAACATTCCAGTTTCTCCACTTCTTTAACTTTACATTGAGACATATCAGCCTCAGCATATGGGGTGTGCAGCAGACTGCACTGCAGTGGGTGGAGGGGTTCTTGACCTTGACCCCAGTGACTGGCCTGGCCATCTTTTCTGCAAAATCAATGGAGCCATGCCCATCTCAAGTGTGGTGTCAACCTCTGGTCTGTAATCAGTCAGGTGGAAATCTGGCAGAAGATTCCCTTGGGGAAAGAGCTAGTCTTGTAGATGGCAGTAAGGTGCAGAAGCAAGGTCTTAGGCAAGCAGTGAATGATCTGGGGGTGAAGCCAAAGCCATGCACTCTGACTTCTCCTTGAGCATGTACTGGACAGCTGCTGCAATTGTGTGTCAAGGTGTGCATGTTCCTAGCGTTCTGTCCTACACTACTGGCAGTTTAGCTAAGAGGTAAAAAGTAAGCTGCAGCTATTAGTCAGACAAATCCTTTGGCTTGCTTCGTTCATCACATTCTCTATATTGGTCAGATGGAATTGTTGAGGCTACACGTGAAACTAATTTCCACTGGGTTCTTTCCAGTCATGCTCAATGTGGATGCATTAAGCAAACCCTAAACACAAGTCTTTATCTAGGAGCAGCAATCAAGAGTCTGTTGGGTTTAATGCTGTTAATGGACAAACAAACAAATAACAAGACAAAAATAAAAAGGGGAAAAGCAAGTGAGGCTCTGGGAATTGCAATGGATTTGTGGAGCAGGCAACCTGCTTCTGCCCCGTCTTGCAGCATGATCTGAAAAGGCTGAGCAAATGTGGTTTTGGCTTTGCACTGCTGAGGTGTTAACTGCATCATGCTGAGGTGGACTGAAACTTCCAGGGCACCAGTGACATATGTGTGTCGTCACCAGTCTGCCCACTCTTGAATTTATCAAAGATCATATATATATATATATATATATATATATATATATAATCTTCATACTGTGATGTCTGATTTATAATTTCCCAAGGGCAGAATTTTTTTTTTACAGTGACTGGCAGAATTTTTTGTTCTTCATTATGCCTTTTATTAACCCACTGCCAGAGCTCTGTATCTAACCACTCCCAGTGTATCAGTGATCATATTATCAGTAATAGCATATTTCCTCTGGGAGATATGAATACAGTCTATTGCAGGTGAAAGGCTGGGAAGAGGCGGCATAGACCGGAGTGTTCACATTTCTACCTGTACTCTGCCTTTAGACTCCCACACTAAACTTGCAGATGCTGCTGACTAGAGACTTTGACAGTTCCTTAATGTTGTTATCATGTATAATAGAGGCAACTCTATTTGTTCAGACATTTTGCTATACCTTAAATACCATGCTCTGTAAAATATAGATTTTTTGTTTTACGCACACTCTTAGAGGGTTCAGATTCCTGAGTTATCTTAAGATATCTGTCTTTACCAAACAAAGACAGAAACAAAATCCTTATACAAAATCTAGATAGTGGACATAGATCAGTTTGAAGAGAGCCCTAGCAGGTAGAGGGCTGGTTCCTTCCTGTCTGGTTGAAGAACTCAGATGAAAGGAAATAAGGGAGCCCGATGCTTAATTATTACCATTGCTGTTCTTCCATTTAGACAGAAAGGGTGCCAATTATAGGGCTAAGAAAATGCCTGTGAGGTCTTTGGGTCTCTTTTCTTGCCCTTAGTCAGAGTCATGTACAAAAACACTTGGTTTAGAAGATACTAGAGAGCAATGGTGGGGAACCTATGGCATGTGTATTATTCATTTTTCTTTTAGGACAAAAGATGTTAATGTATGAACTATTTTTTTCTAAACTAAAACCTCAGTATTCAGGTTTAATTTCAGTGTTGGCACTTAGCAGTGCACAAGTGGGCTTTGGGCTACAGTTTGGGCACTTGTCTCTGAAAGGCTTTCTATCACTGCTATAGAAATTACATAGAATGTAGATGTTTAAGGGAGGAAGTTTCATAAATTTTCTTGGTATAATATTTAAGTCCCTACTAATACCCTTTTATCTCAACATGTATGTTTATGAGGAGAAGGTACTTGAACAAATCCCTTAATCTTTTGCAGCCTCATTTGTCAAAGGTTAGTTTTAACAGTAACCTGGAGAACACATTGTTTTTACTCTAAAGATCAAACCAAACAACCCACTTTAAAGAGCTTTTTATTCTGTGAAGCATGATACAACAATAGGTTACTATGACATCAAGTACCTCATTCAGGCAGTAGTTCTCAAAAATAAATATAAGCAACAAAATATGAAAGCACTTTAGCAGAGATGGAAAACTAAATAACTATCTTATCCATGACTTTTATTTTATATTGAATACTTTTACAAAGGAAAAGGAATAGAGAATGTATGCTCTGTCATAAAGACTTAAAATATTAATGTCCTTATATTTTAAAATATTTTAATATTTTGATTCTTTGCCTCTGGTAATCCATACCATCTGAATTGTATTCCAACTGGAAAAAAAAAAAAACAAAAAACAAAAACAAAAAAAAAAAAACACCAAAAAAACCCAGCCTTTCCTCATTACCTGGAACTTTGACTATTATACCGAATTCACCTCGATCTTCTTTCAATAAATTAGCCTGAAAAATAGGCTAAGAAGTATCTTGTTGCAAGTCTGGTACCTGCCAATAGTGACATGAAATTTTACCTCTTCCCTGTACATGATTCATCTTATCTCTCTTTTCTTATTGAAATATCCTGGGAGGTTTGACTCCACATAGGAAGTTTCTTGGGTTTAGGTAATATTTTTTTCTCTCCTAGATTTTCCATTGTATTCTGTAGAGGGAAAGGTCTATGGTTTAGGCGATCCTTTCAGATGTATCCAGAAGATAAATATTTAAAATAAAAAGAGAAAAAGAGAATATAGAGAAAAAAATGGAAAAGAAATGCTTGACTCACTGGTTTGGGGTGAGCTGGGCTTTAGATGCCATTTCTTGGTGATTCAGAGTGAACAACAAGCCTCCTCTGCTTGAACCTGCCACTAGACCTGTGAACTGCTCAGTACATCTGTTTCACTTACCAACATCTAACGCCTTAAAGTGTCTCCTCTGGCCCAAATGGCCCAATAAAGACAAAAAGAAGGAAGCTGCCAAAGTCGACATTGACACAAAGTCAACATCTTCTGTATAAATAATGAGAAGCAAACAAACAAAAATCTTTATTTCTTTAGTTGAGTGAAATTAATCTAATGAATAATAACATTGTTCAAAGGGTCTTGCCCCGCTTCTCAAAAAGTTTGGTCTGCAACGAGGTCTTTGAACATACAGAAAAGCATGACTGTAATTTCAAAGAAGTAAGTATGAGTATTCCTCAAACAAGCTTGCATATGTTGACTCATCATCCAGTTCAAAATGTTCTGAACCTCTTTGTGCCAGAGAAGAACATGCCAGGGCCTTGCTACGCACAAACTCATTTACTCCTCACACGCAAAGCACTGAGGTAGGCGCCACTGTCGTCTTCACTCTTTATGGGCTCAAGAGGCTAAGTAACTTGTCCAAGGATATAGATCCAATAACTCAAGGAATCAGAATTTGGCTCATTTCTGTTGCTCTCTGAAGCTTTCTTTCTTAATCCTTACAATAATAGCACTTCACTGAAGAGTTAAGCTCCAGAAGACAGAGGACACCAGCAGAGAGTGATGGGGTCCAATGGCTACACGCCGTCACCGAGTCTTTCAGAATCATCGCCGCACTCATTCCTCAGAGAATCTTGAAAGTGTTGTTTTGTCATGCAAAACTAACGCGGCCTTTGTCTCTAAGTGTTGTTCCCCATGCGTGCCACAAGGTGGCTCAGCATGAAGAGCTGCCCTTCGTGCGGATTCCCAGAGGGTAGAAAAGTGGGAACGACTGGTGTTGCTACTCCTACTGGATCTCACAACCTGGCTCCTCCCTGTCTTGAAGAACAAAGAAGTCACACGCCTCAGCTGAGAGTTTAGGTTGTCCGTGTTGTACTCTAAGGGAGGCTCATTTGACACAGACCTCCTGTGTCCCTTAGGAATCTTTGTCAGCACTTCAGTGTCAAGAGATTAGCTGCTTATTGGTAATTCTTCAAAAGAAATTAAATCTAGAACGAGCTTCTAAAATTTCAAGCGAAGAAGTCTGAGGCTTGATTTAAAAATACCACACGTACAGGCACAGAGGAACACGTGACACGTGAGCGTGCACTTGCGCGTGTGTACACACACACACACACACACACACACACACACACACAGGCTGTCAGAGAACACCTGGGTAGGTGAAAAGCCCCTCAAGCTTTAGAGTTGGTAAAGAATGTGCTGGCTTGCTAGGTTGTGATCAAACTCCCCCCTCCCTATACCTGCACCTTCAACCTTTGGAAGATAAATCTTTTCAGAAAAAGGATTCTGAGCAGGCTGTGAAAGGGTACCATGGGGTTTGCCCGCCACTGAAGCTGAATGAACCTTTTCACCCCTTTTAAATATTTAAAAACAGAAAAATCTCCTGATACAGGCAAATAGGTCACACAGTGCCAAAAAATATATCTGCGAATATATCTGCTTTTGAGATCATGACTCCTGATCATACTCTGTCCATTTTGATTTGCTTTGCTGCACAAATATGGAGTCACCAAAGTCTTAGTGTGAGGAGTAACTCACATGCCCAGGGCCTCAGGAAAGGGAGATCCCTTTTGGGTAAATGAAATTAACCTTCTGTCATTCAAATGAATGTCTTTGGGCATACTGTGGTTATCTGTTCCCCTGGCATAAAGGTCAGATCAAGTTAATTCTTACACTCTGGGTGCAAATGACTAATAGTTGTTCCGATTAAAGAGAAAGGTAAGCATTTACACATGGATGATTATTAAGGCTTGGGAAGAGAAGATAAGGAGAATAAGAAACCACTTTTCACTTTGACAATCATGTCTTTAGCTGATCCAATGCTGAGATCAAATTCCGTCCACCTACTTTATTTTCCTTCCAAGAAAAAAAAATCTGTGGAACATTACTTTCTTGCTACAAAGCTATGTTTTGTATGATGCGTTGGGTGGTATCTTTGTTCAGGATGAGAAGATTTAAGCCAGAAGGAAAACTTAGAAGGAGTACGATTGAAATTTCCAATTTATAACCATCCTTCCTACTCAAGGTTACCCTTTGCCTTTCCTAGGGGTCTGATCTCTAGATGACCTTGCGTTCATATCGATTGCACCACAGTAGCGACTAATTCTACTTCAAACTGGATTTCTAGCTTGAGTGACTTTTTGTGGAAGGCTTGGGAAGACATTTCTTTCTTTCTAAATTGAGAAACAAGGGAAAGTTTGGAGAGGAGAGGACAAGAGGAGAAAGACAGAGAGAGAGAGAGAGAGAGAGAGAGAGAGAGAGAGAGAGAGAGAGAGAGAGAATCTTAAGACAGAGCATAGTGATAGAGACAGACCACCACAGTAAGCTTTTCCTTCCCCTGCTATTGTCTATAAGGCTGTAGAACTCCAGGTCATGAAATTGTAGCATCATAGAAGATTGCATTGATTTGCTTGAGTTGGCTTATGTCAATTTCTGCTCCCTGCAATCAAAGCTTTCTAATGAATACTAGTCTATGTATCTCTGTTGTGCAAGACTTAGCAAAAGACTTTCTAGAATACTAGAAGAATGAATGGGTAAAGGAATAGTCATCCATCATTCACATAGCTAATAGATTACATATTGTACCTTTCCAGCTAACCCATAGCTGTCCCGAGCCAGAGGAAGTTTTCCTCGAAGCCTGTTTGCAGTGACTCTCTCAGTTTGATCTGAAGACCTCCTTTCCTAGGAATTTGTTTGGACCAATGGGACATTCAGGGCTCTGCTCACAGCAAACAGACTCTCAGAAGGTTGATCCAGGAATCTCCATTTTGAGTGATACTCAAGGTGATTCTTCAACTGAACAGTGTGAGAATTCTTTTGGTTATTTTTCTCTCCCTGCTGACATAAAATACCTGACAGCCAAATTAAAGAGGGAAAGCTCACAGTTTGTGGAGGTTTCAGTTCATAATCAGATGGCATCAAGGCAGAGTGGGACAAGGCAGAGGACAACAGTTCATGATGTTGAAAGACAGCAAAAGCAGCAAGAGCGAAAAAGGAAGAGCAACAGAGATCAAGCCTCTTTTCCTCCCTTATGTTGTATGCAAGCTACCTACTCTAGGGTGGGTGAAGCACTCACACCCATAATCCCAGTATTGGACCATGAATCAATCACAAATTCTAGAAGTCCACTCCATGACTGTATGAGGCTTGGGGTGGGGGGAACTAACAGTGACTAATGTATTAATAGCACTACCTGATGGCACAAGAACTTCTGTGATTGATCCCAGGACTAAGTAAATGTGTTCTATCCATATTCTTGACTCTGAGGTAAGACTCCATCAGTATTCATGAGCTGAGGTACCCCAGCAATGTTTCTTTCTTCATGTCCACTTAGTTCATTCCTTTCAGCTCTTGGGATTTCACCACTTGGGATTTTCCTTGCTTCTCTTCCTCATCAGGGTTCTTAAATAGATATTGGTTATTAGATCTTTTGGATCCAGAACACTGTAATTTCTTCTGACCAAGGGTTTGTCTGTATAGCTACACCTGGGACAACAGAGAAAGGTAGCTTACAGATTCCCTAGGGGCTACTGGCATAGTTTGGTGTAAGTTTTGTTTAAGCTCTTTAAAGCATCTTTGGCATAGGACCAAGAAATGGGAGCTTAAGAAGGGGGGAAAATCAATGGACCAATCAATATGATGAATATATGGTTCCATTAGCTACTTCCCGATCTCTCGGATCTGAATGATGGTTTCTGCATTTTCTTTGTTGCAGGTTTTTTTGATGGAAAATTAGATTAGAGGAAACTGTCACTGCCTGTTTTAAAGGTGCCTCATCTTATACTACCGTCTAGTTTTGGACACTTTTACACTTGAAGAAGGAGAGACTTAAAGAGCCTCTTGGATCAACAAGTCTGTTTTTCTTTCCTAGCTCTCTTTGGGGTTTAAGACTTCTCCAGAGATGAAATTCAATTGCCTCTAACCTACTCATTACATGGTGATTTCACTCAGTGAAGTCTTTCCTTTGGTAAGCAGACTTGAACATTGACCCTGAATTTTTTTTCCCTCAAGTGCTTTGTTTAGTCACATTTTACAACTCTACTCTTGACTGAGGCACATAGGTCAAATGATCACTCAACAAAGAAAGATCTACAAAGTGAGTGCTTCTCTTCAAGTAATTCTGGAAGCTGGAGAGGGATGATTAGGGGGACTGCAAGAGATCCAAGCTTATTTGTAGAGCTTCCATATTGAAAAATAATAGTTTTGCAGCAAACATAAGCACTCTCCAAAGATATTTCTACAAAACATAACTCACTGCAGGAGAAGTAGAGCTGCTAAGGAAGGATTTCTAGTTCAGGGTTATAGAATAAACTTCCTAAACCTGAATTGAACTGAAATGGAGGCTTTTAGAACCTCCTTCTTTCCAAGAGTGGTTAGGTACATACATTGAGTACTGTGTCAATGTACATTTGTTTGCTAACCATTTGCTAAGTTCTAGCTGAGATCTTGTACTATGCTGTAGTTACAACAACGAAAGTGGAACCTGTTTAGGAGTTTATGTTTCTGTTGTACAGGAGGGTGACTTGCTAGCTTAAGTAACTATGCCTTTATTAGAGGTCATTATGATGTAAGGGGAGTTCAAGTGCTCAAGGGTTATAAGAGGGTAGAAATTGGATCTTCTCACATTGCCTGCATTTCCCCAAAGAATATACAATGAACTCCTGCAAATCTCTAAATGAACCTAAGGAATGTGACCTTCTTTCTAAGTATTCCTATAGGATATAGACACGACAGAGGCCCGCTGGTGGCTTATTACCTAATCACCAGGTTGGACATAGAATGGCAACTAAAGAAAACGGGCTAGCATGTGAGACACAGGTAAGTGTCTAGGCAGGGACACTGTGCCCAAAAGGCATGTAGACAATAAGCAGAGTCACTAGAAAGGGGACATGGAAAGTTGTCAAGGTCAGAGGGTGAGCTTGTGATAATAGACTTGATTTTAATGCCAGGCTGTAGCAAAGTGGTGGAAATACTCTCTGGGGCAATAAAAAAATCTGTTTCATTGTGTTGGCTAGGCTTGGATATTTACTGACATTTTAGTGCTGGGATTCCTAACTGTCAAAGCAAAACCAGAATCATTTGGATGTTTTTCTAATGTAAAAAATGATGTATGCCAATGAGGCAAAATTTGTTTACTTTTTTTTTTTTTTTTTTGTATTTTAGGGAAGGGACTACATGGTGTTCAGGGTCTCACTACTAGATCGGATTCATAGTGATCCACTTGTTTACAGCCTCCCAAGAACTGGGATTACAGGAGTGTACTGCCACACCCAGTCTCAATCGCTGTCTCAGTGCACCCTGGCAGCGGGGCTGGCATAGTTGTCTTGGGGATTGAACCCCTGGCCCCTGCACCTGCTTGTAGGCTCTTTAATCCGCTGAACTATTTGGCTGGCTCTGTTTACTTTTATTTATTGGCTAATACAGTATATAGTACTTCCAACTATATATATATATATATATATATATATATATATATATACATTTTTTTTTTCTCACATGGGACTTTGGGAAGCCAGTGAATTAGTTTCAAAGTGATACTTTCTGATGATTCAACAGGAATGATATATCAATGAGGAACGATATATCTCCTCATTCAGTCTTCTCAAATAGCATTCGCTTCTTTAGATGTTTTGGGCTTCTGGAAAGAACTGGGGAGCAATTGAGCCAGAACTACTAAAAACAAGCCTGGAATGGGTCACTGCACTGCCCTAGTCACTGTATGTTGATAATCTAGTCCATCATGTCAGAACTCATCTAAAACACAAAAGATGTTCATTTCAGTGTTAGTTATAATAGGTTAAAAATGGAAAGATTTCCAAATTGTAAATAGATCAAATATTACCTATAACGAACTACTGAACTAATAAGAAATAACATAGATTAGATGAAGTATATGATACAAAGCAAACAAGAAAGATACATTTTAAACTTGGAATGTTTTTTAAGCAAGCTTGGTGACATATAGCTGTAATCCTAGAACTCCAGGAGACTGAGGTAGCAGGACCACAAGCCTTAGCCCAGCCTGTGCAATTTAGCAACTTAATAAGACTCTGTCTCAAAATAAAAAGAAATAAATAAAAGGACTAGCTCAGCACACAGGTCCTGTGTTCAACTCTCAGCACTACTCATATGTGTGTGCACATGCACGAGCACACACACACACACACACACACACACACACACACACACATGAGAATAGTCCTTACCATCCAGTTGATTGTTTACTACAATTAAATATTATTAGCAACTATAAAATTCATGAAAAAGGTTCATCAAAAAAAACAAACAAACAAAAAAAACAAAACAAAACAAAACAAAAAAAACAAACCAGGAAAGCGATATGTTACAGTGCTAAGTGCTATGGCATTACTGTCAAGAGGGACAGTTAATCATGGTACAACTCTCAGGAAAGATTTTTTGGCCATTTACAAATTTTGTAAAGTCAGACATTATCTTAATAATAAGAAGAAAGGCCCCTACAATTATAAAGAAAAAAATTGTACCATTAAAACTGAAGCAGGGTAAAGTTTGGTTCCGTATTCTCTCCTCATTGGTTTAAGGTCACTGATTCTAACATTGCAGGAGGCAATGTTACAAGTGAGAGGAACTCTGGGAGATTTACCCTCATGAAAGGTCTTTCCACCCTCAAGTGGGTCCTGTTGGAGGTGTCTCAAGAACACCCACACTTCTACATTAAAAACACTGTTTTTCCTTGAGGTTGCCGGGATGCAGATTGTGAATGCTTCCTTTTCCCAGTGTGTGAGTGTAAGCAGCTCTCTGTTGAGTTGCTGGCTCCTCCATACAATGGGAAAACAGTCCTTGTGGTTGTAGAGTTATCACAGGGGCAGCTGTGAAGTACCTGGTGCCATGCTTGGTTCTGGGTAAGGACTCAGTCTGCGAGTGGGAACCATTAGTAAGTCAAAGACTGTTTCTGAGGGTGGTCCTGTGTCGGGCTGCTGGTGTCCTGTGCTGCCTCTGGCCTCCATTAGATTTTTCCAGTTGTTTCAAAAGAACAGGTGGGACGTGCCATCTAGACGTCTTTTTTTCTAAACTTTTCCCTAGAAACGAGAGAGAAAAGAAATTCCCAATTATTCACTCACAGGCACACATATCTTTCATGCACTGAGCATATCTAGCTTATACAGAAGATTCGTTCAGTGATGGGGGTAGCTCTAATACCCTCATTGTCTATCCTGGCTCCGTAAGACCAATCCGTCTTTGACAGGGATGTTAGTGCCTTACTTATGGTTGCCAAAGCAAGCACCAAAGCCGTGGAAAAGGAAGACATATGAGGGACACAGTATCCTAGAAAACAGTAAAAAGCTTAATTAGGAAAGGGACTGTCCCAGCATTTTAAATTTTTTTAAAAAAATCTACACACACAGCTCGGGTGTGGTGGCACATGCTTGTAATTCCAGCACTCAGGAGGCTGAGGTAGGAGGATTGCTGTGAGTCTGAGGCCAGGCTGGGCACAGAGTGAGTTCAAGGACAGCCTGAACTGTCTCAAAAAGAAAAAAAAAAATTCTCTAAAAAATTTACACATGTACCACTAATTACTAATACACACACACACACACACACACACACACACACACACACACACAGAAAGAGAGAGAGAGAAGTGTTAGGATTAATGCCTCAAATTTTCATCAATTGATTTTCTACGGAAATGTTTCCTTAAAAATATGTCTGAGTTTAGAAATCTTCCCCCGCCCCTGTGAAGTCTTTTTGAGAAGCCAGTTGTACATTAATTCTATTGAAATATATGCTTCACTTGTTAGTGAAACAAAACAATTTGAATTCGCTAAGGTCACACGGAACCAGGCCTTTGCTCTGAAGTTAAAGGCTCTAAATAGATCAAAACATTCTTTGTAATGCCCTTGAGTGATCCATTTATTGCACTTAACTTTCTCATTACTTAAATGCAAAAGACTAAAGTTGAAGAGGCCAAAACATACATTTGGAAATTTCAGAAAACATAATAGGCTGAGAGAGATAATGTAATACTTCTCCATGAAGAAGAGAGCTTGAATATCTTGATTACAGGCTTTCCTCCCCACCCCTCACACATTCAAATCCAATATATGTGCTTTTATTAATGCGTGAGTGCAGAGATATGCATAAATGAATATTGATAAGGCAGGATACTGTATATTTATGAGATTTTATATGTTTTCACTTTATGTTTTATTTGTATTTATATCCAGTGCTGCATATTGTATATATGTGTTTGTAAGTACAGCAGCTATGAAAAGAAATAAGATTTTAATCGATTTGATAACATTTTGCAAGTGCATATACATTACATTGACTTCACGGATACACATTGGTGTGGTGAGGGGAGTGACCCTTTCTTTCTATTGGTCTCTGGGAGAACTTGCAATAAATAGCTTAATGCTCAAGTGGGATTTTTATGAACAACCTCGTGTTATCATGCAACCGTATTCTTGAAATTTTACGTGCATAAAAGTCAGAAATTTGGAGTTGTCATAGTAACATTAACTCTGGCCCTTTCCAAAAGTGCAGTATTTTGTCATATAGCATAAAATGTTAATGCTTGTGCCTCTGTGACTCGGCGATGAGATTGAGTTCCATTTGCCATGGAAATCATGAGTTTGGAGAGCTTTACTGTCGACATTTAAAATCAGAGACATAACATGTTGCACTGAATTTCCCTAATTAAAAAAAAAATACACAAGACAAGAGTAACAAACTGGACAAAAGGGCAAAGAACAATGATTACTATTTTCGAAATGAGTAGAACAAATGGAAGAAAGAAACAAGAAGATGTTAAAACATTTGTTGGGAGAAACTTAGTGACCCAGACACGTTGATGCAAATATAGTACACGCTGGAACAAAGGCTTCGGCATCAAGGCTGGTGCATTTTGCCATGAAAATGCAGTTCTCTGTTCAGGGTAAGCAACATCTGGATAAAATCCTGCAGCAAACAAACAAGGCAGAGTCTGTCCCTAGGGATTAGCAAAAAAGGAAACAAATAATCATCTTTTGTGGGGGAGTTTGACAAATACCTATGTGAGGACAGATATCTGATGGGGAATTTATTTAAACAATGTCTGCCCTAGTCTGTGATCCTATCACATTTGAATAAAAGTGAGTGTTTGTTAACTGTCATGGAAAGCCTGGACACAATTCTGATGTCCACTGGGAGAGTTTTCAGTGTAGTAGTATAGGTTGGGAATGTGAGGAAGGCAGGAGTAAGGATTGCTTGGCAGTGGAGAGACGAACATGGATTGTGTCTCTTCGCACAATATCTGGTGACACTGCCAGTACCCACGCTTGAGTGGCTTCCCCTGAAACTAGAGTGAACCCAAGTCTGTGCCTTAGTCTGTCTTGTACTTCTGGAACACCAGAGATGGCTCTTTACAGATGACAGCTTTTCTTCAAAGTGTGGTGGCCAGAAGCCCAAGCACGTGGAGATGCATCTTGCTGTGTTGTATCATCCCATAGAAGGGCAAGAAAATAGAGCCAGAGAGACAAAAGGGGGTCAACGTTGCTTGTTTAACAACATTCAAGCCATGGCAGACTATGTCAGAAGCACTTGTAATCAGGGTGTTGTTTTGTTTCTATGGTGGCCTTGTCTCTCTAACCAACTGCACTGGTTATGATATAGTATTACATCTTCCTCCACTGATTTTTTAAAAATGTATTTTGGTTGTTAGAGGGTTTCACTATGCAGCTTGGGCTCATAGTGATCCTTCTGTTTTCAGCCTCCCCAGTGCTGGGATTACAGGCATATGCCACTACTCCCAGACTCTGTGGCTGGCTCAGCCTGCCCTGGAGGCGGGGCTGGCTTGGCATGTGGTGCCAGGGAGCCAACTGTGGTCCCTACACTTACCTAAGCAGGCACTGTAGTCCACTGAGCTATCTCACCCGCTCCTTTCCATTGCTTCCATCAGCTCAACCTACCCCACTTCTTATCCGCTGCTCTTTGTTCTAAAATTCTTACTTCTCCTGGCAACCTTCTTGTCTTTTACTCTAGTTCCTGTTGGCGCAAGACTGTCTAGCAGAATTCCTGGAGAATTTGTGACAATACTGTTGGAATCCATCCCACATAGCAGAAGTTTCCTCCTCTAATAGGAAAAATCTTTACTTATTTTTTTAAAGGATAATGTTTTTCCTTTGTATTCTTTTGAGTATAGGAAGCTTGGTTGCTAGAGTTGTTGTGTGCATGTGGAATAACAGTTTTCCTTCTCTTACAAAAGATAGATGTTGTTGATGATATACCTTAAAGTTGAAAACATCCTAGAATTCAAGATAGTCATTTCAATGTCCTCCTCTGTCTGCTCTTTCCAATGAGTGAATTAGACCCCAAAGTAACTCTTTTTATTTTCTTTCTAAGATAATTTTCAAGCATAATGCTATAGTTCTAGTTTTATTATGATTTTAATTTTAGTTGCTAGATCAGTCTTAAGTCCATGGTGATCTGATCCCCTTCACTACATTCCAGGAGGTATCAAAGGTCATCATGTTCGCTGAGAGCCATCGTCATTGGAAATAGTCTCAGCAACTTTGCTTTTCCTCATCTGCCACATCTCTGCTGATAAGGCTAGCTGCTCTTTCCCCCACCTTTTCTAGCTGTTCTTAAGCTATTTTTTGGAGTTTTTCTACCCACCATCTTTCATCATTTCCTTTATGGCGCCTCAACTTCCTTTCACCCTTAAATTCTACCACTACTGGAGATTCATTGTGTATTCTATTACCTACTGGATTAGTTTACCCAATTCCTCAGCTGCAATTATCTTCTAGATTTGTACTGCTCCATAGGGCAATCAATAGCCACATATAGTTACTTTTAATTCATATGACTTAAAATAGAATAATTTTTAAAAATGCATTTAGTACAGGGTCTACAGGGTCTCACTATACAGATTGGACTTATAGTGATCCTCCTGTTTTCAGCCTCCCCAGTGCTGGGATTACAAGCGTACACCACCATGCCTAATCTCAATTGCAGGCTGAACGTTTTCTGTGGGCAGGGCTGGCATGGCAGGCCAGGGCTCCAAGGAGCTTTAATCTGCTGAGCTAACTGGCTGGCCCAAAATAGAATAAATTTAACATTCTGTTCTTTGGTCTTGGTACCTAAATCCCAAGTATTCCTTATCCTTGTGGGCCAAAGGGTACCATATTGAACAGTGCCAACACAGAACAATTTCCTCATTGCAGAGTGCCTTTATGGATAGCTTTGCTGTATTTGTTACTAATCCTTAAATTGTAGCAAATACAAGCTCCCCTTTGAGGCCCATTCTTATAGATAATAAGCAGAAGGAGAAAGAAGGTGGGAAAAAGCTCACCATTTAGCCCTTCAAGTGTTTCGGCTAACCTCTGGAGTTCTGAAGTACGCCAGTTGACCAATGACTTTCTCTGTACTGTCCCAAGATGTATAAGATTTAGGACAACGTTTGAGACTTTGATATCATCCAAGTTTTTTCCCAGCAGGTAATATAACACAAGCACTTGAATACTGTAACTGTATTCATGGCATGATAAGGGTGGGCTGCAGCTCAGAGAATATAGATGTCACATGGGAACCTGATCTCAAAGGAGGTGGAGCACCAACTCCTGTGTGTGCTTGTGCTTCCTGCCGTGGCACGCTATTTTCATCATCGTTCCCCAAATGTTCCTAAAGCCCGTTTGCCCCTCTTCAGGCCCGTTTGCCCTTCCTTGGTCATGACACCACCTTTTCCGTGTTCTACAGACCAGAATCACAGAATCCCATCTTTGCTTCTTTCCCTTTTCTCATAAACTTCACTTATTCTCTCACCAGGTCTACAGTTTTTTAAATCTTTGTTCCTACACTTCCTTCTCCCAGAATTACTATTATTATTATTATTATTATTATTATTGGCCTGCACAGGATGCCTTAGGGGCAGGTCTGGTAAGGCATGAGGAGCTGGGGATCCAATCACAGAATTTTGAGCCTGACTGCTTTGCTGAAGCAGGCACTTAAACAACTGAGCTAATGGGCAGGCCCCCTTCCTTCTCCCATTCTCAGGACTACATTCAGAGATCAAGCTTGAATCCTAATTCAGTTGGATGATTATACTGGTTTTGTCCCTTTGCTCACCAAATCCTTCCATCTTCCACCATCAGGGTAACGACTGTGATCATTTTCGCTTATTTATACATAATTATTCATACATATTCTCCTGATTCCTCAAAGCTTGCTCGGACTCCTTTGCCCAACAGTTTAGTGACATCAAATTATTTCTTATTTCTATCTTTTCCCACACAACACACATTCAAAGCCCCTTCTCCATGAAGCCCCTTCCTGAGTTCTTACTTCTCATACCCCAGCTGGTTTTAATTTGCATCCTATCTCTTTTTCTTTGTATCTCTGTCAGCAATTAGAAACTAAGATCTTCAGTCCAACTCTAGCATATCTCCTGTTTCCGTACTATTTTGAGCTAAGGATGGTAGCTATATTTTTAAATAGTTAGGGAAAAAATCAAAATGAGGGTACTTTGTAATTCAAATTCCAATGTCTATAACATTTATTAGGAAACAGTGATATGAATTTACACGTGCTCCATGATTGTCTTTGGCTGCAAGTCAAAGTCTAGTGTGGTCCAGAGATGGGTATACTTCCTTTCTGGCTCAGTAAGGAGTAAAGTTTGACAATCCTTGATTTATATCTATTGCCACATCTACATCTATCCATAATGTTTGAAATACCCACAACACTTTGGCTACATCTGTGTCATTGTCACTTAGCTAAGTTTATCTAATGTTTGTTCCCTTGAATTTCCATCCACCTGATAAATTGTAAATAACTTGAGAGCATTGTGTATTGAATTTATTGTTCATCTTTGTATCATGTGCTACCACTTAGTACAAGACCTTGCTCATACAAATGTGTACTAAATATTTTTATTAAAGTGATAAAACATAGTTTGGTATATGAAATCACACCAGGATTAACTTTGTTGAGCATTGTAGCACATTATGTCATATACCCTTATATACATTTAAATATACACACAGTTATGCACATATACATGAAGTTATTTATATCCAAACAGATATAGGGGGCCTGCCCAAACAGATATAAATATTTGTATCAGCACTCTTTTTTTTTTTAGTTCTATTTATTTATTTATTTATTTGGGCAGAACTGGGGATTGAACTCTGGCCCTTGCGCTAGCCAGGGAAGCACTTATTCCACTGAGCCATCTTCCCCGGCCCCAGCACTCATGTTTTTAAAAACAGAAACTTACGATTTTCCCAGACAGGTGCTTATTCCACTGAGCTTATTCTCCCCAGCCCTCAGAAGTTTATGATTTTCATGGTTTAAATTTTATACATAATATCACAAAAACAAATAGAAATGTTTGTCAGACATAGACATACATTCTAAATATTTTGTATTTGAGTTATAATCTAAATTTCCAATTCAGTGATAGTATTTTTTAATAAATACTTCATATCATAGTAAATGATAGAAACTTACCCATGCGATGTACTTGAGATTTGTTGTTATAAAATCAACTTAATCCTATTTTATAATCATGAGTAACTTTTAATAAAAATCTATAGTGCTTACACAAATAATATTTAATTACTACAATAAAGATTCAAAATATGAAAGTACTTGTAGACAATTCCATGAGCCAAATAATATTATTATAAATATTTTCTACTTTGAGGAAGAAGTTACTGCTATTATTGTTTACAATGTTGGGCTAGGGAGATAGCTCAGTAGCATAAGTGCTTGCCAGGCAAAGACCTGAGTTCAATCCCCGGTACCGCAAAACAAACAAACAAACAAACAAACAAAAAATGTTAACAGCATGCATGAAATTAAACAATTTTTTAAAAAAAATTATATGGGGTGGGGGTGCAAAAAATAAAAATAAAAAATTATGTATTTGGTATAGGGTCTCATTATGTAGCTTGGACTCAGAGTGATCCTCCTGTTTTCAGCCTCCCCAGTGCTGGGATTACAGGCGTGTGCCACCATGCCTGGTCTCAGTAGCCAGCTCAGCACATCAAGGGGCAGGGCCGGTGGGCATGGGCATGTGGTGCTGGGGATCGACTCTTATCGGTGTGCTTGCCTAGGCAGGCACTTAGTTTGCTGAGCTATCTCACTGGCCCAAACAATTTGATTTGTGTAGCAAACTCCTTGTTTTCTTTTTGGCAAAGTGTTTAGTGATAGACTACCAGCTTTTGGATGTGTGAGTCCATTTTTAGTTCTAATATTTATCAGCACTCTGGCCTTGAGACCAGATACTTTACTTCCACATTTAGCTTCTTCACTTACAGAGAAGGAAAGAACCAGCTTGATGAGAGGAATGAAATGTTTTATACAAACTACTGTGACACAGTTCTTGGTCATAGGAAGGACTTGTGGTATATTAAAGGCTGCTAGCAGATTTTCAAAGTATTGATAGCATTTTTTTTAATCCCCTGGGTACTTTGTTGTGGCAATGAATCAAAGTTGGCATTTATAGACTTGACATATCTTTGCTTTGATCCTGTCTAGAGATACTCCCGAGGTTTTAGTGCAGGAGCAACTACATCTCTTAAAACCATACCACATTCTCAATAGAAAACTCAACTGAGGGGCACCCAAGACCTTTCATGTTGTAATTCAGAGATTAAACAAAAATCAAACTTCCTTAAAACATATGCATAATGTCTATACTTTGATCCCTATATCTTTGGCCTATACCCAAATGGAGTCCTGTTTTTCTTGTAAAAGAAACTCTCGGCTGAAGAGAAATTGCATTTGAAGAAAGCAAAATCACTGCTAGAGCCAGAAGTCTACTGGAATGGTCGGAGTCTGTGAGCTTGTGGGCAAAGAGGCTTAAGTCGTTGCCTTGCCAATGGCCATAGAGTCCATGTGGCCATGGATATTTTAAAGACATTTCCTAATCCTGTGAGAACTTTGCCTCCATCTGTGTGTTTTGATTTAAGTGACCAGCTGCTTTAAAATAGTCTAAGCATATGACATAGGCCCTCAGTGCATCTTGAGGATCAGGATGGATTTTATTCAGTTCAAACTGTATCCCCCTCATTCCAGCATCCATCCTCATTCCTGCATTTTGTCCAAGCAGTTAATGTGAAGAGGAAAGGCTTCTTCCACCCTACTCTTAATCCAAACAAATGTCATCTTTTCATCCCTCGCTTGGCTTCTGCAGGCTGCTTTTAATTGCCTTTCTCTGCTGTGTAAATCTAGGCTGGTTTTCACAAGAACAGGAGGAGAATAACAGAGCAAGGAATTCCAAAGCTGCTGTATCATGCTTCATAATGCAGGTGAATGAGTACTTCTAGAGGTTTGGGGTCTGGTTTTACCCTTGTTTTCTAGTGCCCACTGAAATCAAGACAACCAGTGTAGTTAGGAAATGAATAATCTTAGAGACTCAGGAGTACTGGCTACACAGTGGATCAGGTTACTTAGCACAGCGCTTTAGTAATTATACTATACAGAAAAAGCTTGCACTGCTGGGTAGCCCTAAGACTCATATTGGTTGCCCCGGGGTCTGCCCTTGAAGACAAGGGAAATTGTGAGCCTGTAGGAATTTCAAAGCCATGTCTGAAACAGAAATCAGATAGTGCTTGAGTTCTGGCAGTGGCTGCACCTTTGTCTGGGCTGGGCTTAAAGCCTGCACTATCTGGAGGCTTCTCTTTGTATCTGCATTTACAATTAGCTTGCTGAAAGGGAGGGTTGGAAGGGGAGGCTGCACACAATGTGGGAATCAGGGAGACTCCAGCACGCCACTCACCGCATTTTCTCCCAAGGAATCTCAGGAACACACAAAGCACAGGTGGTGATGTGGTGGAGGGGAGGGTGAGTGTAAGAGGGGGTGATAATTGATGGGGGCCGAGAGTCCAGGCCGCAGCTGTCCCCAGGTGCACCCAACTGCATCTGTTCTTCTGCGAGGTACTACACAGGAGCAGATTTTGGATTATTTAAGCATGGAAAAAAACCACAAAAACAGAAAAGTTAACAAAGCTCTCAGAGAAGGAAGGTGAGGAGGTGTGATCACCACATATGAGGAAGGGAAGCAAATTAGTTGAATGTGGGCTTTGGCACTCAGCCTCAGATACTGCCCCTGTGTCATCCGTGAACTTGGGGGTTCCGAGAAGAGTGAGGAGGTGGAGGTGCAGAATTCATTGGCTCCACGCTGTCCCACTCTGATGAGCAAGTGCTGGAATTTATAATGTGGTAGATTGGTGCAAAAACACAGAGGGGAATTATAAATCTGAGATGAAGTGTACTCCTTCTGTCTTTTTCATCTTCTTCCGTTTCTTCCTTTTTTCTTTGTTTTAAATTTTTATTGGGACTACAGGAAGGAAATAGCTCTATCTGCAATTACCAGGAATGTCCTTCCAAGCCACTGTTCCCCTCAAGTCTCCCTGATTCAATGATAATAGTAAAAGAAATAAATTCATTTACTGGATATGATTCTTAATGCAGGCCTGAGTCTGGAGTCCCACTGTCTGTCCTGAGTCAGTGAAGAGGAAGGCCAAATTGACAACATTGGGATGATGGGAAGCCCGGGCCATTTGTCATCCACAATTCAGATCTCATGATACATTTTGAGATTCCTCCTGACATAACTTATATGGGAAAAGTCTTGAAAGGTCTTCTCAATGGAACAGGGCAACCTGGCAGTGAGGGAAAACAGTTATTTCTTTACTTCTTTTTTGGTATAACTTTGCAAAGGTGGTGTTAAAGATTTACCTGGTTTGATTTATGGGCATATAAAGATGTAAGAAAAGTAAGGAGAGGGTGAAATGGAGTTTTCTGCCTGTCTCACGATCTTCCTGCATCAGGTAATATTGCCAGATAATTCTTCCACCGGAGTAAGTGGTGAATAGGAAAGAAGGTGAATGCAGGGTAGGTATGGCAGAGCCGTGGGCTTTCTCTGCACATTACAACTGTAGGATAAAGTACAAAGTGCCCTGGATACCCTACAGAATTATCACAAAGGGAGCATTTCTCACAAGAAGTTCTGATAATGGCTTGCCATAATATTGCAACTTGAATTATTTCTTATCCTTTTGTGCTATTAAAATATATCAATGGATACTTTGGTAGATCCAATAGCTATAAAGTAAAAATGACTTCACTATAGCTATATGGTGAACAGTATAAAGCTTCTATTTCAAGAGAAATGAGAATAAATCAAGGAAAAATCAGTTTTGGGACCATCTTAAGTAAGCAGATTTATACTTCTGTTTTTAGGGATACAACTCAGTCAGTTGCAATCATTTGATATCAAGTTTTAAACAGTGTGCTTGACTGATCCTTTTATCAACTCTCTGAGTCTGTCAGAGAGCATGCTTTTGGCTGCAAGTAACAGAATATGCTATTAAAAATTGATTAAACAGTGAGAAGAATTTATATGCTCATAAAACTGTAGCATAAAGAGTATATAGCACCAGGATTATTAATCCCATGGCCACAGATGATATTGACCCAGATTCTTTCCCTCTGCCTTTTCTCCATGCTCATCTAGTTTTTCTTCGCCATCACTGGATGGCTACTGTATGTCAAGGGGTCACGTCTTCACACAACTGTGAGATGAGGCAGAGAAGAGGAAACTATGTTGGTATCTCTTTTTATCAAGGAGGAAGGCTCATCCCCCCAAAACTCCTTAACTTACTTTCTTATACTTTAATTTCTTTTTTTTCTTACCGGGCAGTTGTATCACATGCATTGCCTTAGACGGTCACTTGCAAATGCCATGAAATTACCGAGAATAGTTTGGTCAATTTGAGGAATTGTGCACATTAAATTTGTACGTAATTGTTCTCATTCTAAGGCTGTTTCTATATGCAAAATCCACATTTTGTGATTCTAAGAGAATAATTTCCAATATAAAAGAAAATTATTAAAGTTGATCCCCCATATCCATGGGTTCTATATGCATGGATTGGACCAATTGCAGAAAAAAAATCACTTCTGTACCGAATATATTATAGATTTCATATTCTTATCATTATTCCAAAATCTAATATCACAACTATTTACATAGAATTTACACGGTATTAAGTAAGCAGCTCATTTCTCTCTCCATCACTGATGCCCTTTTTGCTTCTCTACCCAATTGCAGCCCTAACCTTAACTTCCTTCTGAACACAGCTTGTTTATCCCACCTCAGTGGTAGGTTACTTACGAGGCCAAGAGCTACCTCTTGCAAGGGTGCTACTTCCTTGACCCTCAAATCTCCAAGTCCTCCTCCTTCAGGCTCTCAGAATGGGATTGGATTCTCACCGGTCCTCTTAGAGGTGGGGTTAAATGCATTCTGCGCAGAATAGAGAAAAAGGCTGCCTTTCTTATGGTGCTGCAGTTTCTCAAATAATAGCCAGTAGAACTTCTTAGTTCTGTGGTCTCCCACAGCATAGTGTCTTTAGTGCCGATCACAAAACCAGATACTACAAAGCTGACTCTAGGCATTCCACTTCTTTTTCTGCTGCCTTTTGTACTATAGGTCATTTCCTACCCACTATTCTGCTCATTTCCCGAGATACTATTATATGAATGTCATATGAGCTCAGACAGGAACTGGGTGACACAACTTTCTAGTATTGGAGACTTGAATCCAAGCCCTTACACCTGGTGGATAGGTTATACTCTAACACTGAGCTAGACTCCCAGCCTGATAACAATTCCTAATTCCTTCCTATTTTCCCTTCCTACAAGAATTGAGGCACTTACTGTAGAAGTACAGGATGACCACCTGAACAGAGGATTTGATTTCTTGCTGGTTGGACAACGTTTCAGTCTATGGTTCTGTGATCTGCTTGTAAGAGTTTTAAACGACACCATGGTGAGAGCTGAGGGTACTGCACTCATCTTCTCTGCATTCTCCTCTAAAGTTCCCAAAGCTGCTTGGAGAAACACTTCCAGATCTTTCCCACAGGGGCATTTCCTTGGTTCCTGGAAGATGGGAGACTTTAAGCACAGGGCAAACAGCAGAGCTAATGCTGGTGAGGCAGCGTTCAACGAAGTTGGAGAATGCATACCTTCCATCTATAGTGCCTCAGTTGGGATAACCCAGAGGGGTACTCTGTGTTATCTTGCAGTCCCCCATGAGGATTTCCTCAGTTGTCCAAGGTGAGTGTCTTCTTGGAAATGCGTGGTTTATTATAGGCTTTTTCTCCTTGTCTCGCTCCCCCTTTCCCTTACCAGAGCTTCCTAGGATCACATTCCAAATATACTTCTTTCACTCAAATCCTTATGTCAGGGTCTGCTTCTGGGAACAAAATCAAGACAGACATTCAAAAGTATTAAGTCTATCAGGATTAATTTTAAAAATTCTCACTTTCAAATGTACTTGGATTGACATTGGTGTTATAACCTTATTACGGGCCAAATGTGAAGGAATTCAGAAGAGTGTAATTTCTCTTTGCTAGTTTCAGTAAAGGGCATGAGATATTTTGGAGTCAGAAAAGGGAAACAAGACAATGGGATTGTGAATATTTCCAAGAATAATACCTTGAGTTCTTAGTGACATTTTCTCCCTTGTTTATAAGAAGTATTCCTGCAATATAAATGTACAGGAGGCTTTCTTTAAAAATTTTCGAGGCTCTTATGTAGTGCTTCTGTTGTTGACAGCAACTCCAACTGCCTCGTGTTTGGTGCTGAAGTTCATACAACAGACTATGAGCCAAAGTTAGTGATTAGCTGTTTTGAAAGAATCTCCCAAAATATACTTGTTTGTAATATGTCTTGCTTTTGTGTCTCAGGTGTAAAATAATTGGCATTTCATGCCCAATTTGCCTTTTGTAAGAGATACATGCAGTGGGGCTTCAGCATCTTTGTAGGACGCATTTTTAGAGTAGTGATTCTGTGTGTTGCCATAATACTGAGCCACTGAGAGGATATTTTCATTTCCTCTCTATTTTCATCCAGGTCATCATAAAAATGCTCCACGTTCCTTCTGGAATAGACCAGTTCAATCCTGAATGCAACCATTTATAAATTGTATATTATCTCCTCCTGCAGTGATAGTCTCTTATAGTAATTTAAACTTCACTTCTCTTTTTCAAATATATAACAATACTTTAAAATAATTTTAAATGGCTTGAGTAAGTTAACCTAGTACTTTTTGTGAAGTTAGAGGTGAAGACAACTAATTTGGATAAAGTCGGTTTTTGATGCTCTTATTATTCAGTGCATGTTTATTTATATTAAAAACAAATATTTAAAATTAGATATTTGGCAGAACAGAAGCCCCATTTACACACTCCACTCAAAGTGTTACCCTATTTCTGACAATAGACTCCAAGTTTTCATACTTTTTAAAAAAAGACTGTGGCCTGAATGGTTAGCTGAGATCACCCTGTTTCAGATACCTGAATCTCTGACTTGTGAGAAATCCAGTATTTCCTTTAGGGCTCCAGCTGTCCTTCTTGTGTAACTACCCCGACTCTATTCACTGCAGTAGCTTCTCTGGCTCTCTCTGGCCCTAACTTTGGTGTATATTTCATTGATCCAGACCTGAGATTCAGCTTCAAGCCTGGGTTCCAAGATTTTCCACATCTCACTCAAACCATTGGTCCTTGGAACACTTCCTTTTTTGTGTGGGGTTGATCTCATGCAACAGAGGACATTTATATCCCAAAACACCACTGCTTTGTATTAGAATTTTAAACCACCTTCTACATAAATGTGCTTTAGAGTCTTCCTCCTGTGGGGATGTATTTCTGATCATACCTCCCACATGATGCTGTGGCCTAATCACTGTTGACCTGCTTCCCTGCCTTCCTCTTCCCTGTCATCAATCTTGAAAAAACAAGTTGAAATTAACTTCTTTTATTTACTTAGCAATGCAGCTGAGCTTTTGTTCTTCTCTTATGGGGGAGGTGTCTATATTTTCATAACTAAATCATCTATCAAGGTCTTTTCCTACGGTAAATCAAAGTGGTTCCTTCCCTATGAGGAATTCTGATATTGGTTCTTAGGATGACAGATTGCCTTCTATAAGAACCTTACAACTGGCCTTTTCATATCCTGCCTGGCTTCAAACAAGACTCCATGTGTTTTTAAACTGTGGACTTGATTTTGTCATAGATCTTCTGTCTCAACCTTCTCCTGGTTCTCATTGCTTTACTGCTCAAAGCTTCCTTTCTGAAGTCTTAGAATAGGAAACAGCAGCCACAGCTTGAAGCTTCTAGAAACATCTCCCTGAAAGAATAAAAACCTTAATATGCAACAAGGCAAAAATGAGTGTCCTCTTATTGTGTTGGTGGAAACCTGTTGCAGCGAGGGGAAGAAACCAAAAAAGCAGAAAGCAAACAATGGTCTCCACTTTTGCTGAGGGGCTGGCAGGCATGACATGTACAGCATACAGCTGGGTGAAGGGCAGGGGTGCTTGGGTAGCTGCCTCCACCCCTGGCCAGACCCAGGTCCAGCACTCAGATTCTGCCTAGCATTGAACATTCATCAGAACATCAAGAAATCCATCTTTTCTCCAGCTCTCAACATCAGACTAACAAGTATCCAGTAGTTATAGCAATAAAATAAACCTGGGGTGCTGGTGTTGAGTCTGTGACAGACAGATCCTCTCTGTAGAACAGCACAAAGGAAAGACTGAAGTCCAAGAGGGAAAAGAAGATTGAGGCAATGATTTTTTGGTGAGCCATCCCCAACCCAAAGGGATGGTGTTACCAGCACAATTTGGGGGCTGAAGTAAGGGGGCAATGATAGCAATTGCAAATGTGACAAAGAGTCAGCTCCAAAGTTGACATGCCTCTAATACTAATCGCCCAACAGATGTGAAAGTATGCTCATTTCTAAGCATAGGAAGTGTATGCTCAAGCTGGGTGTGATGGTGCAAACCTGCAGTCCTAGCACTGAAAGGCAGAGGCAGGAGAATTACAAATTCAAGTGACTTAGTGAAAATTGTCTCAAAATAAATAAAAAGAAGAAGAAGAAGAAGAAGAAGAAGAAGAAGAAGAAGAAGAAGAAGAAGAAGAAGAAGAAGAAGAA
>NW_004524619.1:1335107-1342667 GCF_000260255.1 Octodon degus | reverse complement strand
TATATATATATATTGACTGCTTCATACTAGATGAATGGCTTTCAACAAAATTTGTGTGATATAGGCAAAGATGCAAAGACAACTAAAACATACTAAGACACACAAAGAGATTGACAAGGAACAGACGAACAGACTCAGACAAGGCACTGACAGTGTCATACTGGCCAATGTGGACCAGAGAGCTACATGTGAAGGTCAGCGATAGGCCCACATAAAAACAGCCTATGTGTTTTTACCAATATGCAAAGGCAGTTTAATTCAGAAGTAATTGCCTGTAATCCCAGCTCTTGGGAGGCTGTAAACAAGAGAATCACTATGAGTCTGATCTAGTAGTGAGAACCTGAACACCCTGTGGACCCTTCCCTAAAAAAATATAAACAACAGCAACAACAAAACAAAACAAAACAAAAAAACCTCAACTGATCATTGACTTAAATGTAAAATCTAAAACTGTAAAATCAAAAGAAAAGGACTATAACTTTGGATTTGACAAAGTTTTTAAATTATGAAACTGAAAAGACAGTCTATAAGATGAAAAAGTTAATAACTTGAACATCAAAGTTATCAACATTTTTTATGAATAAAATTTTCAAAGAATGAAACAGACTAAAGACAGGAGGAATGAAATGTGTTCAAAATACATATCTAATAAGATATTTGTGCTTAAGAGACAATTTATTTTTTCTTTTTGATTTTTTAAGACAGAGTTTCACTCTGCAGTTCAGGCTGGCCCTGGATTCACTTTGGTGCCCAGGCTGGGCTTAAACTAGCAACGATTTTTCTGCCTCAGCCTTTCAAGTCCTGGGATTACAGGTATGCACCACTACACCTGTTATCATAAGTATTCTTAAAATAATGCAAAAATAAACTTCACTTAAAAACTAGAGACATGCATACATCTAAATTAACAGTTTATCCAGGGCAACTAAAATGATCAGTTCTTAAGAAAACACAAATTAAGACCCATTCAGCCAGGGAAGGCGGTACAAGCCTGTGATCCTAGAACTCATAGAGGATGAAGTAGGAAGCTCATATGTTTGAGTCCAGCCTGCACAATTTAGTGACTTCCTGACACCCTGTCTCAAACTAAAAAATAGAACAAGACTGGGGGTGTGACTGTGTTTAATCCCCAGTATCACACTGAACAAAGACTTCAGCAAAATAATGTTACATTAGGCTAGCTAGGATAAAACAAAACAAAACAAAACAAAACAAAACTGTCAACCTCAAATGCCAATGATGTTGTAGAACAAATGAGCTCTTATTCTAGTGGAATGCACCATGGTGAAGTCACTTGGGAAAACATGTTCTTGTCATACGCTTTATCCATCCTGCTCTTTGCAGCTTGCTGGCTGAACTGAAAACTTACGTTCACACACAAACAATGTGTGCAGCTATTTATCCAGGCTTGTACCTAATCATGCAAAGCTGGAACCTGCCCAGGTGCTCAACAGGAGACCGAAGAAACAAACCTTATCTGCAAAGTGGGATACTACCCAGTGATAAAAGGAACCAACTATGGGCTTGTACAGCCACCTGGATGAAGTTTAGATACTTCTTTCTTAATTGAGAGTAGCCAGACATAGGCGACTATGAGTAGTAGGAATCCATTTATATGGCATTCTGGACTAGGCAAAACAGCAACAATGAAAAGCAGGGCAGAGATGAGTGCGTGGGGACTGGAACTGACCAAGGCACATTAGTGAGGTACTTGAGATGACAGTCCGAACTGCGCAGTGACAGTGGTTAGGTGATTCTATATATTTGTTAAACCCTGAACCTCCCAAGGAATGGGTTTTACTTACTTACATTAAAGAAAAAAAATCAAGCTGTCAGGGAAAACCAAGAAGTAACACAGTCTATACCAGCAAGTGTGTAGTATAACATAACATATTGGGAAAGAAAGGAGCATACTGATGTAACTATGGATATCAATACCATAACAATTCTGCAAAGGCTAAAGGCCAAAAGGGCTGTACAAAACTGTTTATCCTCATTGATAAACTTGTTTCCCAGAGTGGTATGGATTAGCCGTTCTGAATCTATTCTACTAGGATCAAACAAATAAATGCATAGAGTATAGAAAATGAATCCGTACTTCTTATTTGCCAGAGAAAGGAGCTTACAAGTAAGCAAAAGGTAGGCTAGAGAGGACCCTGTGGTCTTTGGTTAGATTCTGAGTTATCACTATGAACTCATGTTTGCTGTAAGGACAGTGGTTGGTCCAGAAGCAAACGTCAGCATATGTACGCAGCACGTGTGGGTGAGGACTCAGTAGTTACTATACTTGCATGTATGTCCAAGAAGTCTGGCAGGAGTGACACCTAGTAACAAGAACTGTGACACCCTAACCTTAGTTCCTAAATACTTTTCTCTCAAAAAAGAATCGGGCCCCCTGAAGAGCTGAGACAGGGAAAAAGATAAGACAACAGTGGAACATCTTGGAGTCCAGAGAGCAAGAGGTTTTAAAAGAAAAGCGAAGGAAAAATCTGAAAGACACAGAATCAGCAACCTTAAAGAATTCCCAATAACTAAAGCTAAAACGTGAGTGAAAAAATAAATTAAAATAGTACTAAATGGTCCAAAGCAATCACCTTTCTAGGATCCAGGGCCAGCTTGCCTCACACCCGGCTCTTAGCTGTCACTTAGTTGGCCTCACTGTCTTTAGGAAAGTGTGTCTTTTTCTCCAGCTGCTCCAGTACTCGGCGGCTGTACTGTGATATATATTTTTTTAAATGATAAAACTGTGCTGTCGTTCACTCTGATTCAAATTGCTTTGAAATCAAAGTGATTCAACATCGTTCCTTGTAGGTGCCCGGATGTCCGGAAGGCAGCTGCAGGAACACTTCCGGGCCCCTGGATGACAGGGTGAGTGTTTCACATGGCATTTCACATCATGACACCATCTAAAGCTCCCTCTACCTGCCAGCTCATGCTGTAGTCTGCTTTTATTAGTAGATCCTGTTAACTCTCTTTATGTCAGAGTGCCTCCCTTTCAAAAAACCAAAGAACAAAGCAGTCTAGCTGTGGGATTTTCTTCCTACTTCGACACTCTGAACTGAGCCCTTATGTAAAAACACCATCAAATGTTTTCTAAGAATAAAAAACTAAATAAAGCTGCCACAGACAAGACATGATGACACCAGAAAACATTAAAAGTACTTTTCACTGATGACCAGCAGAGATATATTGAGTTTTTTGGGGTAAAGATCAAGTACCTTCTGTTGCACAATACCTTTCAATTTGCTTTCCAAAACTGAGTACTTGGAATGAACTTCAGAAATACATTTTGCACAAGATCAGTCTGTTGTACCTATATTACCACTGGCATTAATTTGGCTAAATGTAACCTGTGTCCCTCACCTTCGTCTCTGTAGGGATGGATCTCCTAGACCAGAGTCAATTGCCAAATGTAAGAAGACTGTGGTGCCACAGAAGTGTGTGCAATCAGATGCCATAAGGGTAAGGTTGTTGAAAGGTGACAGACCTAAACTGGAAGGCAAAGCATTATGGGTAAAGGAAACAGATTGTAGTTGAAAGTAGAACAGTTTACTATTGTCAACAACTAAGTCTCTATAAAAGCCTTTTTCCTTCTCACTTCTTATTGAATATCCCTTGTTTACAAATAGTTAGGGAAAGAGTATTTAAATGAAGGCAACCATGTATAGTAGCAATCTCTGTTTAGTCATTCAACAAATATTTACTAAACACTCACCATGAACTAGGCAATATGCCAGAGGCAGAGGTAGAAAAAATTATAAGACACAGTCTCCGTCTTTGAGGACTCTCAGTCTGCTAAAGGAAGTCAGACTTGAAAACAAATCATCACAATTCAGCATGGTATGTCCTAAGGTAAGTGTAGGGACCTACTTGCAGAAGAACAGAAAGAGTAAAATTTCTTTAGAGATTTTACTTCATGGAAATAAAATAATTATTAATGCTAAACAATATTTGTTAACAGTTTTACATGCACACATCTGTAAGAATGGGGCCATCTATTGTGAGATATAAAATTAATTGAAAGTTAAAGTTGATCTTGTGTTTACTGTTTATCTTTTGCTACTCAGTACAAGACAGCTGTACTAGGCTTCTACACAGGCAAAGGCCTTCTAATCTACCAACCTATGTCTCCCAAGCTGACCCCTCCCTATATATATATATATTTTTTTTTTGTTTGTTTGTTTTTTTGCAGAACTGGGGATTGAACTCAGGCCCTTCCGCTTGCCAGGGAAGTGCTTATTCCACTGAGCCAACTCCCCAGCCCCTCCTCCTTATGTTTCTGTCTCAATAATATGCCCATGTTCCTAAAAGTGCTTTTTCATGTCTTATTTCTATGTTTTTGTATATAGTATTTCTTTTTCTTGGGTCGTCTTAGTAAATGCCTGACGAAGTCCAGTCTATCTACTCCAGTACTGCTTCCTACCTATCAGTAATGTCTTCCTCTTGGATCTCTACCCTGCAATGCCCGATCTCCTACATCTCATTCATCATCAGGTTTGGTTCATAATTCTGAAAGACACAGTCCTGAATGCCATAATCACAAACACTGCAATTTCCTCAAAATATCAAAATCCAAAACATTTAATTCTGACAAAAACAATGACAAATTCCTTAAAAAGTATCTGTTTATATTTTAAGAGATTTATTTCAGAAGCATATAAAACAGAATATTTCCAGACCATTCTATAGCAATAAAATAGGCTGTAATAGGATACATAATATACTTGGGAATGCTAACATAAATCACAGGCAGGACGTAATCACAGGTATGAGCAGACAGGCAGCATTTATAAAGAGCTCTGTAGATCAAAATAAAATTTATAGAAGTGCATCACTGTGGTTGGTGACTGGGGGCTCCTTTTATAACTGGTTATCTGAACTACTGTGATTAATAACCTGAGTCTTAGGGGCTGGGGAGATGGCTCAGTGGAATAAGTGCTTCACTGGCAAGCGGAAGGGCCTGAGTTCAATCCCCGGTTCTGAAATAAATAAATAAATAAATAAATAAATAAATAAATAAAATAACCTGAGTCTTTCAATGAGATAGATTAAAAAACAAATCACAGTGGGTCACTACTGTTCATGCAGTTGTCCAAAAGGTAGAGACCCGGAGAAAGTTTATCTTTCAAAAATGATGATGTATCAAAACAAAGTCATTTCTTTATTTATGGAGTAAGTTTTGATATTTTAACCTGCATGCATAATACTTATACCCAAAGTAATATAACAATGAGTTTTCACAGAATGAAATTTACAAAAAAAAAAAAATGCATAGAACAAATTAGAATGTTCTTAAAACCTTTCATGTATGCTTCCAGGATTGAAAATGTTATAAAAATAAAGCACGTAGCATAGTGAGCTGTCAAACAGAGTACCCACACTTTAGAAGAGTGGAAAAAATCTGAAATAGAAAAAAGAAAGCTAAAAAACTTTGACATTTGGAAAAGGTATATTACAAGGATAAGTTATGGGCGCTTGCACGGAGGCAGTCGGTAGGAGCCATACAACTTTTATGATTATTTACTACAGTTTGAAGTCTTACATTGAGATGAATGAGCCGGTTTTTTTTTGTTGTTGTTGTTGTTGTTGTTTGTTTGGGGCCACGGCTCCCTTGGAGAACACATTCACATTAATTTTCTACATAGTCCTGATCTTTTTTGAAGTTCTTCTATGATTTGATACACATGACAGCAGAGTTCCTTATTAACATGCTCATCTTTTGTGCCATGCTTTTATTTTTATTTTTCTTCTATGAAAAAAACAAAATTTCATAATAAAATAATAAGAGAATAATGGCAGTTAATATACAGGTATCGTTATCTTCAAAGTAGTCACTCAAATGATAAGACACGAAGGAAAAGAGATTTTTTTTTTTTTACAAAGAAGAAACAGACATTAGCACAAGAGTTTTTTTTTTTTCTTCAAAGAACTAAGAGAAACTACTAGTGTAAATGAAATAAATTAGCAAATATATTTGAAGTGATGACATATGTATTTTGGGGATCCATTCGAACCTATGCTTGCTTCCGGTTTATCTAGCTTCCATTTTGCTTTGTATTTGAACATATATACCTGGAGCTTCTCATATGAGAGAAATCATAGGTTATTTTAAGCCTGTGTGTCGGACTTATTTCAGTTAACATTATGCTCTCAAATTGCATGCATTTACCTATGAATTCCTCAAATTTATCTTCTTTCAGCCAGACTACTACTCTGCTGTGCATAAATACCACATTTGCTTTAGCCTTTTATGTGTGGATGAACATATATGCTGTTTCCAAGATCTAGGTAGTATGAATTGAGCTGCTATCAGCATGCGTATCCAGGTATCCCTGTAATATGATAATTTTGATTCTTTGGGGGAAGATACCTGGAAGGGAGACAGCTAGGTCAAATGGAATTTCTATTTTTACTTTTTTTCAATAATAATATTTAGTATACTGCATATTGTTATCTTCAAATAGTTACTTTATATAAGACATACACAAAAAGGATATATATATATTTTTTCTTTTTGGTAGAACCGGGATTGAACTCAGGCCCTTGCGCTTGCCAGGGAAACACTTATTCCACTAAGCCATCTCCTCAGCCCCAAGAACACAAACAAAAAGGATTCTTATAGTAAAGAAACTAACAGATAATAATACAACAAACAAAGGTAAGCTAGTGGTAATAAATGAAACAAATACAGAGTTTGAGGAGTATTGGTGTTAGAGCTTATCTGAAATTCTTATAGAATTTGGGTATGAATCCATTCCTGGATTTTCTTGGTTTGTAGTGCTTTTACTTCTTCAAATTTATCAGTTGTTATTAGATTGTTCAGTGTTTTAAAGTCCCTTTTTGATATTTCATGCATATATGAGAGTCTCTATTTCTTCTGAATTCTTAAATTGTTTTGTCATATATGTTTGTGAAGTAGTTTCTAATAACTTCCTAGAATTCAGTGGTGTCTATTGTGATTTCAACTGATTGCATTGATTTCTTTCTTTCCCTTGCTTTAGTAAGATTGGCTAAATGTTCTACTAGTTTGTTTATATTTTTAAACAGATCTCCAATTTATTTGTTCTCTTTTTTTGGTCTCCATTTCATTGTCTGCTGATCTGACATTTATAATGTTCTTCCTTATAAAAACTTTAGGTTTGGATTGTCCCTGTTTTCCTAGAACCTTGAATTTTATCATTAGGTTATTTATCTGGGTTCATTTTGTTTTTCTGATGTGGACATTTACAACCTTAAACCTCCCTTGCTTGAGGTTGTACTGCTTTCTTTGTGTTCCAGGAGTTCTGGTGTGTTGTACTGGCATTATTGTTGAATTTCAGGAACTGTCTTATTTCTTCCTTCATTTTCCTGTATGACCCAATGATTATTCAGAAGGTTTTTTTTGGTTGTTGTTGTTGTTTGTTTGTTTGTTTTATTTGCAGTACTGGAGATTGAACTCAGGACCCTGTGCTTGCCAGGCAGGCGCTTATTCTACTCAGCTATCTCCCCAGCCCTAGAAGTGTGTTTCTTAATTTCCATATATTTCGTATTTTCTGTGCTTTCTTTCTTTCTTTCTTTCTT
>NW_004524619.1:1330829-1335007 GCF_000260255.1 Octodon degus | reverse complement strand
TCAGGGTCTCACTACTAGATTGGACTCAGAGTGATCCTCCTGTTTATAGCCTCCCAAGAGCTGGGATTTCAGGTGCTCGCCACCACGCCCAGTCTCAATTGCCGTTTCAGCGCGCCCCGGGGACTGGTTCTAGTTTCAGTCACACTGTGATCTGATATGTGTGTCATGTTTTATGGGTATATGAGAATTTATTTCTCATGCCTGCATACAGAATAAAAATTTGTTTTGTTTTGTTTTGTTTTTTTCAGAATACAAATTTGGTAGAAACAATAGTGATGATTGAAGAGCAATGTACAGTAAGCGTCTTCTTACCTTGCTGTGCACGTAATTATTCTGGACCTAGGCAATAACTTTGCTTGCTTCTTCAGACATATGTGACTTGAAATTCTTAAATTTCTATGGCATTTCATCAGCTGGAGTAGATGCCAATTCAGACAAAAGACACATTTTGAAGTTAAATCTTTGTCAGTGCTATATTATGGACCTTCCTTGGCAGCTTTCTACCATTCTTATAAGCCAGACCCTACATGGGTATAGCAGGATTTTAAAGGTTTTACTTTGCAAGAATTCAACATTCTGGACTTGAGTCTTTCACAATTATAATTCTAGGATTTCAGATTTAGAGATTTTGATCTCTTGAGATTTCAACTTCTGGTATTATAGCTTTTATGATTATATTCAGCACCATAAACTTCCTTAGATTGCAGATATTTCATCCTCTAAATTATACCAGATTTCATACTTAATTTTAGAAGCTAGCATGATAGCTGGGACACTGAATGGATTCCGTACATTTGGCAAATAAATACACTCATGGAAAGTGATGACGCCAAGGTGGTAGAAAACTTGGACTTGACCAGCTGTGAGCAAATAAGAACTGGTCCCCAAAGGGACACATAGCCCCAAGTTACCAGTGTAGAAAGGGGGAGTTGAAGGCATTGGATTTTTCAAATACCCAGTAGAACTACTCAGGGCCAGCTTTATAGGGTGGCAGCCCCATAGTCACAAGGGCTCCACACTTAGTTTGAAGCTCTGCTAGTGTCATCTGGAAATGCTCAATTATGTTTGACCAAAGGGCTCTGCATTTCCATTTTTCAGTGGCTTCTACAGACTGGTCTTGAACTCAGTTGTGAAAGTAGTTTTAAGATTCAGAAAGTTATCAAGGACCAGTAAATACTGAGCTTTGCTGATAACTTGGTCAGTAACAACTGGAGGGGCTGAGAAGATCTGCAGTATGTCCTTACAAAGCTCACAGAGGTATTATTTTGCTTTTTGCCTCAGGAGTCTCCTCCCACTCTTGTAACAATTCTATGCTTCTATTTAGATTGAGCAATGTAAAGTGTTTATGTATTAGTATTCTTGAAATTTCGTCCATCCTTCTATCTCCTCTCCTGGTAGCAAAGGTGTTCCTTGGCTTGTGGTCAATATCTTCCCTATGTTTTTATATCAGTACATTTGTGTTTTTGTGTCTAAATGTCTTCTGTTTATACGGACACCAGTCATGTAGGATTAGGACCTAGCATCATTTTACCTTGATCACTTTTATAAATATTCAAGGTCAAAATACGTCGCCTTTTGAGACATTGAGGGTAAGGCTATGTCATATGATATATTTTGGAAAGGAGTATAATTCAACCTCTAACAGGTGAATCTTTGTCATGAACAATTATTGTCATCATCATATTAATTTCTCATTTCATTGTGATTTATCTAAATATCAAATTTTTCTGTCATATGAAAAAGCTATGCCTTCTCTATTCTGTCTTCTTGGAATTATACTAATCAAAAGAAGTTGAAATATGTTTTCTCTTAGCAGGTAGAAAGTATTATAAAATTCTCCTTCCACCACCACTCTCAGCCTCATGCCAAGCAGAAACTCACATGTGAGGCTGAATTCAGGGCTCACTTGTTTCTATCACATAAGAAGACCAGTTCTAGGACTGGGCAGATAGCTCAGCAGTCTAAGTGCCTGCCTAGCAAGCTCCAAGATCCGAGTTCAATTCCCTGTACTGCATGCCTTGCCACCCCATGTGCTGAGCAGGCCACACAGAAATCAGGTGTAGTGGTGCGTGCCTATAATCCCAGTACTAGGGAGGTTGAGGCAGGAGGATCACTACAAGTCTAAGCTGTGTAGCATGACATTGTACCAAATACATAAAGAAAAGAGGACAAGTTCTAGAGCAGAACTATAAATAACCCTAAAGATAATTTACAGGATAACTTTATTTTCCTAATTCAGTAATTCAGGTCCAAGAAGTCAAAATAACTTTGCATCACTCAGCTAAGGTTAGAAGTGAAATTAGAGCCTTGTACTTAATTGAGCAGAAAACTTTGCAGTATATCATTATTTTCTTACATATGAATAAAAATCCTAATATCTATGGATTATAAAATCTCTCACCATTTATGTGTTAGCTTTCTTTTGCTGTTTCAAGATACCCAGGAATGACAATTTAAAAGACAAGGAGATTTATTTTGGTTCATGGTTTCAGAGGTTGAAAACTATTGTGGGCTAGCTCCACAGCCTTGGCTTGAGAGGAGGCAGAAATTCCACCATGTAAGGAAGGGTGTGGCAGAGGGACAGGGCTCCTCTCAGGCTGCCAGGAATCAGTGAGAGGAAAGAGGGGCGGGGAGAAGGGGCTGGGACCAGGTGCAGCCCCCATTGAGTGGATGATGCTCCCAAGGCCCATTTCCTCAAACTATACCTCACTTCCTGTTTCTGTCATCTCCCAAGAATGAAGTAAAATCATGATCTCATCAGTAGGTTAACCTACGGGTGAAGGTATAGCTCTTGTACCCAGTCACTTCCCACAGCCCATCCACAGCAAAAGCCTTCAACATAAGGAGAGTCGTGTGGGTCTCAGCTACAAAAACTTGCATTCCTTGCCCAGGGTTGACAACCCAGGAGCCTTAGATTCTTATGCAAGCTGTAGTAATCAAGGAAGAACTCAGTACACCAGGGATCTTCAAAAGACTGAAAAAGATAGACTCTCTGAAAAGTGGGGGAAAAGAATAAACGTTTCTCAGATCAGTTCCTTACTGATCTGTGGAATGAGGTGCTCATTTCCCCAAATCTTGTGACATTTAAAGGAAATCTGAGAATCTGAATTTTATTCAGAATTTTCCAAATTTCAAATGAAGGGAAGAAAATACCCACAAACTTTAAAAGGCAGTATATAAATAAATGAAACACAATCCAGCAGCAGGATTGGCCAGCCTGAAGTCTCTGATTTATATCTTTGCTTTTTTCTTACTTATCCAATAAATACCCTTTGTCCCTGGTTGTTGTTAGATTTAAGAGCACAAAGAGCACTTTAAGCAATATGTATTCATAGCTTTATGTTAGATTTTCCAAGCTTTAAGCTATACATGCTACTAGTAATTTTTAGGGTTGGTGTGTGCAAGTGGCACAGTTTAGATAGTAAGTAATTGATCAGGCTAAGTGACTTCTTAATGCAGTGTTTGAATTTCACAAAATATGGTCTGTTTGATAGTGAAAGAACTGAAACTCTTAGAACTAACTATTCAGCTCAGATTTTCTTAGGCCACGAAGGCAGTATTGTTAGGGTAGTATTGTTTGCGCTATATGATAGTCTATCAGAAAATAGTGACAGTAGGCTTGAAATACTTATTCTGAATTTCTTAGAGACAGGGTAATTTTCTTTAATCTCTAATTTTACTGGACAAGACTAAGTGAAAAACCTATTTTTCTTTTAAAAAGCAAGCCGACAACTCATCCCAGCACAAGATACTATCAGTATCACGTTCATTCAGTGATCCGCTTTCTTGAATTTGCTACCTGTTTAAAAACAATGCATGGGAGTCCTAGCCCAGGTCCGGTGAGTGTGCAGAGAGCTTCCTGCTACCCTGCGCCGGTGGGACCAGTCCCAGCCCAGGCGCAGAGTGGGCTGGGCCTCTCCCACCCCCTTGGGCCGCCCCCCACCACTCTGCAGTGCCTCCCCCACCCCGCCCGCTGAGTAGGATTTTCTGCTGACTTCCGGGAGCCCCCAGACCCAGTCCTAGCCCAGGTCTGGTGACTGTGCGGAGAGCTTCCTGCTACCCTGCCCTGGTGGGACCAGTCCCAGCCCAGGCGCAGAGTGGGCCAGACCCTCTCCCAGCCCCTTGGGCCGCCCCCCACCACTCCACAGTGCCTCCCCCACCCCGCCCGCCGAGTAGGA
>NW_004524619.1:1305037-1328988 GCF_000260255.1 Octodon degus | reverse complement strand
GCATGGGGGGCCAGGGAGATAGCTCCATAGAATAAGCACTTACCTGGCAAGTGCGGGGTCCTGAGTTCAATCACTGGTACCTCAAAAAAAAAAAAAACAACCCAAAATGAAATAAAAAAATAAAAACAATGCATGGGCCATGGAGATAGCTCAGCAGTCTAAGTGCCTGCTTAGGCAAGTGCAAGGGCCTGGGTTCCTTCCTGGTACCGCATGCAGTGTGGGCCCCAACCCTGGGCATGCTGAGCTGGGCACCGAGCTCAGGCATGGTGGTGCACACCTGCAATCCCAGCACTGGGGAGGTTGAAAGCAGGAGGATTACTATGAGTCTGAACTGTGTAGTGAGACCCAGTACCAAATACATTAAAAAAAAATTAAAAACAAAACCAAACAAAGAAAATACGTTTCTTTGGTGAGCATGTTCGAGATCTAAAGGTGACAGGTTTGCTTTCCACTGCAGAAAGAGTGACTTTGGTCTCTGAAGTACTTGATCTAAAGGGGCCTTCCTGAGACAATATATAGTAGCTACTCTTTCTTTGTTTCTTTCTTTTTCTCTACTGGGTATATGAACACTCTGATGGTGTTTTTCTTCACAGTGCAGAAATTGTGGGGAAGACAATAGGCTTGTTTCTAATTTGGTGTTTCCGAAAGCTTGGCAAAATAGAAATAAGACTGCATTCAAAAGTTGAAAAAGAGCATGTAAATAGCAATAACTGAAATTTGTGATTAAACAATTAGCAAAAAAGAACCCTATGAAGTCATTAAAAGTATAAAGAGGGAGGCGCTTCCTGCTTTATCATTACGGGTTTGAGCTGTTATTATTTACCACTGATTGAGCACCAGGCATGCGGGAGCCATTCTCTGAATATGGAGTTGGAAATCATCACTTTTCAGTGGTATTTGCACTGGAGACAGCCAGAAAACCTGAGCACATGGTAGACAGCTCTTCAAGAAGGTATGAATCCAGAGGGGCACATATTGACCACTGTGAATACTGGAGACTATAGAAAGAAGGTGAGTTTTGGAACAAAACAAATAAAGAAGCAAAGTTCAGATGGAATCTTGCCTTGCTTCCTTTAGCTCCAGGAGCTTTGGCAAGTTACTTGACTTCTCTCAGCCTCAGTGTCTTCATCCTGAAAATGGGAGTAAGGCTACATTTCTCACAGCATATTGGTGGGACTCCATGGTGATCCTGTGAAGTGAAAGAACATTCTAAGCACTCGGTGACAGATAGCCATTTTATTACCTTCTCACGACTAGCTGTCTTCATTTATAACCATCTCATTGTTTTATAATATTGATGAATTCTAAGAATACTTAAATGTCATAAAGAATTTGAAAAAAAGGAGGAATTTAAAGGGATCAGAGTGAAGTATACCAGTCAGTTAGGATTATGTTATTTCATTTGGCTTGAAGCCAAGCAAATGTTCAGCTGCCAGTTAAAAATGTACCACCTGCCTTCACCCTCTCTTTAATATATTCTTTAAAGTAGCATGGTGGAAGATATCCAGCTAGACTCAGAACATGCCTTTTAATTTGCAGCTTTAAGCATTCAGATTCTTGAAGGGCTCCTAGCTTTGGACTTAGAAACAATGAAGGAATTTAAAGATTTGCACCCAATATGTTTAAAAGAACTGCTGCTGTAGACAAATGCAGTCGTAATATATTTTGCTTAGGGTGCCTCTGCGTTCACTGTGAATGTTATTTACCAGTTTGCAAGTTGGAGATTATGTAAGAATGGCTTTGTGGAGATAAGCATATTTTGTGAGAGATGAAATAAGTTAGCAGACAGCAGAGAACAAAAGCACTCTCCTACAGTAAGGAATATATTTGATGACCTGATGCAAACAGTACTTTTGAAAGTGCTTGATATTACAAATATCATTTTGTAGTGTGGACTTCACTCAGCACATTTGTTCTTTCATTTTAAAATGCACACAACTAGCCCTGTAAGTGGAAGTGTCGTGGATAATAAATTATGCGAATGCGGAAGATGTAGCTGTGGTGATCCAGGGGAAGCTGAGGGAGTGGGCCAGCCAGCTACCCAGGAAGATTTTGTCTCCTCATTTCAGTCAATGGAATGCAGCTGGCACTACGAAAGTGTTCAACCAGAGAGTGGCAGCTTCTCACTAATAGAAGTTTATGAAAAAAGAATCAGAGATAGCCTACTAAGTAGCTGGCACATTGTAGACACTCAATTGATGGAAACATTTTTTTTTTTTTTTTTTTATTTTAGGGAAGGGTCTACAGGGTATTCAGGGTCTCACTACTAGAGCAGACTCATAGTGATCCGCCTGTTTACAGCCTCCCGATAGCTGAGATTACAGGTGAGCACCACCATGCCCAGTCTCAATTGCAGTCTCAGTGCGCCCCAGGGGTGGGGACAGCATGGCAGGCCTGGGGATCAAACCCTTCACCCCTGTGCCTGCTTGCAGGTGCTTTAATCCACTGAGCTATTTGGCCAGCCCAAAACATTTTTATTAGTCCCTATTCTCTCAGAACGCATGGCAATATTACCTGCCAGCTAGTGGAATTTATAACGAAGGCCTTTTGTACCATGAAGATTCTTTTAACCCACCTCATAGCACTTTTAAAAACAGTCTTTTCTTGGGGAGATATCTTTTCTAATGTCCTAAGACAGACTTACTATGAAGTTTGCTATGCTAAGACAAATTTTGAGGTCTCTCCTACGGGCTTCATTTTTCACTTCTTAGTTTTAAGTGCATAATATCAGTCTACAATGCAGTCTACATACAGATAGTTCAAACAAAACCTAACCAGACACTACCTCAAAGCTGAGCTTTAGTCATGTGAGAAACTTGAGACTTGTTTCTACCAGGTCTGTCTGTTGAGCTCTAGACAGCTAGCTATCCCTTTCTTATCCCTTGTGGAAACAACTCTTGTCTCTGGTCTTCTCTATCCCTCCTGATAGTCTAGAGTGCCGCCAAAAATGGGGTATGGCCTGAGGAATCTAGATTTCTGAAAAGAGTCTAGTGCAGAGATCGCTGTTTCATGGACAATTTTAAGAAGGACACATGATTGGGATTGAAGTTGAGTGATAGAGTGCTTGCCTAGAATGTATGTGGCTCTGGGTGTGGTTGTCAACAGTGAAGGAACAAAGTAAAGATGGGGGGTGGGGAGAGAAAGAGAGAGAGAGAGAGAGAGAGAGAGAGAGAGAGAGAGAGAGAGAGAGGAATGGGAAAGGAAAAGCAAAAGAGAAAGAGAAAAGAAAAAAAAGAAAAGAATTTAGGGCATTCTGGCTCTGTTATTGGAATATCTGTTCATTCAAATAGCTCAGTAGTTCTGGTAGGTATAGAACCTTGTTCTTTATAGTATAAATCATAACATACACATTTGAAATATATAGATATGAAACTGCGAAGTCCTTCGAGTAGATAAAAATCCTCCAATTCCCATTTGTTTTGCTGACTTCTCTCAAGTATTGTTTAAAATGTAAGTTTAGGACAATAAAAACAGCAACAAAGTTTTATAACTCAGCCATGGGTTGTTACAAATAGATTTTCTACCACATCCTTATGAACCGTATTGTTAATGGACAATTAAGAGTGATGTACATCCATAGGATAGGTTTTAATTAATTCTTTCTCTTGGACAGTCAGTAAGTTTCAGGAGAGAGCACAGATGTTTACTTAGAGGGCTAAAGAATGTGTTTATGGGTATCATGGTGCATTAGAAGGTCATCATACCCAAAGGATGATTGTGCCCATTTTTTTGAGAGCTGTGAAGGAGTGTGTTATTGTGGGATGGATGGATAATGGTGGGTTCCTTTTGCAGTTAGCAATTTCATAGCAATGATACAGCTGTGTTCTATGGGAAACCACCCAAACACTTGGCAGAAGTAGAATATCAATGGTTCATTTCTAATTAAACTTGTTTATTTATTTTTTTTCCTCAGGATGTGACGGCCTTATTTCAGGTTTGAGCTCTTTCTGAGATACAAAGACTGCATATAGAGCAAACACAGAATTTGCAAAGCGAAGACTAATTTCTAGTCTCATTTTTTTTTCTGCTTTCTCTTTCCTTTTCTTCATCTCTTCACTCATAAGAGATATTTATTTTCTTCTCTTCTTTCCCTCCTGTCTTTCAAGCAAGATTCTCAGGGACTACACTGCTAATAGCTATTACAAGTGTACATGTCAATCAATATTGCTTTTCTCAAGCATAGCTACATGTAAAATCTTATTTTGATTCTGGATTAAAAATGATGTATCATTCATCAGGAAATTAGACATTAATGGGCTGCTAGGATGAGAGGAACATTATAGAGCTTCTGGCTTAAGCACAAGGCAGTAGTGGATTATGAGTTTTTTGAAGACCAAAATAGCCTTTCCAGTTGGCTTGAGAGTTCTTTGAGACTTAAATGACTTTATAATTAGTAGGCAAATGATCAACACCATGTGTTCCAGTTTACCAAGGACGCCTTTCCCCCTCTACCCAAAAAGTCAACTTAAACTTGAGAAGGATAATTCAGATTTCACAGCAGAATGGGTTTATCTTATATCGTACCTCACAAAAATACCTTCAAAGTTTTCTGTTTTCTCCCTCTACATTTTATGCTCAACTGTTATTTTAGAAGATGATGACAGCAGTAGAAAAAAGACAGAAAAGAAAAACAAAATTATGGTCATTTTTTTTTGTCCATTCACTTATTCTCTCTGCAAATATTTATAGCACACATAGAACTAGGTTCTGTGGGGGAGTACGAAGAACCTTGTTTTTCCCTTTTGAGAGGAAGCACTAATTTTGAGTTATTTTAAAATGATAAACTCAGGTAAGGGAGGGATTTTGTGAAAACTATATCTATATCTATATCTTCCCACAGAACAAATATCTGGGCTGCAAGATTGTGGTTGCATGATTGTAGCTTTTGTGGACCTAGTTCCTGTTGAGGTTGTGTAGTACCCAACCTGCCCAGCCCTCTAAGGCAGCCCTATGATAATTCCTTTAAGGACAATAAAGAAAACAATGACTTTTTGCTCTTTAAAATACTTGTCAGATACTTTCTTCTTTGGTAATAAAATTACCCAATTTTCTCTTACCCTTAAAACAACAAATATTCCAAATTGATCTAAATGGTCTAGAATGTTTTCTCTTTAAAGGTCTTTCTGAATTCTCTTGGGGAAAAAGTTAAAACAATGGAGATGATTTTGAAGCAATTTCTAGTAATTCTACCTTCCTGTTCCTACAGATTGTTAGGGTTCCTGAAAGCTAGATCTTAGTCCACTGGTTGGATAGAACCTGTGTAGTTCTCCTCTCCAGAAAAAAAAAAAAAATTACTACCTTTGAGTAAATATTTAGGTTTTGTATATGCAAACTTCATTATTTTAAAAGCGCAATGGGAATCTTTAAGGAGGAAAAGACTGAGTAGTCAGAGAAAACCAAAATTGTCAATGTCTTTTCAGCACACATATTTTTTTTTTTTTTTAAAAGAAACACAGCAACTTGCAATTAAAGGTGAGCTATGTCACTTGGGCCAGTGCAAGCACACAGCCATCAGAGGGCTTCCTGAGTAATTAGCATGGTGAAGGCAGCCATCACTTTCTGAGATGTGTATATATCTATCCAAGCAGAGGGGAAATTGTATAATTAATTTTGAAGCTGTTATGATGTTTCAATTGATTTGGATCAGAAAAAAGGAGAACAATTAAGAAGAATCAGAAAACAATATCCCTTTTAGTATTCTAAAGGGAAGAGAAAAATTAAATAGGAGTTTAATTGAAAATTCTGCTTTATATGAGGGAAGTGGAAGGTTGTGAGGAAAGGAATTCTGACTTACTCTGGGAGCACTAATACTGGACCGGCAATCCTGGACAATAGAAGTCCAGATTCTAGTGACCAGAAAGCCTTCAGTAGAATGAGAAGGTCATGTCAGAACTCAAAACATTCAAATCATTTCTTTTTTTTTTTTTTTTTTTTTGTGGAACCGGGGATTGAACTCAGGCCCTTGCGCTTGCCAGGGAAGCGCTTATTCCACTGAGCCATCTCCCCAGTCCCCTAAAATCATTTCAGGGATACACTTAATTCAAAATTGTTGCACAAATAGCAATGCTGTAGAGTTATCTATTAGAACATTATTATTATTTATAAATTCCCAGTACTGTATAAACTATTGCCATTATTTTTAATCATTCTATGACTTTTTATGGGCTATTTTATCTCTCTTATGTGAACCTTTCATTATGAAGGTGGAATATATGTGCCCGTCTTTGCAGCCTAGATCCTTGTGGAAATACTGTAACTTATTTGCTTAATAGAAAAGCATATTTATATTTTCCAGGCTAATTCTGTAGGGTAAAATTCTTTTAATTAATGTCTTTTAAAGTTTTCAGGATAATCTTGTTTATCCTGAACTATATAGGCCATAAAAATTGCATTATCATATACACATTTGTCACTCATTACTTAATTTAAGTGACAACTATGTTTATAATATTACTTCCTGTTGCTGCTTCTTCATTCTTCAGAAAGAATATTAGGATTTCCTATGTCTACTGTAACTGTAACTCTTTTGTATGTACAAATTTTTCAGGAAAACCACCTGTATTATACTGGAACCTCAAAACACATTGTCATGGCTTGAATCTAATGTCACTCCAAACCTCATGCCCCCGTGCTTTTTTTTTTTTTTTTTTGTATTTTTTTATATTTTTAGGGAAGGGTCTACAGCATGTACAGGGTCTCACTACTAGATCGGACTTATAGTGATCTGCCTATTTATAGCCTCCCAAGAGCTGGGATTACAGGCCCATGCCACCATGCCTAGTCTCAATTGCCCTCTCAGCGTGCCCAGGGAGCAGAGCCAGCACAGCAAGCCCGAAGGATCAAACCCCCAGCCCCTGTGCCTGCTTGCAGGCGCTTTAATCCTCTGAGCTATTTGGCCAGCCTCGCCTGATGCTTTTTAGAGATGGCTAGATTTGGGGTGTGTGATGCTGGAGTTAATGGCATATGGTACTGGATTAGTTTACTGAACGGTTATCATAGTTCTCGGTGTGGTTAGTGGGAAGGCCCACTCTGGGTGGGAGTGACAGCACCAAAGGGGTTGTGGCCTGTTGGGGAGGAAAAGGAAGGGGAGGCTAACTTGTGCTTGCTGCCTTCTGCTTGCCATGTCACCAGCTGTTTCTCCTCTGTGATGCCTGTCTTCCATCTCATTTTGCGTTGGAACCAGCTGACCGTGGACTAACACCTGACACACTGTGAGCGAAATACACTTTTCCTCTAACTTTTGGGTGTCTGATGTTTGTCTCAGCAATGAGAAAAATAACCAGGACACACATGTTCTTTAGAACTGCGCTTAAGAAATGAAAACAGACAAGACAAATATCAGATCAACCACAGGACCTACTGCTTAATAGTTTGGTTAACAAATAGTGACATGCCAGTGAATTGTGGTAGTATGTTTACCCGAAAATAGATTGAGGTTGGTGGTCAGTATATTTTGTTCCAACTGTATAGTTAATTTTCTTCTGGCAAATACAGTTGTCTGACCTGAAATCTCCTTGCGAGCCGGTTTGTTAGAGTGAAGTTTTGCTAATCATCTAAGAAAAGTAGAACCAAAACAAAACAGAAGGATGAAAAGTCCTATTTCATGGAAATAATCATTTCCGGACTGATGGCCAGAATTCCGTGTGTGTGTGTGTGTGTGTGTGTGTGTGTGTGTGTGTGTGACATTTTGGTTTTCTTGCATGTGAGAAATTTGCTATTTTGTGAGAGAGCACTTCAGGCAGGCTGGACAAGATAATGAGCTGCTTTTGCCCTTAAATCTTTATTTGCTTCTCCAGAGTATGTGGGAAAGCAGTAGGATCTGGCTATTGGTTGACACAAGAAACAACTTGTTAAAACACACAAAATGCATCTACTTCATTACCAAATCTTACAATATGTAGGAAAAATTTAAATGAAGGGACAATGTTGCCTGATATTGCAGCTTTCCTCGGTTGTTTGCCATCCATCCACTTTCTCCCTTTAATGACATACAAAGCCAACAGTCAGTGAGGGAGAGTTTGTGGCATATCCCTGGGGGATCTCACCTACTCTTCGCAACCAACTCTTGACCTTGACCTGAAGAACAGAGATGAGCAAAGGCCGCTCCACACGTACAAACAAGATTTGTTTGACATACTTAGAGAAACCTGAACCATTTTTGTATTTGTGCTTCATCCAAGGAACCTCTTTTCTATTCTATCTGAGAATTCTATGTACTTCTTTTACAGCTGCACTACCAAGAGGTACAATTAATGAATAATTGGGCTTCCTTGAAAATAGAGTGAATTTCTGCCCAGAGGTCATTTACTCTGTCATCATGTAAAACCTACTCCGTGGGCCATTTCTTCTCCAGAATGTAGTTCTTATGAAGATGATGTTTGCATTTTAGCCTGGTGATAATAAACCAACATGGCATGGAGACTGAATTGCAATCTTAAAAACAAAACTACAGTTGCATCTAGTGAAGAGAATATTTGGGTTTCCTTTCCTTACGTAGTGAAAGAGATATTCAGTTTAAGCAACTGGGGAGCCCCATGTTCCTTCGCTCCAATCAGCCCTAGCTTTCCTGCTCCTTCACTGCATAATCATGTGAGCCATGTGAATAATCACGCAGGTACTGCAGAGGCCTTCGTACCTGGTCGGTGAGGCCTCTGTCTCCTTGGCAACTAAACTTTTCAGAGATTACAGGGAAAATGTTTTCTTCAGCCCTGGAGCTGTTTTAATACTTTCAAATGTCAGAAAAAAAATATTCTATAGTCCCTGGGGTGCTGGTGCGAATGGGGCAAGAGATATTATTTACAAACATGTTTAGTAGATTCTTCACCAGGTACAACCTTCAAAACATGAACATGCATTTTTTAAAACCCAAAAAAGAATCTAAATGAACTGCAGAAATTAAACAGAAGATGCCCCCCACCCCCACCAACACCCCCTTGATAGGCTCTGTTATGGGGCATTCTGATTTCCTGCACATATGCATAGTCAAGGCAATAGAGATTTGCTGTAACAATTACCAGAGGCAAAAATTCAAATGCAATTGTGTACAAGAATGCTCCCAATAATTTTCATTTGAGTGTGCAAAGAAAATGCAGTTTTAAACATGTCTTTATTATTATATCTTTCATATGAGCCCCCATCTATCAAATACCAGATTTTGGAGGGCCTGTTTAAGCAATCCTTAATAAGGGCTATTCTTTTTAAGTTCCATGATATTAGAGAAATGATATTTTTTTTGCTGGCTCAGGCTGCCTTAAGGATGGGTCTAGTATGGCATGTGGAGATGGGCATTGAACTGCGGTCCCCTGCACCTGACTGGGTTTGCCCAAGCAGGCACTTAAACAACTGAGCTAACCTGCAAGCCCCCACACAACACAGGATAAAGGAGAGGGAATTACTATCTTCTCATGGGAGTGGAGAAGATTCTCAGCCCGTTGTTTGGTTTAGTAAATCTTACACTTTTTTTTTTTTCTGGAGTGGGGAACTCTGAGGAGCGATTGATTCCATTGACTGCTGAGAATGCATCTTGTAGAACTTGGATCTCCAGTCTTTTCTAGTCTTGTCAGAACCTGGTGGTATCCTCTTTCTGATTTATTACTGTCTGAGTACTTCCTAGTATGTGAATACTCTCCCTGGAGGGATGGACAAAAGCCCTATGCTTAAAGGCCAAATATCTGTTTGGGGTTCTAAACGGTAGGAATATTTTCTGTTGCCATAGTGACTTGGTGAGAGCCTGAAATTCGTGTACCTTCAGACTCATGGAGACTCATTCAAGTGAATCTGATCCTTGCCTGTTAGAACTAAATCTGACTCAGGAGAAATAAGATCTAACCCTACTTGTATTTACACCATTGTACACTAACAAGATCCATTTCCCATGGTTGACCCCAGAGTCCTAGACATAAATGAGGATGGCATCTGTGTTTATCATATGTACTTTCAACTGTATTTGTCATATACACCTGCCTCCAGATCTACCATACACTCATGGATGAAGAAATAGGAAGCAGTTCTTTATATCTTTCTCCCCCTCCTCCCCCTCCCCCTCCTCCCTCTCCCCCTCCTCCTCCTCCTCCTCCTCCTCCTCCTCCTCCTCTAAACACAATTCCATGTGTCTTGCAGGAGCAAGATTCTCTTTTGTTTCCTTTTTTGGTCTGTTTAGGCGTTTTTCTAGCATCATGTTTTTCTCTAATTGCTTCTATGTTTACTTTTAAGTGGTGGACAGGTGATGGGAAATTTGGGGAGGTGGTATAAGAGGGACATTTTCCAATCAAGGACACAGATCAGAAAGCTTTTCAAACATTTATAGCTACCAATTGTTGTACTCAAGCAAAAGTATTAACTGGGAGCACCTTAGGAAAGAAAGATATAGAGGGAACAAGAGGAGGCTGGAGGTTTTAGGCAGGGGTAAAGAGAAGAAAGATTAAAGAGCGAAAGAGCTCAGACATTAAGGATAAACAAAGGTAGAGGAGTTCTATAAGACAGTGGATGGAGAAAGGAGATTCAGGATTTCCTCAAGGATATCTTGGAATATGCTGATTCAGGGTTTCCTCAGGGATATCTTGGAATATACTGATTCAGGGTTTCTTCACAGATATCTTGGAATATGCTGATTCAGGGTTTCCTCAGGGATATCTTGGAATATACTGATTCAGGGTTTCTTCACAGATATCTTGGAATATGCTGATTCAGGGTTTCCTCAGGGATATCTTGGAATATGCTAAACAGAGATGAAATAATATAGGAGGGAAAAATAAAGGCAGAGTTAAGGAAATTGGGCTGGACATCAAGTTGGAAGGTAGAGGCTAAGCAGACCCAGAAAATACAGCAAGTCAAGAGGCAAGAGGCTCTGTGAGTAGCACAGATGGTCAAGTAGGTCAAGACATGAGGAGTGATATTCTTTAAAATTAGGAGCGTGGAAGGCAGTCTCTTAATGTGAAACTTTGGCCCATCTTCTTGAGATACCTCTTCTACAAAACTAGGTAAGACATGCCAAATACTAAAATGTCTGTCTTATTGTCAGTGCAGCCTGGGGGGAGGGCTTTAAATTAAAATTTTATTATTGCAGACTCAAGGTTCCATGCAAGCAGGCCCATATTTGTTACCCTAATAATGTGTTCATACCCAGGTAGAAAAACCACTCTCCTCCTCCTCAACTCCAGCAGAGCACCATGACTGATGCTTATTAGGCCCCAACTATGCATTTGGCAAAGGAATGAATTGATGAATAAACGACTCAGCTGGGTTCCTAAGGAATATAAGTCTCTAGCCCCGCTGAATTCATCCTTAAATATTTAAGTGTATACACAATTCATTTTTAGTTGAGAAAGGAGTTGTTCAGTACCAGGTTATTTAGGTAAATTAGTCAAAAAAATTTAAAAAGCAGAAATATCCTAGAAGTGACCTGTTATGACACTCCAGTGACAATCTTTATTACCTTGCTAGGGAAATAATAGCCCATCGTCAATACAGATAATTACTGAAGCACATTGATAGGAAAGAAATCTTAATTAAAGATTCTATTGGAAACATATGTGAACCAATTCAATTTCTAGGCCACAGGGCAATAATAACCTTCGTATCTAATATGTTTCTTATGAGCATTTATTGTTTGGAGCAATACAGTATAATTGGGCCAACCACAGGGGAAAAACATTAATGCTATTTGGTCTGTGTTTGATATAGTCCTTGAGTGGGGACATGATTGTGGGGCACAGGGTATGGAAGGATCTCATGCAAGCCAACGTTCAGGACCTGGCGAAACACAGGTAAGTCCTGGGGAAGTCCAGTGGCTGTCAATGGAAGTGCTGTTGCTTTGTTGGCACTCAGGTGTCAGTGCTGACTCAGATTTCTCTTGTTACCCAAATATTCTCCCGTGATTAATAGATTTTTTTCCCAACTTACTGAGTTCCAAAAGAAAGTAAAAGAATACAACTTTATATGCAATGTCCAAAGAACAAAAGCCTTTAAGGGGAATGTTAAAATTACAAGAAGAAATAATAGCATGTAAATCCTGAAAGGTGAACAACTTCTCCTTGCAATAGAATAGTAAACCTTGAAATAAGTGTGGCTAGTTGCAGAATATACTCGAAAGTTTGCCTTACACCAACGTGTCCCTGGACTCTGAGTTTCAGAGTTTTTTTTTTTTTTTTTATTGAGCGTATGTTCTGGAAAGGAAGGAAAAGGACTTTGCAACTTAAAATCATGATTAGTTGCATGGAATATTTGCCGTGTGTTAAATAAGTTGGGTTATGACTCAGAATACTCTTGGGGGCTTATTCAGGTAACAAAACAGTAGATATGATATTGTTTAACTATTCATTTATTTGATACAGGATCTTGCTATGCAGTTTGAGCTCATAGTGATCCTCCTGTCTCAGCCTCCCCAGTCTTGGGATACAGGAATGCACCCCTTTATTTGGTTTCAGGGTCAATAGTACACATACTCAGGGTTCCTGAGACCTCACAGCATGTGGTATTGGGGATTGAACTTGGTTCCTTGTGATTGTCAGGCAGGTGCTTAGACTGCTAAGCTATCTCCTCAGCCCCTGTTTATTATGATTATTAATTGACAAAAGAATTCTGGCATGCTGTTTTTACAGTACATTCTTTTATGACATTTCATTAAAATATGTTTATATATATTTTTTTCAATAGCATAAATGATTCAACTTGTCTATTAATAATGGTCCTGTTTCAGAATCAACATAGTATTCTAATTTCTTTGTCTTAAAAAAGAGCAAAACACAGTTGTGAACACAAGACAGCTTCCCCTCAAGTGCCTTTACCATGGTTTGGTTGTCTCTCAGCATTCATTTTCATTTGGCTGAATTTTTTCCTCCTCTGTCTTTCTCTGTCCTTTTATACCTTTGTTGACATCTGGGTATTCTTTGATTGTTGTGCTGTTTGCTTCGTCTCAGAGGCCTGAAGCTCAGAAGCCAGGAGATAGACACAGTCTAAACAAATGACCTTTCTACGAAGTCTATTGAGTCTTGGTTGGTTCTATGCTACTATGACTGAATAACTGAGGCTGAGTAATTTGTATAGGGCAAGAATTTATTTCTTACAGTTCTGGGATGTGGGAAGTTTCAGAGCCAGGCACTGCATATGGTGAGGGCTTTCTTGTTGAGTGGAAAGGGTCAGGGCAAGAGAGTACAAACTCCCTTCATCACACCCCTTAATATGGGACCGAATCCCATTCACAAAGTGGAGCTTTTGTCTACTTGCCTTCTGGAGCTCCTCTTAAAACTATTATATTGGCAACACCTGAAATTTGGAGAGTCACATTTACTACATGACAGAACCCTTACCCATTACTTGAGGGTTTAAGGTGCCATTGCACAATGTCAGTAGCACAACATTACAAATGAAGAAGTGGCAGAGAATGAGTCTTTCCTGACAGGACCTGGTAGGTAATTCCTTTAACTGTAGTTAATTAAGAGACATTTGTTATTTGTGGCTAACTTTAACATTATCCATCATGAGATAGTCTAATGTCAAGTTCTCTTTGACTTTTTTTTCTGATACCCTTTAATTATTTACTACAGCAGAGATGTTTTAGGGCATGGAAGGGTGAGTGGGGGGAAGAAAGCTGACACATCTGAGTGAGTGAGTAATTTATAATGGAACTAAAATATTCATAAAATGACAAGTTGGATACTTCAATTAACACCAACCATTCTATTTCCTTTTCAAATAATAAATTGAAGCCTCTAAATAATGTTTATTTTGCAATGAATGGTGCATTTGTGAACTGAGCAGGCAAATTGGAAGTTACCATCTTTGCGTTTAGTGGATCTCTGAGTTTTGGAGTAGGAAATGGAATGTCTGCTGTGTACCGGGACAATCTAAAATTTGGAAGCTCTCTAGTGGATTAATTTTCTAAGCCAATGATTTTTCAGTTTCCAGAAAAACAGGTCAGTTATTTAACTTGGTTATTTGATAAAATTTTTCATTGATTTGTTAATATTTTATTTTTTATTTTTTTGGCTTCTAAAGTGGGGAAGGAAGACTGAAACATATCTAATTTGTAGTTTGTGATATGTATTTATAGTTGGTTCTTCTCTGGCCCAGTTTGACTTAGTCACATAGTTAATTATTTCAAATTTGCAATTCATCGCTGCATAAAATTCAAACAAAAACAAAAAGCAAACCTTTCTAATACCCTATGTCTTACTCTTTACTCTTCCATCTAGTTTTCCTGGTTGGGAGGGAAATCCAAAGTCAGGAAAGAGAAATGAAATGACTAAGGTCACACAGAGGTTAGGAGAAGAGATAGATTTTTAAAATATGGCTAAGCCTTCTAAGCATTAAACATTGGCTTAGGAAAAAAACCCAGCAAAACAATAAACATTTCACAGAAGAATTAGCTTATCTCATTGTCAACAGGTGAATTATCTACTACACAGAGACAGAAATGAAAAAAAATTGGGGAACATCATATGAGTAATATGCACTTGTTGTACTCACGTTATCTGTAAAGGCAAGATATACAATACAGGAAAAAGGCAGCAATGTATGACACCATCTGTCCCTACACTGATATACTGGTGACATTTCTTAACTTTCTTAAGGCACTGACCTAATATACTTCATCTATGTGGGCTAAACTTTCTACCATTATGTGCCACCTAGGCTTTGAAAACTTATCATAAAATGCCTCCTTTTCCATGTCTACCTCAAAACATTAGCTCCCTCAATATATTCAGTTGCCTTGGAGGGTTTTCCACTTGCTCTAATAATGTTGCCAATGTCTTGAGATGCTTTTGGAGCTTCTTTTAATTGGATGTTCCCTCGCTGCTGTTTGCCTAATAAAATCAACGTCATTGTTTTCATGTTCTATCTCCCCCCCCACCCCCTGCTCAGAATGGTATCATTCATTATTATACCAGTCAGGATTTTTAGCTGTATGTTACAGAAACTGACTCTCATTGATATAAATAGAAAAGTAATTTATTGACAGCAAACTAACAATTTATGGAACTTTCGTTAAAGCTAGATAACTAAGTATTTCGAACAGGCAACCCTTCAGGGTATCTGTGCATTTAGAATAGCCCGAATAGTTCTCGTGGCCCAGCATTGTGAAAGTACAGTTGAGCCAGACATCGTGACACAAGTGGATAATCCTACCAATCTGGGAGGCTGAAGCAGGAGGATGATTCCAAGTTCTAGCTAAGCATGGGCAACCATGTGGGATCCCTCTGCCCCTTAAGAAAGATTGGAGATGTAGCTTAGTGTGAAGCTCTAGGTTCAATCTTCAGTGCTGAAAAAAGGGAAGGAAGAGGAGGAGGAAGAGGAGGAGGAGGAGGAAAGAGGAGAAAGAAGGAGGAGGAGGAGGAGAAAAAAGACACAATTACATGTATAGGTATCATAGAGTCTGCCTTTGATACATCGCTAAGGCACCTTGGATGTCAACTGACACTTTTATATGTTTCTGTTCTGTCTCACAACAGAAAAATTCTTCCCTGATTCATCTTCCTTAGTCTGCCAGTTCCAGATTAAATAGCCTGGTTGGGTTTGTCTGATAGGCTTATTCTGCACTGTGGTCCTGTGTCTTTCAGGAAAGCCAGAAAAAAAAAAATTGTTTGGTTTGTTATGCTTTTTAGTAGTGAGTGACTTTTCATATGGAAGAGAGAATGGAAAGAATTTTTTAAAAATTGTGTCTTTCATTTGAAGTACAGAGCTGTTTTGAATAGCTTCTGTAATTCCAAGTCCATTCTGCAATTAGATAGGGCCATGAATAGGATGGACATGGACATGTGTGCCAATGACAAGGGTAAGGATGGGTAATTTCCTTACTTCTCTTTCTTCTGTAGGACTTTTTTTTTTTTTTTTTTTTGGTGGGGAAGAAGAGTCTCTAGGGTGTTCAGAGTCTCACTACTAGATTGGACTCGTAGTGGTCCCCCTGTTTACAGCCTCCCAAGAGCTGGGATTATAGGTGCATGCCACCACGCCCAGTCTCAATTGCAGTTTCAGCATGCCCTGGGGGCAGGGCCGGCTCAGGGATCCCTGGCCCTGAGCCTGCTTGCAGGAGCTTTAATCAGCTGAGCTATTTGGCCCACCCTTCCTGTAGGAATTTGTATGGAACTCAGCAGTGCCCAAAGGTGACAGGAGTTTGGAACTTGGAATCATATTGGATGGCTGCACGTAAGTTTACACCTTCATGGGAACAAGAAATGAGATTTTGACATTTGGGTAGTTTACTTGTTACAGTTACCTCCACATTAAATTTCTTATTCTCAGTTTTATCTTCAGTTCTTTTTGGTATTAATCAATGGGCTGATTTGTGATACAATGACACCTCTAGGGATTGCTTCTCTTCTGCAGTAGGAAGAGAAACAATTAATTTGAAGATGGAGACCTGGAAGATCGTTGGTGGCATCTGTTAGAACTAGGCCAGAAGAGTCACCATGCTTATGTAGTGGCTGGGATGAGTGGCTCGGGCTTGGTTGCATCCTATGCTGTCTTTAATGCCAGTCATTAGATTTAATTCAACCAGGACCTAATTCTTAGAATGACCTTAAGGGTATGCTTAACATACACTTAAAATTACTCAATATCACATTTCATGTTAGTGTTAATAGCAAATTACTGTAAGATATACCTTCAGTCAGGCAATATACCAGTATGTCAAGACTCATGTTACCCAAATGATGCCTCAAATAGACATTTCCCAAAGGAAAAAAAAAAAATACAGTTCTTTTAGTTCTTGAAAACGAATGTTCACAGATACAAGACCTAGACAAACAGCAAACCAAGAAAGTACGAGGACTACAGAAGCAACCTGCACAAAGGATAACAGAAGACAAGAAGAAAAAAAATATCCAAAAGAATTTAAAACATTAATGGAACTTAGCCAACAACTATAGTTTTATTGTAGTACATTTACTTGCTGGAATTTTAAAGTTTTGATACAATTACATTTCTTATAAGATTTTACTGTATATTTTTGTAATACAAATAGATTACCTTATATTATGAACAGTGATAGTAATGTACCAGTGTTTAGTTTAAGGTGAGCTTGGTACTTAAGCTGTTGGATTCTAGCTTGTCATTTTCTCACTGATGCAGTATTACTAGTACTACATGGTTATCACTGACCTACAACTCCTCTGTCACTGGACAAGTGATGTGGAGCTCTACAACTATTGGTGTTTTGAAACTTTTTGGGTGGTTAGTGATTAGAGGAAGAAAGAAAGCCTTGGGAAGCAGCAAAAGACTCAAAGGGACATGTATACATGCACAGTGTTCAGTGTGAGCTACCTGGCAGGTTAACCTTCTCCTCCCCACTCGGCTTTTATTTTTGCTTTATTATTATGCCTGAAGTCCTACCAGTTAAGAGAGTCATTTGAGATTCTAAGCTCTGTGTTTTAAAAGACAGATAAATGTCCGAGTGGGATGTACAATGTCATCAACACATTACCGTACTGTTGATGATTTAAAGAGATTCTGGGGGTGGGACATAGCTCAGCAAAGGACTGCTTGCCTGGTGTGCACAAGGCCCAGGGTTCCATCCCCAGGACCACGACATGAAAAAAAAAGAGTCAAAGTGAGAGCAAAAGCAAGTGACAGAGAGAGACTGAGGGATCTAGAGACTGTCTGCTGTCACTGCAATGCCACTGCCCTTCTTTGGGAGAAGGGAAGCTTCCCAGGGTAGAAATGCAGAAGGAAAAAGCAGGTAGGTCTGAAGGCTCAGGTGCTTTTGGCTCTGGTAGGTGTCCGCAGTGTAAGGTTGCAGGAGGGCCCTTGGTATTTGCCGGCAGAGTGAGAGTAATCCAGAGCCTGCCTGCCTGTTTTGAAAGCATCTTGAAGATCATCTCTGTGTACCTGGGAAGATGGGAAGATGTATTCTACTGTCTCTTGTGTTAGTGGTGTGCCCTTGTTTTCTCAAACTGGTAAACTTAGGCTTTGGGTTGTGTTGTTGGCCATGAAGTTCCTTTATTCCATGCAAGCCAGTTATAATGTAAGGAAGCATAAACGTGCATAAGCCAAGGAGAAAAAGAAAATAAAAGGAAAAAATGGAAGTAATGCTTTTGTAAATAAGGATGGAAAGGGGTTGAAAAGGAGGGGAAGGAGATGAGAAAAAAGAAGCAACAGGATATGCCATATACAGGTGTAAATTCCCTATGATCAATGTGGCCATAATGTGTATCTAAATTGTGTGAATAAAAATAAATTACAAAAAAATAAAAGAAAGTGTGTCCTTACGTACACAAATTCTCTGGTGACTTTTGACTCCCGAACATACATTCTTCTTTATCACCTTTATAATGCTGTCCTCCACCAAAATCTTGGAAAACTTTTTGTGACCTAATTTTCCCTTACAGATGTCTTTGTTTTTACCTTGGCTATCTCTTGATAAGACATATGACATGGAAAAGCCTAGTCAAGTCCTCGGGGGGCTCCAGGCCAAGCATTTCCTCCAAAATAGAGCCTATTTTTGTAGAATGTTCCAGACTATAGAGGATTCTCCTCTTGAATTTTAAATGATAGTATGACTGGCCCTAGTCCACAGACAAAGAGAGATTATTTTTCTCTGAGGTAATTTTAGTTTAAAAAGTAGTTCTGTTATATACAGCCTCAGGAGCATACAGAGAACATGACAGTACATGGCTGTGTGGGGAACTGTGAAGCCACTCTGAGGACTGGTCGCGAGCCTTAGGTGTTATTGTCCAAGTTAATGTTGTCTCCAGAGTTAGATTCTTCTGATAGATACTGATGCTAAAAGTCACCAGTATACATCTTAGTGTTGTATTTTGTGAATTATGTTCCAATGAATTAAGAAAGGGGTCAGGTAAGGGAATCTAGCTTTTATTTTCACTTATCTCCACACTTTTGTTGAAGATATTTTAAAAATAATTTTGTTTTGCAACTCCAAACCTTGCAGAGTTGTGTTATCGACACTATTTTGAATTTTATAACACTTCATGGACATTAGTGAGTCAAAAACTGACTGTGAACATTTTTCTTCTCCAAAGAAATAGTTGAGACCCTCCAGGTCTGAGTCACTGCTATCAAAGGTAAATGTATTAAACACAGACCTGGGATTTACTACCAGTTGTCCAGATTTAAGGAATCTGTACTTTATAGATATCTAGTAAATTTTTCTCATGAGAAATAAGAGACAAATAATATGTTAGCAGCATGTACTCGGGCACAATGTTCAAGACACTGGCATTTCAGTGTCTTTCTTGCCACCATAAACATCTTCCTATTGGTCTGAGCAAGTCGAAGGGGTGGCTGAGATTCAGGGAGGAGTAGATTTCATCACTCGATAAGAAGAACAGCACATTGGAGCTGGGAAGCCAGCTCAGCGGTTTAAGTGCCTGCCTGGAAAGTGCAAGGTTTGATCCCCGATATCCCATGCCCTGCTGGCCTTGGATCCTGGATGCCCTGTGCCAGCCCCAAAACCGGGCATGGCAGTGTATGCTTATAATTCTAGCACCAGGAAGGCTGAGACAGGAGGACCAAGCTGTATAGAAAGACACTGTACCAAATACATAAATAAATAAACCATTAAAAAAACAAAGAAGAAGAGCAAAGCATCATATTGTAAACAGTATGGAAACAAAGTAATATATCCCGAGGACCACTATTGTAATGCTAGCTGCATCAACTGTGGCTAATTAGTATTTGTCAGGTAGTTCTCAGTTTGTGACCTCCCACATCTACCCTTGTCACGGGCCTCATTTTACCTGAAAGATGCTCTGAAATCATGTGAGGCTTCCTGGATTGTGAGTCTGCCATTTGCTCTACAGGCTATAATGGGGCTTGGTACCTGGTAAACACTCACTCAGTATTATTAATTAAATAGATAAGGTACAAAGAGTTCAGAATTTTCTCCAATGTCACACAGAGAGTAATTTCATGTGCACTGTATGGGTTAGATGGCTCCTTTTTTCTGGAAAGAAAGACAACATAGTAACTTATTTTTAATAATAAATCTTAATGAGGTAGAATAATTTGGATCTCTTGGCTATTTATTTATTTAGTCTCTTTCTTTTTTTTTTAATTCTTAAAGGCATTTTTCCCCCTAAGAGTCTCTTGTTGTCTACAGGGAGACATCTGCAGACGAAGTTTGATTCTTTATGGAAACAGTCCCCATTACCCTTCCTTGTCCTCATCCACAGTTAAATAAATAGCTGTTCCCCCTGAAAGATGGTCACAGTCCTGTGGTCCAGGGAGGACCAGAACAGGCTGGACGCCCTTGGTCCTGAGTCCGAGTCAGTCATCTTCCCCCTCTTACTCTGATTCTTCTGAAGACTCGGGTGCGCTCTCTGGCAAGTCATCTTCTTCCATCTGCTGGAACCTTCCTGACTGGGCATCCCATGTGTACTTGATGGTCACCTTGAATTCGACCATCTTATGGCCAGAGAGCTTCAGGATGCAGGCCTGCTCTGGGGTTATCTCATCACCCTCCTTGCACGCCTCGTAGTCAGACAGTAGGGTCACCACACCTCTCTTGAGGGCAGTAAGCCGTCCCAGCTGCCTCAGCTGAGGCTCCATGGAGTGGAGAGCTGCTCCAGGGGCCCTGGATTCAGGGTCACAGCGAAAGCTGCTTTGTTCCCAGCTCAGGCCAAGTCCATTTCTATGTATTTGGTGAACCAATCATTGACCTCTTCCTTCGTGTGGTTGGTGAAAAGGAGGCCAGCTTCACCCCTCAACTTCTTACTGACCTGGTGCAGCTTGTCTTTGTACTCGTCAGCTGGGCTTCGACGCAAGGCCATCATTATCACCTTGTTTTTGCCAAAGAACATCCAGCTGTGCTCCCAGGCCTTCTGGATGTCCTTCAACTTGCTGTTCCTCATGTTGGCCAGAGAGAAAATGAAGAGGTACTGGTACGTGTCTACACATTTCCGAAGTTCTTCTATCAGGTTCTGTTTCAGTTCTGAGCCTTTCTTGGCAGTTTTCATTAAGGAAACTTTCTTGTTGTGCTTGGATTTGGGCATCGTGCTAAAACTACGTGCAGTGGAAGCCCGTGTGGCTCTCTCTTGTCTTTTTAGAAGAAAATCTAGGAAGTAATTGAAGCTGTGGTCTTTCATGTTGTCAAGTTGGTCCTCAGATAGAACTGGATCAGAGTCCTGTTGCTCTGACCAGATCTAGGCAAACATCAGTGGTACCTGGAAACTGTCCAGTAATGTATATGCTCAGGCCCACAGAGGTGCACCAAGTCAGGGTCTGCGTCATAACTAGATCCCAAACAATTCTTTTTAAAAATTTATTTTTAGTATTTTTTGATGAGAATAAAAAAATAGTAAAAAAGAAAACAATTTAGAAATTATAGAGAATTTTACTAAACAGAATTCCAGGAGTTCAACAATGCTGTTGTGTTGCATATTGTTGTCTTCAAATTAGTTGCTCAGATTACCAGATATAAAAGGGCTGGCCAGATAGCTCAGTGGATTAAAGTGCCTGCAAGCAGGTGCAGGAGACAGGGGTTCGATCCCTGGGCCTGCCATGCTGGCCCCATCCCTAGGGAGTGCTGAGATAGCAATTGAGACTGGCTTGGTGGTGAGTGCCTGTAATCCCAGCACTTGGGAGGCTGTAACCAGGCAGATCACTATGAGTCTGATCTAGTAGTGAGACCCTGAACACCCTGGGGACCCTTCCCTAAAAATAAAAAAAAACCAGATATAAGCATGCAAAATTAGTCAAAAATTATAAAAAATTAAAAAAGAGAGAAGAAAAATCTAAGCATTAATTGCTCCTATTAGTAGACCAGCTATCCTGTACATGTACATAAATATCATTCTCTTCCTTCCTTCTTTCTTTTCTCCTTTCCCTTATCCCAGTTGTTCCTTCCCTTTGAACATTTACTTTCCCTTTCACAGTATCTGTTTTACCTTTTGGATCTTACTTGTTCTTCCAGTTTTTAACATTGGGGAGACAATATGATGTTTACTCATGAGGATCTCGTTTATTTTACTTAAGAGTATGTTCTCTAGTTGCATCCATTTACCTAGAAAAGCCTCAAATTTATTCTTTTTTATAGCTGAATAGTACTCCATTGTGTAAAAATACCACATCAGTTGCTGGACACTTGGGTTGCTTCCTAGATGTAGCTATGATAAATTGTACTGCTATAAATATGGGTGCACATATATCACTGTGGTATGTTTTCATGCCTTGTGGAAAAATACCCGGCAGGGAGGGAATAGCTGAGTTGAATGGGACCTCTCATCTTAGTGAAGACTCTCCACACTCTCCACATATTGCCATAGTGGTCATACAAGTTTACACTCTCACCAAGCAATCCTTACAAACTTTAATGCTTGGAAGCCCCTGGTTAGAGTACGTTCCTGACAGCTACTCCTAAGTCCCTTCCATGCCAGCTTGTGAAGGAGACTTGCTTTTCCTCTAGGTGTGCTGGTATTTCCCAGTGAATTCTTAGCAAATTTCCAGCATGACTTGAGTTTGACCTTCTCCTATTTTCTTAGTATACACTGAGGGAAAACAAATACCATGGGCCTTGTTGCTGAGCCCGGATGAGGTGTTTGTTACTGAAACATTGTCAGAATGTTTGAGCCATTTTAGGTTATATTGTACTGTACTCTTTTAAAATATTTCAATTGCAACAAAAGAATAACATATATGCACTGTAGGTGAAAACTTTTATTTCACTAGAATTTGAGTTGTTGCATTTCCAGCCTTTATGCTGCATATGGAAGTGTTTGCCATTTTTTTCTTTTAAATGCAGGGAATAAAGAATGCAGTGGGTGAATATGCTGTTTGTAATAACTGAAGAAGAAAACATAAAACAACATCTATGTCAAAGTGTGGAGATACAAAGCTTTTCTAAATGTACCTATGATTTTATTAAGTAAAGCAATCATTTGCCATGTACTAGATGTAATTCAAATCGAGGGTTTCAGGTGACAATCCATTAAGTATAGTTATTAATATATTATCTTATATTACTACTATTGTTTAAATAAAAAAGAGAGAGATCACCATGAAATCAGAGGTTTATTATAAACACCAAAGGGTTGGCTTGTAGGATACATGTGTGAGTGTGTACGTGCATACATGTATCTCAGTTTATAGGTTGAATCATTTATGGAGATATTTTCTGTGAATAAACTGTTAAGGAACTCCATCAGCCTCACTAAGATTTGGGCTTTGTAAGTAGCAAGGTTCCTGTCTCTTACAGGGAATTCCAGGGTTAGGGACAGTCCCTTACTCACCCAAAGAGCCAGCTCATTCAGCAAGGGTGTTGAAAGTGTCATCAAAGCCTGCCCAACCCTCCTATTTGCATATCTTTCTCAGTGGTATTTTCCCAACCTGCTGGACTTGCCTACAGGTTGGGCAGCCCAGGTAGTCCCCTTGTTAAGGGCCCAACTTTGGGAAGGGCCAAGGTCAGAACAAAAGAGGCAGAACCAGCTGCTGGCTGTCTGCTCCATTTCTACTGCTGGTCAGGCAGCCTTAAACTTCGGATAGTCTGGAACAGTACTTCTCAAGCTTGAGCCTGAGTCTCATCATGCGGAAGGCCTGTTAAATCTTGGGTTTCTGGGGTCCACCCAGTCTCTGATTTCGCAGTCTGGTGGGCTTCAGAATGTTCCTGTCTCACAACCAAGAGTGGCAATATTGCTGTTCTGGAGCCCACTGGCTGAGAGCACCTTGTCTGAAGTTTGATTTATTGACAATTCTAATAAACACTAAGAAAACCTCTTGTGTGCCACTCTTCACTAGGCTGAGTGGTCATGTAGAAGGTGCCTAACTTATTATATCTCAATTTCCTTATCTGCCAAATGAGGACGATCATATCTAACTCAGAGGAGCTTTGTGCCGATGAAATGAAATTGATACTTTTGTATTAGTCACTTTCTTATTACTCGGACAAAATATTTGTAACCAAAAATTAAAGCTAAGGAAAGGTGTGTAACCCATGGTGACCAAGGGGTGGGGGTGAGAGAGAGAGAGAGAGAGAGAGAGAGAGAGAGAGAGAGAGACAGACA
>NW_004524619.1:1275842-1296787 GCF_000260255.1 Octodon degus | reverse complement strand
GGTTCTCTCAGGGACTGCAGCTTCAAAAAAGGTGCCTGCGCTCTAGGAGGCAGGTACTGTCACATGTAAGCCCAGGGCTCAGCCTTGCAGCACCATTCAAGTCAACTTAGCTTAGCAAAATGCTCTATAAACGAGCATTTATGGAATGCTCACTCTGTCCTCGAGACCAGGCTAAGTACTGAGCCCATACCCACACATTTTTGACTTTCATTGTATTAATTATCTACTACTACAATTACCCAGAAACTGAGTGGCTTCCACGTAAATTTATGATTTTGCTGACCGTGGGCTAGAAATTCAGATGCAGCTTTGTTGGGGACACTTCTGGCTCAGGGTCTCCTGAAAGCTTATTGGAGGATAGAAGGTCCACTTAGGAGATGGTTCATGGGTACCCTTGAAAAGTTAGTGCTACTTACAGGCAGGAGACATCACTTCTGTCTCAGATGGCTTTTGGATGGGGATATTTAATTGTCCTCCTAACATGGCAGCAGACTTCTTCCAGATCAATGAACTAACAGAGAAAGCAGGAATTCCTTCTGTGGCCTAGCCTTTGAAGTCACACTGTCATTTCTGCAATGCCTCATTAGCTGTACACGTCATCTCCACTTAGTGTGTTTCTGGAGAGCTCTACACACGGTGTGTGAACACAGGAGGTAAGAATTGGACCAGCACCACCTAGGAGCCTGGCTACCATGGCATAGAATCTTGAGTGTAGGCAGAGTGATTTGGCTGTGACTAGGTAGCGGCCATCAGTGATGCAAACAGAAGTCATTATAAAGAGACAGACCCGGTATTGTGTGGGGGCCATTGGTTGTAGCCAAGGAGGGGAGGCCTGTGTAAGAAGGGGCACCTGATTGGGCAGTTGAAATAAACATTGTGGTTAAACATACCTGAAGGAGGGAGGAAATGAGGACAGAACAAGTGCTCATGGGAACCAGTAGAAGTGATTTTTCCTGAGTTCTGGCTCCCACACCATGACTGTTCTCTACAAAATACATAAGCGAGCTAGTAGTCTATGCCCTATGAACCAAACTGGAGGCTTCATTTGAATACTCGATGCATCTGCAGTCCTGTATAATAATGGCATCGAAACTGGAAATTGGAAGAGTTCAGACAATGGGAAACTCTCTGCTGTCCAAGATTCTATGGTTTCAATGATCCACGCACTCATAAATAGGATGACCATCTGTCCTGATTTGCCCAAGAAACTTGCAGTGTCTGCCTGTTGTGCTTACACAATTAAGAGTTCCTGTTCTCACTCTCAAAAATATCCTGGTGCAGACACTAAATTGCACGGTCACTGCATCTGCTAAGGAAGTAGAGGAGGTAAGCTTTCTCCATATGGATCTATGGCTCCTGACTTCCTGAAGACAGACTGTAAAGAGCTTTCTTGTGTGCTCCGAGGCCTAGACAATGTATTAAAGGAGGTAGAGACCTCTTGTTGGTTGGAATTATATAATACATAGCAGATACTACATGTAAGTCCAATACATAGTGTTAAAGCACGTTATAGAACTCAGTCAGATATTGTAAGTTTCCATGAAGGGGAGGGAACAGGAAGAGAAAAACAATAGACAGACACCAGTGGAGCATTGCTTTGCTGAGCAATTAAGGGGTTAAAGTAGCTCTTTAAGCTCTGGGTGTGAACTACACAGTGTTTTAATAATACCTCTAATACCTGTGCGTTTATATGAGCAGAACAAGTGAAAACCTGCCTTGCAGAAATTAGATTAAACAGTTGAAGGAGACAGTCATTTTAATAAGGAGCTTCTATATAAAAACCCTTGATACTTCATTATCTATTTATTCCTCTCAGTCACTCAATTTTATTTTATCCTTCATAATTAAAAAGGAGACAAAACCAAGTCTTTAAAAAATGATTCGATGCCACTGTGTTTTGTGTAAACAATATTGGTTGGATGTAGTTCATTTGCCTACTTTCATGGCCGATTGCTACTCTCTTTCTCCCTCAGCCCCTTTAATGCTTCTTTCTTGTGAGGGCTTTCACAGCTTCATGGGGGGTAGAAATATCCTACTATACAGAGGCTATTATGATTATGCTCTCACCTTAAAGATTATACTATTGAAAAATGTTTTTTAAAATGAAGCAGTTGTAACACATCTTTTTTTTTTTTTTTTAAGTCTGGATAGTATCTATGTTCTGTTGTACTGTCCCACCATATACCATTTTTATTGGCACCAGAAAATACTTACTACTTGTTTATTCTCTTGTTCTCATGTGAGTGTTTCAAACCAAACTCTTGTTTTGGGACTCTGTGTAAATCTGACCCAGTGTAAAGTTTCTTGGAAAGCTATAAATTCTATGCAAGGGTGGTGGTGTTACGATTACATCTATCTTCTCCCTCATCACTCCAAAAGAGTTAGGCTTGTATGCAATGCATAGATTTTTTTCTCTTACATAAATTAATTTGTCATACAGTAGAATCCATGCAGTTTCCCATGGTTAACCTCAGACAACCAAAGCCAGTTGGTTGGACACTGAAGTTTTTGCCTCTGTTTTCATCAACATGTAATAGACTCAAGGTCATCGAACAGCTTGATTTGTTAAATTTGTGTTAGGAAGAAATGAAGAAAATTAATCATTTATGGAAGTGTAAGCTGTTAAGATCACTGTCATTTAGATATGGAGTTTGCCGCAATTAAACATGCAGGTAAGCAGAGAACTAAGTAGTTCATGACTTGAGATTGGTCCTGGCGTGTGGGTTGTGCCTCAGTCACTTCTGTATGGTGTTGTGGTGCTCAGTAAATATTGTGAGCAAATTTCCTGTGTGGCTTCTGGCTGTGGGGTGCTGACTGTACCTCCTGGATATGAAAGGATAGCGTCGTGTGACTTAACCGGTAGAAGACTTATAGATGTGAAGGGAGACTGAAATGGAAATAATTTAGCATATGTGTCTGTGTTTTAGCTTTTGCACGGATGTCTGTGCCTGACATGTGCCTCCACCTAATTTTCTTTTAACCGATTTATCTGAAGTTCTTAGAAGTTAGGAGTGAACAGGTGTGAGGCAATGTCACATTTGGACAGACTTCTCTAGATTCCCCGGAGTGGAACAGCTGGGTCCTACAAGCTGGGTCATACAAAAGGTTCTGTTTAACTCCTAGGATATTAACTATTTTCTAAAGTGGCTAGTCAGTTTGCATTTTTTCTCCCCTTATATGAAGTTTCCTATTTTTCTATGTCTTTACCAGCACCTGGAATTTTCTTTCTTTTTCATGATAGCTATTTTAGTGGGTGAATAGGAATATATATATATTTTTTTTCACTGTGCTTTTAATTTGTATTCCATGGTGATAGTGTTGCACATAGTTTCATGTGCAGATTGGCTAACTGTATCTTCTTGGTTGAAACCTCCTCTCAAAAATTATGTCCATTTTTGATCTAGATTTTTTTTTGAGACAAGGTTGCACTATGCAGTTCAGGCTGGCCTTGAACACCTGATGATGCTCTGTTCAGTGCTGGGGCAATAGACATTCACCACTACACCAGGCTTTTTGTCCTCTTGCTGAATAGTAAGGGTTCTTTATATATTCTGAATATAAGTCTATTATCAGAGATATGACTGCAAATAATTTTTCCAGTCTTTTAATTTTTTCACTCTCTCTCTCTTTTCTCTTCTTCTCTTTCCTCTTTTGTCTTTTTCCTGCCCTTCTCCTTTCCTTTTTATTCTTTTTTTTATGTATTTAGGACAGGGTCTACAGGGTCTCACTGCACAGATCAGACTCATAGTGATCCTCCTGTTTTCAGCCTCCCAAGCACTGAGATTACAGGCGCACGCCATCAGGCCCAGTCTCAATTGCAGTCTCAGGGGCGGGGCTGGCATGGCACATTGGGATCCAACCCTGGTCCCCGCATCTGCCTAAACAGGCACTTTAGTCAGCTGAGCTGTCTGGCCAGCCCTCCTTTCCTTTTTGATAGGGTCTTGCTAACTTGCTCAGCTGGCCTAGAACTCTGGATCCTTCTGCTTTGGCCTCCCAAGTAGCTAGGATTATAGGTCTGCAGCATCACACCTGGATTGTCTTTTAATTATTTAAAAGTATATTTGAAGCATAAAAGTTCTCACTAAAGTTTAATGCCAGCCTGGCAAGTGTAAGGTACTGAGTTCGATTCCCATTATGCCCCCCAAAAAGATTAATGCATGCTCCTTCAAAAGAATGTTGCCTTCCTATATAAACACTACTTTCTTACTTCTCCAGCAAAACTCTATCAGAACCCACTCTATGGCTTTATTTCCCATTATTTCAGTTACCTAAAGAAATACATAAATGATTATTTTTCTTTGTTTAGCCTGTATTCCAGGGTCACACATTGTGTATTTACTCTTTCATAAATAGCTTGCACAGCTACCCTGAGAAAAAGGTGTTGCTTTCATTTTATAGATAAACAAACTAAGATTCCAAAGCTTTAACAACTTGAACAGAACTAAAGGAAGATGTACCAAGATCTGGGTTTGAAACTAGCTGTGTAGCACCCTACACATTCTGCTTGCCAAATGTTGCTAAATTGGGCTTGATCTGGCTTTCTGAAGCCACAGGCCATGGGTTAGACCAAAGACCCTTCCACAGCTCTCTGCCCTTAGCAAGCACTCACAGGTAACACCTCTCTCCTCATTTCTCCTCTGCTTCTCCTCAAGCTAACTGCGAAGAAGACTCCATGAGTCATCATAGCTAAATAAAAGAGTATCCTGCTTTATTTTAAACAGCTAATGTTCATCAGATGTTAATCGTAATACATAATGGTTACAACAAACCTAGTGTCTGATTAAGATGAAAGAGATGACGAACCCGTGAATTTTTCATCTGAAAAATAAAGAATGTCACATTAATAAGACTTAATTATATCATTAAATATTTAAAATTACTTTCTTTAATAGATTTTATTTTTATTTAATGTATTTCCTTTTTAAATGTCTGTAACACTTTCATGAAATTGGTACATAAAATCCTATCAACTGTTATGGCAAAAGAGAATTTTGACTTAATATATTCATCATATTGATCTCACAACTTCCACTTTATTTATTGTGCAGAAAAGCTAATAGCTCTTTTACACTTTATTATAATTGATATTTTCTCCACATAGAGTGATAAATAATTAATACCATTACAGGCACATCATGTGCGGTATACTTATTTGGGGAAAAAAATACAACGTACCATCTGAGTAGTACATTATACATTCCATTTTAATTCTCTACACTTACAATTAATGCTACATTTTACAGGAAAACATAATTAACTTTGAGAATCTGTCTTGAAATGACCACATTTTGGCAGCTGAAGCTAAGGCGAGGGATCTAGTCTAAGCCAGCTCTCTGGTTTTTCCACATTTCAGTTGTTCTAAAGAATCAGTAAAATTATATACTTATCACAGTCTTTTCATGCCTCAGGAATGGTATTTTTAAAAGAGAAAGGATACACTACTTAAATATTGAATTTACTTTTTTGCTTTTTGTGGAGTTTTTACAATTGTGTTTTAATGGCAAAAGCACCATCTTTCTCAAACTTTTTAATAATTAAATTCATTTGCTGTTTTTTTCTTATCATCAAGAGTCTTTGCAGGAAGGAAAAACATGGCCATTGCTTCCATAAGACCACAGGGGACTGGAGTGTTTCCCTCTTCCAGGGAGGGAGGTGGACTACAAGTTCCAGGTGTGGGATCGAGGGATCATGGTTGGGAAGCTAGCTCAGCCTCTTTCTCTCTGTCACTTAGGACAAGCTCCTTTACCTCTCTGTACATTAGCTTCCTCTTACTGTGCTGTGAACTGCATTAGCTCAGGGACCATCTTGGTATTTTCCATATTATTTTTCAAGTGCTCTGCAACCCAAGGTGATATTCATCTGTATTTGCGAAGGACTGAAAGAACAAACAATAAAATTATTGGACTGTAGAATGCCAACACACAGGAAGAATTGCATTTGAGTTTATTTAATAAAATTGATAATGTCAATCAGATCAAAGTATCCAATTATTCTTTTCTTATTTTTGTACCTGTAACCCAACAAATTATGTCATGCTTGATAGGATCAACCAACACAAAACAAGGCTGAACTACATGGTCTTACCACGGGCTATTTTTTTTAACTCCCTATTCCTTTCCATCTCACTGTGTACTCTGTCCTTAGCCTGGTTTTCACTGGAGTACTGACATTTACATACTGAAGTTGCTCTTTTTTTTGATCCATGGGTCTCTCCCTGATTTCTGGATGTCCCCTCATTAATTTCTCTGTGTGTTTTGCCTCTCATGACCTGTGTCTGTGAATGCTTAACTTTGGAGGCTGGCCTGCAGGCCATGGAAGCCTCTTGTCCACAAAAGCAGCCTCCTTGGCTGGCGAAATAGCTCAGCAAACTAAGCGCCTGTTTAGGCAAGAGTAGGGACCCAGGTTTGATTCCTGGCACAACATGCTGCACCGGCCCTGCCCCACTGGGTGCACTGAGCTGGCCACCAAACCCGGGTGTGGTGGGGCCTGCCTGTAATGCCAGCACTGGGGAGGCTGAAAACAGGAGGATCACTGGGAGTCTGAGCTGCATAGTGAGACCCTGTATCAAATATGTTTAAAAAAGAAAAGTTCACACAAAAGCAGCCCTCTGTGTGCATGTACCAAGGAGCTTGTCTACTGGCATCCAGCTTCACCTCTTACTCTCACACATTAGTGTCTGTCAAGTGACTATCTAGTGCAGAGACCTAATGAACTAGGTGATTTACGCTCTAGAATTCCCTGTGAAATTGGACTAAGGCTGGGACTTTTTGCATTTTATCTTTGATTGGCTTCTCTTTTTTCCCCATGCTTTCTCCACTTCCTGACAACATTTTTAAAAATAAATTAATTGAACGCATACCCTTTTCTCAAGATTTCGTCTGGGGAACGTGACCTACAATAAGCTAAACTAGATTTGGATTTCCATCACTGAACAACAATAGTTCTCCTTTGCTACAACTTTGTGCGCGATCTGCTAATGGTAACTTCATGTAATTATTCCAACTGTGCAAGCCTCCAGGACTTTGCTGTAGCACTGACTGTAATGGCCAACTCCTGTTCCCCTGGTGTACCTGATCCAGTCCTCCTCAATGGAAATGGGACTCCTCTTTCTATATAATTTTGCATTTATAAGTGCTATGCTGGCATTCTTTAGTTCATTGCAACTTACAAATTTTAAAAAATCCATGACAGGCAGGTCTTAGAATTGTTCTTCAATCTATGTCTTCTTGGGAAACATGAGGCCGTTACAACGATCAAGTCATAGGCTGCAAAACCAGTCAAATTAAAGTATGAGACAGTACTCTCATAAAATTCAGTGACAAAGAATTAGACGTTGGTGGAGAGCAGTGAGCACATAAAGGATGTTCAATAGAGAGCCCTTGACCCAGGTGTAGAAATACGTGTTCTCCATGCTTCGGAGATCCAGAGGCGGCACAGAAGTCTGTCAATGGGCTCCTAAAGGCAGGTTCGAGTTGAGGTATTGAGAACAAAAGGGTAGGGACCAGCAGTGCTAGCCCGACAGAATGCATACATTGAGATGGAAGGTAAAGTGCACAGAACGGGTTAAACCTCCGTCTTGTAGCCTGTTCTTTAAGGTTAGTACCATTAGCTGGTAAAGTAAACACCAGTTTCAGTGGCATTGGACAATGAACGCTTTCTCTCTTTTTTGGCTCATACAGAATTTGGTGCAAGTTCCATTGTCAAACACTCTGTCTGTGGCTCCAGTAAAATATTTACCCTACTCTGCATTTTACAAGAAAAGAAGTTCCCAGTGAATTTTGGATACCAGTGTGAACGCCAACAGCAAAGCTTCTAGAGCCGTTAGTGTCCATTGGAATTTTTCATAAAAATGGAAATTTCACTGTCCACTATTCACGAGTCACAGTGCTGACATCTTTCAGTGTAGTTTATGCAACTGAAGAAATTGTTTATAATTGTATTTAATTTTCATTAGCCTAAATTTAGATAGCCGCATGTGCTAGTAGCAACCCTATTGGATGGTAATAAGGGCAGTACCTTTACCAATTGTGGGCAGTTACGCATTTCTTAAAAAAACACAAAAGGACCAACCATCGAGGAAAAAAAAGACTAATAAATTTGAACTAATTAAAATGAAGAATTTCTGCCCATTAGAAGATGCCATAAGGAATGTAAAAATGATAATACAAATTTGCAATGTAAAATTATTACAAAAGACTCATATCTCCCACACACACTGTATAAGTTAATCAAAAGAAAGATAATCAAATGTTAAAATGGCAAAAGATTTGAAGAAACTTTATAAAAGAAATACCTAAACATTTATATGAGCAGGTGCTCAATAGAGTTAGTCATTAGGTAGAGAAAATTAATAAAACCACAGGACACATATGTATTCATCAGATGGCTATAAACAACAACAACAACAACAACAACAACAACAACAACAACAACAGGAGTAGCAGCAGCAGCAGCAGCAAAACAAATAAGAACTAGCCAGGCGAGGGGACAATGCCTGTAATCTCAGCACTCCCAAAGGCAGGAGGACTGCAAGTTTCAGCTCAGCCTTGGGCAGCTTAGTGACTTAGCAAGACCTTGTCTCAGAATAAAAAATTAAAAAAGGGGTAGGGGTGCTGGGATGAGTTCAGTGTAAAGGCTCTGGGCTCAATCTCAGTACTGAAAACAAACCAAACAAAGCAAAACTGCACGAACTGACAGTATTAAGTACTGGCAAGGATAAGTTGAGACTCACTGATTGCTAATGGAGATGGATATTAATGGAATCACTTTGGAACATGGGAAGTTTTTAATAAAGTTTAACATACATGTCAGGGCAGCGATTCTTCTTTTTGTATAAATGGAGAAGCAGGCCTATAGCTGCACAAAACAATGTGAGCGAGGTGTTTACAGCAGCTGCAGTTATAAAGGGCCCATGCAGGAGTAATTCAAGCATCCCTCAGTGGCAGAATGGGTAGATTTTATTTTTTTATTTAGTACATGGTCTAAAAGGTCTACAGGGTCTCACTATGTAGATTGGACTTGTAGTGATCCTCCTGTTTACAGCCTCCCAAATGCTGGGATTACAGGCATGTGCCATCACGCTCAGTGAGCCCTGGGGGTGGGGCCAGCACAGCAGGCCTAGGGATCGAACCCCTGGCCCCTGCATCTGCCTAAGAAGGCGCTTTAATCCACTGAGGTATTTGGCTGGCCCTAGAATGGGTAAATAAATGTGTAATCCATGTACATGTGGGTCTATAAATATATACATGATATAACAGTGCACAGGAACTAAAACATATAACTACAGGATTGGGTCTTACTAACAGAAACTAGACTGAAAGAAACTACGTGCAAAAAAAAATAATAATACAATTAATAATTTATTTAAAGACAGGCCCCAAGCCAGGTGTGGTGGCTCATGCCTATAATCCCTGAACTCAGGAGGCAGAGGAAGGAGGATCATTGTGAGTTTGATGCCAGCCTGGGCTAAAACTGAGTTCAAGGCCAACCTGAACTGCATAGCGAGACCCTGTCTCAAAAAGACAATAAATAAATAAATAAATAAATAAATAAATAAATAAATGCCCAAATAAGCCATATAGTAGCTATAAGGTCAGAATGATTTGCGTGTGTGTGTGTGTGTGTTTGGGTGCAAGAGGCAAAGGCAGGACTTCACAGGAAGTCATACAAGTGCTGGTAATCTTTCATTTCTTAACCCAGATGGTGGTTAACCAAGGATGACGGTGTGATAAAAATACTTTGAGCTGTATTCCTAGAGTTTGTGTGCTTTTCTCTCTGTCTGCTATATGTCAATAAAATATTTACCTAAAATTTCTCTATTAAAATTTATGAAGCGGTCCAAGCACGCTGACAAGAGCCTCAAAGTGTGAATGACAAAGGAAGACCCGGATCAATAATAAGAGGTTTTGTTTTCATTTGTGTGGCTTGCTGCATGCAAGCCAATGAACTGGAGCTTGCGCTAGCTCCTAGGCTGGGTCTGACCTGTCACTCTTCAGGGATGGCTTTGCATTTTTATACAATTATATGAGGTCTGGCTTTACATATCCAGTTCACAGTGTTGCTGAGTGTTTCCCGTATGCGCTAGGTTTAGTCTGGAGGTGTATTTTGAAGTAGCCAGGTTCTTACTTATCCAGAATTGGAGAAGCTACATGGTGGGCCATTTATACCTTTTATTTCTCTTCTGTCCTTTCTGGACAGGACTCTCAGATTTTTTCTGTCTGCAACAGTCTATGAAATTTTACATAGCTTAAGCTAGGGTAGGTGTTAGTGTCCACTAAGATGAACTGAAGGCTCGTCTTAGATGACTGATTTTGTACCTGCGGGTGTGAACTCTCACAGGCAGAGGTGTTGCCTGGTTCTTCTATGAGACCCCGTGCTTGTCACAGTGGCCATCACAGAGCTAAGAGCAAAAGATCCCAGGCATAGAGAATGAATGATTCTGGTTTTTGCAGCCAGCTCTGGCATTTATCTGTGTTCATCCCATTCTTCTTTTCCTATCCCCTCAAGGGACAGTTTGTTTCTGGATTATTATAACTCAACCAATAATGACAGCAGCTTTCTTTATTGACATTTAGATGTGGGTATTGTCTACATGATTCCCAATCTCATCAACTTTAAAGATCTCTCTGTTTCATGCACGTTCAATTATCAGCTGCTGGGAGACATTGTGCGAATTAAATAATTCCCCTTCAATGGAGACTTCCTCCATTAAAGACAGAGAGCATAGCAATAGCAGATGCCACTGGCCTTTGCTTATTCCTCCATGCCAGGTTAATGAAGAAGTGCAGGCCTACTTTTCTGAAGACTGACCTGGGATTTGTATAACGGGAACCCACAGAAAGAACTAAGAAATATGTGCTGCTACTCTTGAGAAGGAAGGGAGATCTGGATTTTTTTTTTTTTTTGGTTGCTCTTTTCATGTGCTTAATCATTAAGATAATCTTCCTGGGAACACTGGAGACTTGATTCTGATGACTTCATTTCCTTTGAATTCTTTTGATGTTATGTTTTCTCTGGCTGAATTATTTTACTCTGGTGCTAATGAAACTACAGAGAAGAAGGTATAACAGAAAGGCTGTTCCTTGGAAGCCCTATGAGTATGGTGGTGGTTAGAACAATTCTTGGCTTTGCACCAGGGTAGGGGAGCTCACTAGAATACACTACCAGAAGGTCATTTCTGTTTTCCTAGATGTATAAACATGATGATAGGGTAGGAGTGGTTCCTTGATTTAGAGATGGATTAGCCAGATGATGGATTACTCAGGCCTCCATTTCTTCTCCATTCCCCTTGTCCTGCCAGCCTCTTTCTTCTTCATCCCACCCTAAACAGCTTTTCTCAAAAGTGTTGAAAGAAACAGGAAAGGAAGATACAGTGGTCAGTGGTTCCTAGTCCTGCTCAGGAGAGTCAAAAGAAAACTGGTCTGACTGGGGGGGGGGTGTCCAGCCCTGTGTTTGGGGCAGGGAGAAGACCTTGCAGGAACTCAGTAACCTGTGCTTCTCAAGCCAAGCAGTCGTCCACTTTGAAAAACAAAGAAAACCGCAAAGTTGGTATCCAGATATAAATAGTGAGTAATGGTATGAAAGGAACAGACAGGACTTCAGCATCGGGTTTCTGAGCAGGACACACTCTTCATTCAAATTCAAGCTACACATCCAGTGTGCAACCCAGCTTGATGATATTTAGACCGCCTATGATTTTCAACTGAAATGGATGGCATGCCTTCTGCAGGATCTATACTTCACAACTTGTTATATTTCACTTCAAATTCCAGTAGATCGAATGGTAGCCTAAAGTATAAATTAAATTAATGGTTAAATATGATTAACCCTTGGGAAGTAAGGATTGCAGGGTAGCTTTGGAACTCCAGACATGCCATTAAAATCCACAATTTTCTTTTTTTTTTCTTTTTTTCTACAGTTATCCTGAACATTTTAGAAAATGTTATCTCATATGGTTGAAAATGGCTGCTGATGTTACAGTATAATATCCTGAGGGGGATGGAGGGAAAAGTGGGGAGAAAAGGAATTTCTACTTCCACTGTTCTTTCTTTTCTTCTTTTTCTCTATTTAGGACATGGTCTGCAGGGTCTACAGGATCTCACTCCATAGATCGAACTTGTAGTGATCCTCCTGTTTTCAGCCTCCCAAGCACTGGGATTACAGAACACACCACTACGCCCAGTCTTGTTCTTTCTTTTATTAAGGCAGGAAACTTTTTTTCTAGGGGTCAGAAACAGTTTCTCTTACATTTCATTGAAGAGAATCACATGTTCCTGTACTATGATTAAGGAAGAGGAAAGGAAAGATCACTATTGGCTGAGTTCATCTTCATATAATTGCTTAGGTCTGATGTGACAGCCTGCAGGGAAGACGCGAGATCTGCCTGCAGGAAGAAGAGAAGATAAATACTGGGTGATGACCAGTGTGGCTCAGGAGTTGAGTGGGCTCAATCTGCCAAAGGACCTGTTAGGGTCTTCAAAAACAGGGACAGTGAGTTTGGACACTTGCCTGTCTCTCAAGTTTAGACTGGTAACTCTCATGGTCTGATAAGACCACCAGCTATAAGTCTCCAGCTTTCTTATTCTTGGTTTTAGCTATGCAGTTTATGTTTACTGTTATAAACTATTTAATTTTTAATGATTTTTTTTACTCCATTTGTGGAACAAAGCAAAGCACATGCCCTTAGAGCTTTAATAAATCTACATTTTCTTAGGTGTTTGAACTTTTGGTGAACATTGATGGCAATTATTAATGAATTTGAAATTATTCTTGACCTGAATACACATCTATTTGACTTTAAGTGTGCTAAATGTTATACAAGACATACAAACACATGGATTGTGTATGTATTTATGTATGTGAACAGGTGACCAGGATAAAAATATAGTCTGTGTTGTTCATTTTCACTGCAGTTCAGAATTTTGTGATGCACAGTTCAAAATATTTTAAGACGGCTGGTCAAATAGCTTAGCGGATTAAAGCGCCTGCAAGCAGGTGTAGGGGCTGGGGGTTCAATCTCTGGGCCTGCTGTGCTAGCCCCAACCTGGGAGTGTGCTGAGATGGCAATTGAGACTGGGTGTGGTGGCACGTGCCTATAATCCCAGCACTTGGAAGGCTGTAAACAGGAGGAGCACTACAAGTCCAATCTAGTAGTGAGACCCTGAATACCCTGTAGACCCTTCCCCAAAATACAAAAAAAAGGAACAATGTTAATTTTAAAAGTGTACACATCAATGGAGGTATTAATAATAAAAAGGCATCCTATTAAATGTTGGAACTATGTGAAGATCATAGATGTGATAAGAAATTAATTTTGAGAATATATAGTGAATCCCTAAAACTCACCAACAGAAAACCCAAACAATGACTCAAAATGAGATTTAAATAGATAGCTTCTCCAAAGAAGATGAACAAATTGCCAATAAGGAGGAAAAAAGATACATCATTAATCATGAGGGAAGTACAAATAGATAGTGTAAAATACTACCTTACACCCCTTAGAATGGCTACTGTTAAGAAGAAAAAGTATCCAGGAAATAGGTACTGGAAAGATAATGGGAAAACCAAAACTCTTGTGCAATGTTGGTGGAAATGTAAAATGGTGCAATCTAGGCAAGACAATGTGGTGCTTCCCTAAAAACATACAGCGATCACATGGTCCTCTAATTCTACTTTTACATATATGCCCAAGGAAATGAAAGTGGAGTTGCAGTTGTGAATAAACACTATTATTCACAAGAGATAGAATCTGGAAACAACTAATTGTGCACTGAAGATGATTAAGCAATATATAAAATGTGGATACAGTAGAATATTATTCAGCCTTTGAAAGGAAGGAAGTTCTGACATGCTAAACATGGATAAGCCTCATGGACATTAGTGTAGTGACCCAGTCCCAAAACAATAAGTAGTGTGTTTATCTACTTATATGAGATCCTCAGGGTGGTCAAAATCATGGAGATAGACAGAATAGTGGCTTCCAGGACAGGAGGGAGAGGGAAATAGGAGGTTATTGGGAATGGAACTTTACTTTTTGTTGTTGTTGTTGAATTTGATAGAGGGTTTCACTAGGCAGTTCAGTGTCCCGAACCAGTGGGTCAGTCAACGAAGGTCACCTGGGGGAGAAGTGGGGAATTGAAGAGGGGACAAAGGACAGGAGACGCGAGAAATAGAGGCAAGACAAAGATTCTGATCAAGCCTCGTTTATTTAGGGGAGATTCTGGGTATATATAGGGGGTGATGGAATGAGGAAGTCTCGGCTCTTGGGGTCAGCAGGTATCTAGGCAATGGGGAGGGTGCAACCCCTGGGGCATAGCACGTGATTCACAGGGAATGGGCAAGGTGAGAAGGGCCATAAACTTGACTCAGCAGGGGAATAGAATGGATACTGGTTAATGACCTCCAACAGTTCAGATTTACAGTGATCTTCCTATCTCAGCCTCCCCAGTGCTGGGATTACAGGTGTGCACTGCCACATCCAGTTTTGGTAACTGGCCTGGTATGAGGTACTGGGTACCAAACGTGGGTCTTTGTGCTTGACAGGCGGGTGCTTAGACCGCTGAGCTATTTCCCCAGCCCCTAGAACTTTACTTTTACAAGATAAAAAAAAAAACAAACCATAAAGATGATGGTGATCACTGTACAACATGAAGAGTGAGTTGAATGCTATCGAAGTGTATGCTTAAAAATAGTTACGTGTACCATTATGCTAGCAAATTTTAACATACTAAATGATTTAGGGAAAGGAACTTAAATGACCAACTTAAATATGGAGACTTTTGGTGTGTTGCTGGTTTTATCTATTTGGCTTCAACAACCACATAGAAAATTTCTTTTTAGCTTTATTAATGTTACCTCCAGCTTGAACATTCAAATTTCTGTCTCTCTTTCCTCTAAGTGAGCTCCCTCTCTCATGCTTCTTATCTAGTTCTTATAGCAGCAAGTTGCTTAGGTTCGAAGATTACAGTTAGTTTTGATGACTTCCTTGCACCACAGGCGGTCAAACATGAAGGCTCCTCAGTTCCAATATCAGCATCATTCTCGGGCTCACTGTTTTTTCCTGGTCTTTCAGGCCAGCAGACTATTTAGAAAGTGTTGGTCTCTAGGGGACTTTTCCTGTCTTGGGAGAGCTTTTCTAAAATTTCTAAGTTTTTAGGAATTAATTATCACCAGGGAAGTGAATTACAAATTATGACGAACTTGCTCTTCAAAGGTGATAATTTGGTTATTTTCAAATCCCTTACATAGCTGATGCATTTATGTGAAATTATCTCAATTTATAAGGCATGTGTCTATTTGTGTTGGAATATAATCTTCTGGTGGGCATAACCCAGGACTTGAGAGCATTTTGCAGAGCTTAGAGTCCCATAAATATTCACTAACTTAAATTTAGTTAACATTTCTGGGTAAAGTAGAGACTACTTCAAATTTTGTTTGTAAGTGAGGTTATTGTTAAGTTAAAAATTAAGTAAAACAAGTCTTCAAAATGCCAGCTGGGTGTGGTGGCACAGCCATGCAATCCCAGTGCTTGGGAGTCTGAGGCAAGAGGATCATTAAGTGTTTGAGACCAGCCTGGACTACAAAGTGAGCTCAAGGCCAGCCTGCACTGCATAGCAAGAGAGCATGTCTCAACAAAACAAAACAAAGCAAAACAAAACAAAACAATATTCAAAATGTTATTTCTCAAAACTCTTCAAAATTTCAAAAGGGGGTCAGAGAACAAAGAGCCTTCCCCAAATCCCGGCTATTTTTGTAAGTTACCATTAAGCTTGTTAGCATTTCAATAATTTATTTGGAGCTGGGGTTCTAGCTCACTGATAGAGGACTTACCTATCATCTATCATACATGAAGTCTTTCCCTTGACTTGCAGCATGCGTGCGCACGCACACACACACACACACACACACACACACACACACACACAGAGCTCTGGTTTGTGTCTAGTTGTTCCCCAAAAGCCTCATGCAGTTATGGCGTGGACTTCTAGAGTTTGCGATTAATTAATGATCTAGTGTTGGGATTATGGGTGTGAGTGCTACACCCAGCATGGAGAAGACAGCCTGAGAGAAACATAAGGGAGACAGACTTGTTCTCTGTTGCCTTTACTCCTCCATTTTCCTCTTGCTGTTTTGCTGCTTTCCCGCTTCCATGTACTGTGTTCCTCTGCCCTGTGCCGCTCTGCCTTGGAGCCAGTGGAGTATGGACAGAAACCTCCACTAACTGTGAGCTAGTTTATTTACTTTTCCTTCCTTAATTTTGAGTGGTAGATATTTTGTGCCAGCAAGGAGAGAAAAGTAATCAACACTCACACATATACACACATGCACATACACACACACATATACACACACACACACACACACACAATACACACACACAAACAAAATCCCTCAAAATCTCATTTTATTTAACTTTCTCCAATTTCTAGTTTAAATCCATTTGGTACAACATTATTTGATAACTTTATTTCCTTTGCTTTGAAGTTGAGTCAAGTCATATCATTTAGAGTCTGGGCAGAAAATTTCAGAGCAGTTGTACTCTGGGATACTGCAGTGTTAAGAGTAATTAATTAATTCTATACTATTAGTATATCATGCATACCCATTTAGCCTAAATTTTTGACAAAGTCTATGACACAGACAGAAAGAAAGCAGTTTCCAGGGAAGGAAAAAAATAAATTACATTCTAGTGTGCTAGACCAGAATGCATTTTGATTTCCTATTCATGTACCCAAATATTGGCAAGTAATTATTTTGGTGTAAATAATACACTTTGATATGTACAGAAGTTATGGAGCATTTTATATGAAGTAATAATACTAAGTAATTTGACTGAACTAATGACTGCTTAATCTGACAACTAATGAAATAAGCAACACTAAATCTGATACATTCGCCATTTACAGACTTAAATCCTGGGCAGACCAAGTTGTCATTTTTGCTGATCTTTGTGGCTCTTGAAGTAACTTTAATAATAAGCACAAAGTATTCAATCTTCAGTTTACAAATTGTGTGTGCACGTCCATAAAGGCTGTTTAAGCTGTCCTATTCCTATCAACCTACAAGGATTATATATGGTTTTTAAAGTAAATTTTTGTTGAATTTTCCTTGAAATATATATATATATATATATATATATATACACACCAGGTTACATCTTTGAGGTCTCATGTCTGGGAAATAGCAGGTGGACGTAAGTTCAGCCATCTATATCCCAGTTTCAGTTCTATGTGTTCGTGACTTTCTATATGTATTATAAGTTTCTTGAAGTTGGAGTCTTTCTTATTGAATGACAGATTAGAATTGGCCCTGATTTTAGAGACAGGTTTGAATTAAAATTCTGAGACTTCGTAAGTTGCCTTAGCGAAGTTATCATCACATATACATAATGATGTACTATAAATTAGCCTTCAATTCTTTTGGGAAGACATCAAGAAAGGGAATATCTGGGTCAAATGGGACCTCTAAACCTAGTTGTCTTAGAAATTTCCACATGGATTTCCACAATGGTTGCACCAGTCTGCACTCCTACCAACAGTGGAGAAGTGTTTTTTTCCCCCATAGGCTCTCCAGCATTTGTTACTGGTTGATTTCTTGGTCATATTCATTATTTATTTATTTATTTATTTATTTATTTTTTATTATTACTTTTTAAAAGATACATTTATTCAGCATCATGATCAGACTGTTATGTTTAGAAATCAAAAGCATGGGTCCAAAAAAAGGTCTACATTAAAACCTTTTGTTGGAATGCTTTACACACAGAACAGAAACTAAAATGACCTGTTATACAATTAGTCATAAATACAGTCCTCAAGTTTTTTGCCATATGCATGAGTATTGTCTAAAACATGTTTTCTTTGTAGCAGCGAGGCCCTGCCACCACTGTGCTTGGCTGAGTTCACAAATCTGTTGTGACCTGTAGCTTCCCTGTCACTTTTCTGGCTCTCCTCTCCTGCTAAGCTCTGTTTCCTGCAAGTGTTTAAAACCTTCTGCCACTGCCATAGCTACTGCTGCTGCTGGAGCCACCATAGCCACCTTGATTTCGTGGTTTGGTAAAATATTGGCCTCTACCACCATAGGGCCCAGAGCTTCTGCCTCCAAAGTTTCCTCCCTTCATGGGTCCAAAATTTGAAGGCTGACTGTTGTAATTGGCAAATTCATTATAGCTTCCACCACCTCCATAATTGCTTCCATCATTACCAAATCCATTGTAGCCATCTCTGCTGCCACCATATCCTCCCCCACCATGGCTGCCACCAAAGCCACCTCGACCACTGAAATTTCCTCCACGACCAAAACTGTCATTGCCACCAAAACCTCCTCCATGACCACCACCAAAATTTCCAGAACCACTTCGACCTCTTTGGCTAGATGAAGCAGTAGCTGTCTCCTGCTTGGACAGGGCTTTCCTCACTTCACAGTTGTGGTCATTCACAGTGTGGTATTTTTGAATGACAATCTTGTCCACAGAATCATGGTCATCAAAGGTTACAAAAGCAAAGCCCCTCTTCTTTCCACTGCCTCAGTCGGTCATAACTTCAATCACTTTGATTTTTCCATATTGTTCAAAATAATCTCGTAGGTGATGTTCTTCAGTATCTCCTTTAATGCCACCAACAAAGATCTTCTTCACCGTTCAGTGGGCACCTGGTCTTTGAGAATCTTCTCTTGAGACAGCTCTCTTTGGTTCCACAGCTCTTCCATCCACGTTGTGTGGCCTTGCATTCGTGGCTGCATCCACCTCCTCCACAGTGGCAGAGGTGACAAACCCAAAGCCCCTGGAACGCTTGGTGTTCGGGTCTCTCATTGCCACGCAGTCTGAGTGCTCCCGATTGCTCAGAATGGCTCCTCAGACTCTCATTGGTTGTTTCAAAGCTCAGCCCTCCAATGAAGAGCTTCCTCAGCTGTTTGCGCACCTTGAGAGACTCTTAGACGTGACGGCAGTGGGAAGAGAGACTGACAGTGCTTCCTCCGTGGTGTTCACCAGCAGAAAAAGCCATATGCATTATTTCTTGAGTGAGATGGAATCTTAGCATCGCTTTAATTTGCATCTCTCAAATGACCAGTGATATCAAACTTAAAAAAAAATATTTATTTGTCATTTGTACTTCTTCATCTCAGATGTCCATTTTTTTGGTGTTGGGTCTTTAAATTTGGGAGGTCTGATTTTTTAATTCTTTATATGTTCTAATAGTAATCCCGTGTCTGAGAAAAAGCTGGTTAAGAGTTTTTCCCACTCACTACTCTGTAGTGTCTCACTATCATGGAAAAAGCATCATACCATAGCCACCTATGCACTCCCATGTTTATAGCAGCACAGCTCGTAATAGTTAAATCTTAGAAACAACCCAAATGCCCATCAACCAATGAGTGGATAACATGATGGTTTTTTTTTAAATGGAGTACTAGTATGCCATGAAGAAGGATAAACCTGATGTATTTTTAGAAAAGTGAATGCACCTTGAGACCATACCTTTTTTTGGGTGGAACTGAGGATTGAACTCAGACCCTTGCGCTTACCAGGGAAGAGACCATACCTTTAAATCAAATAAATTGGATACATATGTATGTATAAATATCACATTATCTTTCTATGTTAGAAAATGCAAGTGTAAATAAACCCCAAATGTATAATAAGTATTGTGAAATAGGAAGAAATTGTTCAAAGGTAAAGAGGAATGAGGAAGGGGAAGGAAGGAAGCAAGGAAGAGAAAAAGCATGAGAATTAAATGTAAATAAAGCTTTATGAATAAGGAGGGGACAAGAAGTTGGAGGGAGTGGAGGGAAAGGAGACAAATCAAGGAATACCATGTACAGGAAAAAATTCCCTATGATGAATGGGACCATAATTATATCTAAAGTGTAATAATAAATTTAATATGAAAAATAAATTGGCCTTCAAAGAACGTTCTGATTTGTGCGACCTGCTGATTTGCATGATGTCGTTATACCTGACATCCCTAATTTCCAGTTATCAGTGATTTAACAACCAACTTGCAGAATTCCTCCGATTTTAATAATCAGCTCTGCCAAGCTCCTCCGTGATAGCTCCAGAGCAGATCTGATGCAGGTGAGCTACTTGGGTGTCTTGTTCCGACTCTGGAGTCGCCAGCATTTAGAGTAGTGCTCGGCACAGTCGCCGCTCCCTCTCTCTGATGGGTGGAGTGGTTGAGAATGTCTAGGCCCTTTTCCTCCCAGATGACTATATGAGTGGGAAGTCACCCTAGTAGTGTCAGAGAGGTCACTGGATATCAGCTGGAAAATGACTTCAAAGTGCTTACCCAAGTCCCTGGCACCTCATGGAATGCACAGTTTAATTCTTGTCCTCCTGGGATCTCATTGTAAAAGTTTATCTGTAGTTTTGTGAGGAATCTGCACATTGATTTCCACAGGGCTTGCACTAGTCTGTGCTCCCACCAACAGGGGAGAAGAGTTCCTTTTCCCCCAGCATTTGTTATTGGCTGACTTCTTGATGATAGTCTTTCTTTCTGGGGTGAGATGGAATCTCAGTGTTGTTTTAATCTCATTTCTTGAATGACCAAGGACTGGAGGTCCTACTCAACCCAGCTACTTCCCACCTGGGAATTTTTCCAGAAGAGATGAAAATAGTGCAGAGCGATATATGTGTACCCATGTTTATAGCAGAACAATTTATCATAGCTCCATCTTGGAAACAACCCAAATGCCACCAACTCTTGAAGAATGGATAAAAATGATGTGGTATTTTTAGACAATGGACTATTACTCAGCTATAAAAAGGGTAAACTTGAGGCTTTTCTAGGTAAAGGCATGCAACTAGAGACCATAGTTATAAGTAAAATAAATCAGACCCACATGGGTAAACATCACTTTGTCTCCCTAGTGTAAGAACCTGAAAGGGTAAATAAAATTGGAAAAGTACAATAGATACCAGAAAAGGGAAGAAACTGTTCAAAGGGAAGGAA
>NW_004524619.1:1237724-1275322 GCF_000260255.1 Octodon degus | reverse complement strand
GGGCGGGGCTGGCATGGCAGGCCTGCGGATCGAAACCCGGGCTCCTGTGCTTGCTTGCAGGAGCTTTAATCCACTGAGCTATTTGGCCAGCCCTGGAGCACCTGTTTCAATGAATCTATTTGTTATAAATGTGTTCTAGGACTCACTTCTTGGTGGATGATTAAATGTTGCTCCTAAACTTGGACCCTCTCCCGCTTCTTCATTCCCTTACGAGATAATTGTTCCCATCTGACCAATAGGGAGGTACAGTATTTCTCAGGGCATGGTGGTTGGAAATATGTGGTAGCACTTACAGTACAATTATGGTATGACTTCACCATAATTCAGAGGGACCTTTCTGCCTTAGCTAAGAGATATTAATGTAAATCGTTAAAATGTGCTCAGTGTGAAGACAATAGAGAATGACTAGGGTTATGGAGTCTAGAGATCTGACATCTAGAAAATGGACACCCAAGTTCAAACATTTTTATACCTTTGCTTGAATGGAACAAAACTCTTTGGGTTGGCTTGGGCTCATGGGGCCCAGAACATCTAATCTTGGCCTTTGTCATGGGAAAAACATAGACTCCGAGGCAAAAACTGGGTTGATTTGGAATCTAGTTCTGCCACTTACCAGCTGATGGCCTTGGGCCAGTTCAACATTCAAGGCTGCAGAACCTAAGGGTTTGCTGTGAGTCCTCAGGAGAAGGGCTCTATTAGTGATGGGGGACACACTGAGTCTCCCTGAAGGTGAAATGTTAATCCTCTGGTGACTCTCAGGGGAGAAGCCAGGGAGCCAGGTACTGTTTTAATCGATCGTTTCTCTTCTACATATAGGATAGGAGAAAAAAGTGTCTCCAAGCTATTATTGTAGACTGCCTGGCATAACAACTGGTTCTTTTCTTTTTTCCCATAATTTTATTGATAAACAAATAGCAATGAGACAGTTTCAAATCAAATTGGTAGGACAGTTTCAATAATTAACACATTGCATACATTCTTCCTAGTGGTTAATTGCTATACAAGATGTGGACATGATATCCTATTTCCTAACACCATTAGAATAAATCACTCTATTCATTAAGAGAATGTAACTATATATCTATCCTAACCACTTTGAATACACAGATACAAAATGGACATGCATCTGTATCCCCTTTTTTGGTGAAGTTCCATTATTTGAATATTATAGGAGTGTAAACTCAGCTAAATATTCTAAAAGAGTCCAGTAGCCCATAATAGTATTGGGTCTTCTGCTTGACTGGCAATGTCAGAAATTGTTGACCTGAGTCCCCTACAGCTCAACATAACAGCATGGCTTTACTTCTTATATTTCATTTTTATACTTTTCTGCTGGATGGTTAAGACCAAGGTAAAGCAGGACCTATGCAACAAGAGTTGTAGCTTTTGGGTCTGATAAGCTCAGTGAAATCCCCTCAGGATTTATCCTGAGATCCTGTACCTCAGATTGTAGAACCTTTGTCAGTGTCAGACATGTGGATGAGTCATGGCCATTGCTTGGCCAATGTGCTCTCTGTGAAAGCCCGAGAGAATGTTTTCTCTCCATGTGACTCTCCTTAGGCACACTCTACATCATCAATCACTTTAACAACTGGTTCTTAAACTTGGCTGCCTATTCAAATCACCCAGGGAATGAAAAATAGCCATTCTGGGATTACAAACCCCTTGCTCTGATGCAACTGATCAGGGACGTGGTACGGGCATCAAGTGAGTCGAATGTGCAGCCAGGCTTCAGACAGAAGGCTAAAAATGCAGTGAAAAAATTACAATTTTTCAAGGATGTCATGTGAATTACTTTTATGCGCCTTTGCAGCTTGATATTTCTTTAACACAAATGGATGCAAAAAAGCTATTTCCACTGAACTTCAAATATTGAAAAACATCAAAGAGCTGGAGATGGTAGCACACCCCTATAATCCTAGCACTTGAGAGGCTGAGACAGGAGGATCACTACAATTTTGAGGCCTGCCTAGGCTGCATAGTAAGTTCAAGGCCTGTGTGAATTACATAGTGAAATCCTGCTTCAAAAACAAATAAGCAAACCAACAAACAAACCAAACAGCCATTTAAAAAAGCCAAAAACAAACAAGCCACACAGCCATTTTTAAAAAGCCAACATTCTAATCTTACATATACTTGCATTTTATTCAAACTGCTTTCTGTTAAAAAGAGAAAAAAAAAATTGCCTGCATGGGTCATGTAGAATGACATGTGATGTGTGATCGTTACTTCAAAACATGAATATTCCATCAGTTATCTCTCTCTGCATGATTTCTTCCTTGCTCTCTATAAAAACTCCCACCAAGAAAAAGCTTAAATGTCTCACCTAATTTGCCAGGCACTGCTTACCTATTTAGGTTAGGGTACCAGAGTTGATGAGAGATTCTTTGGGAAGCCAAGCACAAGTTTTTGCTTTCCACTATTTATAGCAATCAGCTGGCTTTTCCAGTCCCTCATTAGATCAATCATGGCCATTGTCTTACAGTTGAGTGGGAAATCGTTACAGGTGGAGGAAGGCACGATGCCTCTAATTCAGCAGTCCCCCGCCCCCCACAGGAAAGCTGCGAAGAATTACAATCACATCGAAGACTTATCGGGGAGTGGGGTGGCTTCCAAGACAGGATTTTTGAAGACTCTAGATTCTGGCTTGAGCACAAAGTAAAACAGAGAAAGGAACTGTAAGAAACTCAGAATTCCCTCACGCGCTTTCCAAGTCCGGTGTCAGACTTCAACACCAGCGATTGCTGCTGGGTAGTAACGCCCAGTTGGCAGGGGCTTATCTTTTTTTCAGGCCATTTATTTGGGAATGTGTTTTACAGGTGGCCCTGGCGTGGCGTCCAAAGCATGGACTTACGTAGCGTAGTGTGCTACACATCGTTTGGAGCGAACCAATAGGTGCATGTTCTGGGCTGCTGCTGGCCGGTAATTGGGGGAGTTCTTCTTCTTCTTCTTCTTTTTTTTTCTCTCTCTCTCTTTCTCCCTCTCTTTTTCCCCTGGCCTTTCGAGCAACAGCGATGAAAAGCCAGCTGAATCCATCGTGAGGGTTAGGCAGGAGAGAAACTGCCAGAGCCCGGATTGCTGCCTGGGCCTCTCCATGGGAGAGGTTCTGGGAGCAGGTAGAACTTATTTGGTTCCCCAACGACTAAACCTGCCTCAAAAAACAGTCTATTTGAAGGAGTTAATGAAAGTGCTAAATATTTTCTACCCACTGTCAGAGGGAAAAGTGGCGCACACGTCTGAATAAATAACTGAAAATGGCTTCTCACTGTTCAGGAAGTACAATCAATTTGAAATTAGGATTATGGAAACATCTGCGAAAATTCAAGTGTCATCTCAATTTGGGCTCATTCAGATCCTGTATTTTTCAACTTCCCAAGCAGTGCATTTAAAATCTAATCCTAATTAACACACATAGTTTAATTATAGCCAACAAAATATTCTACAAAAAATTGTGTGCGCTGGTTGGGGGGATGGGTAGGGAGGGCGGAGGCGAGAGGGAAACCAGACAAATGTTCCCTGATTGTAAAAATTCTTGTTTGGTTAATAATATAAATCCTCAAGATTTTAAACACACATTGAAGTTTGCTTATCACGAATCAAAGTAACAAAAAAAGCACAGAGCCTGCATTATGTCCTAATTTTATTTTTGTCTTTCTTCCTATTTCGTTTTAACCTGAAAAGAACAAAGACCTTGTTAATTTGGATCATGCATCCTCTTTTGTGAAGACCTGTGTTGCTTTGTTTATTCTCTTTCTCTGATCAGAAGATAAACCTTTATGGCTGTGGATGAGTACAAATAAAGAAAGGAATCTACTTGCATAAAGCGAAGTTTATGGGCTGTTGTTTTAGCGGTGAGAAACACCTCCAAGGATTGGAAGGTTTAACTTAGAGACGCACCAACATACCTGGTTGCCTTACAGGAACCCCGTCCTAATCACCCAAAATACAGCAATCAACCATCCTGTAGAATTACCAGAGCTTTGCTCTCCCAAACCTGGCACAAGTGGCATGTGAAAAGGAGGCAGACATTTAAAGAAAACAAAACAAATGTCAAGCGAACAAGAGGGAGGCCAGGGAACAATTTAGAACCTCAACAATTATTTCAATTAAAGTCAAGTTTAAAAATCTCAATTTGACTTAGTCTATATGATGTTGCTCAGTGAATCTGAGAAAAAAAGGTAGGATTTTCTTATTCACTTATGTAAGCACTTTGTTCCTTCATTATTTAGTTAAAATACAGAAGACTGATTTGTGGGTTCTGTTATGATTTCATTGTCTATTTTTGAAAATTGAAAAGCATTCAAAATCTTAGTGTCATCCTAAAAATTTTACTGTGGTATTTATGATAATGAAATTTGACTGCACGCTAGAATTAAACCAATCTAGATTTTTGAGGATAAAGAGGTGATTGTTTTCTTAGATTAATAGTACTGTACTGTCTTATACATTAGCCCAAAAATGAAAATGTAGTCATTTTCTTTATACTTGCTTTGTTTAAAAATCTCTTCCACTCCTTTTTCCACGATGATCTTTAAGAATCTATAGTAATGAAGCTGCTCTTCAATGGTGGAGAGTAATAAATGAACTAGACAGAACGTGCTATAACATTTTGTGGAAAAGATGCCTGCATTTCTCTGCAGAATCCAGTGGCTCAGAAAGGCTGACATCATAGGGATATAAGTTGTTTCCATCCTTACAGGAAAAAACTTAGACACCAGAATCCACTTGAAAAAGTTGTCTACAGAGCAAATTTCTGCCTACTGCATGGTAAACTTCACTTGTAATATTTGGGGTCCGATTCTTCTTCTCTCTCATTCTTTGATCTTCTCTCCTTTTCTTATTTCCATTCAATATTGTCATGTTCTCCTAACTTCAGGAAGGCAGAGACTGGCTATTCCTATATTTACCATAGAACCAAACACAGTGCCTGGCACATAATAGAGAGAGAGAGAGAGAGAGAGAGAGAGAGAGAGAGAGAGAGAGAGAAAATTGAATAAAAAAATGAATTTTATTTTTTCAGTCATTTTGATGAAGAAAAGAGAAATAGGATTTTGCAGGGCTAGATATAAAAGGCTAGTCAATCAGCTTAATAATCAATGACGATGATTTTATCCTAATAATGGCCAAAGCAAGTTACAGAGTTAGACTAAAAAATCTTACAAGATATTTAGAGCTGAGGCATTAATTGGGTCAGACCACCTGGCTTCAAATCCCAGGCTCTCTCTAATCATCTATGGGGCATAATTTTTTTCTTTAAACTCTGTTAAGCTTTGGTGTCCTCATCTGTGATACGAATCCAGAGTTTTCAAAACAATAAATAAATAATGTGCATTAAATACTTAGCAAAGTGCCTAGAAATTAGTTTAAGATCATAGGCCAAAGTGATTATTTGTAGCTAGTAATATTTTTATTTTTGGCCCAACAGTTTAAAGGTCTGAAGAAAAACTACTAACAGCTGAGCTACACACAACACCATGCATGAAATAATCCCAGATTCTCTCCAACCCCGTCCAGTTATTCTGTGCAGAAAACCCTATGCTCTCTGCTGATTATAGGCTCTGTTTTCCAGTATAATGTGGAAGCCATTCACTTGTAGAAAGGAGCAGGCTGTTCTGGGCTAAAGGAGGGAAAAGAGAGGGATAGAAAATGTAACTACAGGGGCCAGCGAGATAGCTCAGCAGTCTAAAGCACCTGCTTAGGCAAATTTAGGCAGGCTCAGGGAACCAAGTTCTGATCCACCCACCAGCAACACCACATGTCGTACCAGCCCCACCATCAAGGAGGACTGGGCTGACCAAGAAAATGCAACTGCAAATTTTAAAAAAAGACAAAAATCTCAGTTAAAGCAGGTTTTTCTGCCTTCTTTGGTTCACATGAATCTAAATACTTTCTAAAGGCTCTGACTCCCAGAGTGATTAAAATGAAAAGCATATTTTACCTAAGAAGGGAAGGGGACTGTTATGTGCTGACCAGAAACAATCACTGAGGCCCACAAAATTACTGTAGAAATAATATTAAAAAGAAGACAAAACTCAAGAAGAATGATTCCATTTTATATGAAATATAGTCATGATACTAAGCCTACATTTTTAGCTAGAGCTACTGTGAAACACAAAGACACATAGAATCAGAGTCACGAGAATAAGTGTTATTGCTGTAGCTAAATATTCAAATAAGCAAACATGATGACTTTGCTATCAACATGTTTATTTATAATAGTAGGTGAAGTGGGCAAAGGTAGGTGATCAAAGTTTTTGCACATCCCCAATAGGTCATGTGAGCTAAAGATTAAAGATGAATTGGCACAAGACAGATGGGTGGCAAAAGATAGGTAGCAGGAGGGCAAGGTTGAACATGGGCGATAGGAGCATTTGGGACTTTTAACCATACCTTTGTTTGTGTTTTGGAGAGTGGGGTGGGCCATGATAAAGGATTAGAAGAACCTGCATGCCTATTTCCAGGGCAAAATGTCCTAAAAGGGTGATGCGTACCAGGTAGCTTCAGCTGGAGACAGACCATGGTAAGGAAACTTGGCATCCCTCCCGTGTGGCTGCCTGCTTTATGGTTCTATTCCATCTGTGGTGCAGCCTTGCCACAGATTTTGTTCCTCAGCCATAACTGATTAATATGAAGATGGAAATGCATGTTGCAGCTGGACAAGAGAGTCTCTTTCCAGGAAATTTGAAACATGAGCAGAGGTTCTTTGAGGTAGAGTGTTCAGGAGCTGTTGTTCCATTATCAAAGTCCGATTGCACAGGGCTTCTTTTATTTCAAGGTTTTATTTGGCCCTTCCTTAGTTCTTTGGTTTGTCTATTATTTCACCAATACATTTCCCTCTATCCTTTTTGTGTTAGTTCGTCAGCGTTTATTTGGTGTCAAAAAGGTTTTTACCAATTATCCCTGCCTTCTTTTACCTTAGTGACGGTGGCTGCGTAATCATACAGAGTCAACAGGATTGGATAGCAAAGTACAAAATAAGTTGTTCATAGTGAAATGTCCCATAGTCTATTAAAAAATGACAATATCTCATTTTGATTTTCAGTATAAGGAAAATACATTAGGAAAATAGAGTCTAACTGGGAAGACAGTAGAGACTGAATTTTGCTTTTGGTAATTTATTGTGGGATCCAAGTTATTTAGACTCTAGGTGTTTGATTCCCTATCTTGGAAAATTGGCATAATGCAGGGTTATGAGAAGTAAATGAGGAAAGGTAGGTAAAACAACTGGCTTTATATAGCACTTTTTAAGAACTCACTAATGTTGGCAATTTCATTGGTTTATATTATTGTGAGATATCCCAGGAAATGAACAGGATAAGCATTACCTATCCCTTATATTTTCAAAAACCAAGGATCTAAAAGTTGAATTGACTTAAGCAAGGTGACACAACGATCACGCTGGGGCCATATTCTAATTTTTTGATGTCATTTACAAATATCTATTGAGTGGCTGCAATGTTACAAATCTCGGTAATGTAGGTCTTTTCCTTCATAAAATTTGTAGTCTAGTGTAAGGTCAGCAAGCTATCACCTGTGGAACCAACTCAATTACTTGTCTGCCTTTGTAGATAAAGTTTTATTGGAACACAAACGAGTTCGCTCATTTGTGTATTGTCTAAGACTTTTGTGCTACAGTGGTAGAGATTGAACATTTGCTATGGAAGCCATATTGTCCTCAAATGATATTTAGTGTGTATTCTTTTTTTTTGGGGGGGGGAATGTATGGTGTTCTAATCTAGTAGTTTTGTGGGGGGGGGGTTGTATGTTTGTCAGGAAGTGTTTTCTTTGATAGTAAAGGATCAATTAAGACCACAAAGAAAATTCTGCAGGATAGAAATAAGTTCTACTATTTTTCAACTTCAGTTATTTCCCAATACAAGTTTTCCTCCATCTCTGAAAGGTTCTCTTTTTGTAACTGCAGGAGGTGAGAAAATGGTTTCTGATGGTTCTATTTCCTCTGCATTGTTCTCTACATTTCATCTGGCATTATCTTCCAAACCTATAGCTCTGTATGTTGTCCTTGCTTTTTCTAGCTAGGAAGAAGAATTAATGTGTCTTGTTATACAACACAGCTAAATTGCAAAGTTTTTTTAATACACAGACCCTTCAGCCTTTTGGTCTGGAAACTTTTTTTCATCAACTACTTCGTAATAATAAACCACACACTAACAGTTGCTTAAAATACTAAATAATTAAATCAGTTTAGCTCTCTGGTTTTATAATTGTTTCTAAAAGAAGTAGAGTTTCTTCCCAAAATGATAGTTAAATACAGCAATGTCATTACCTAAAAATGTCCTCTCTCCTTGCTGGTAGGGGACAACAAATAGTCTTTGAAACAGGAAACACTGATTCGAGTGTCAGGCTAATCTCTAATGGCTGTGTTTATAGAGAGCATGCTATTCAGGGAGAAAGCACTACAGATGGCCTCTGTGGGAATATGTGGGACATTGTCATCCATCTCTGTTGCTCTTCTCTCATTGCTGGGACAAAATACTCAACACCCAAAATGAAGAAAGGAAAAGTTTATTTAGCTGACAGTCAGGGGAGGTTTCAGTTCATACCTAGCTCCAAGGCAAAGTGGTACATGGCAGAGGGCAGCCTTTCATGGAGGCAGAAAACAGCAAAGAACAAAGGGAGGGGCAGCTACCTAGCATTTTCCCCCTTCTTATGTTTGCATGCAGATTATCTGCCCCCCTGTGGGTGTGGCACTCACACCCATAATCCTACCTCTGGATTAAGAATTAATCACAAACTCTAGAAGCCTCTCCATGATTGCATGAGGCTTTGGGAGCGGGGGAACCTAGACATAAATCATAACGCCGTCTGATTTTGACCTTTGCTTGGACTCACTTGCTAAAGAAGCAGTGACATGGCTATCAGCTTGGAGAAAGAGTCTAAGTCTTTCTGCTTAGGAAGGAATAGGCTGGAATCAGCATCAAAATTATCTGGGCCAGAACTTCTGATGCTTGTGATGTGGGTGCCATGTACCCTCAAAATCTCCCGCATGCTGAGATCCAACTGACTGGTTCACAGAGATTGAGCTGCGGGCCCCATAAAAGGAAACTTTAGAAATGAAGCATTCAGGTGTCTCCTGACGTAGTAGCAAAGGATGAATCTGAACGCCAGGATGCTGCCGGATATGCAGTCAGAGTTACTGAATGTTGGTGGGAGAGAAAACTTGGTTGTGTCCTGCACAGATGAGCCAAGCCCTTCTTCGTAGTGAGAAGAGGCTTTAAATGTGAGTCACCACCAGGAAATATTGAATTCAACACGCCGTGAGTAGGAGAAAAGTGCTGAAAAGTAGAGAAATGCACAGTGATTTAAGATACTTTTAGGCTACTTGGAATTAAAACTTAAATCAAAAGTGTTACACCAGCACTGTGGGAGGGGAGGCGTTAGGCCGACTAGAAGGCTGCGATGTAATTCCTTAGCTTTACAAAACTTCTAATTTTGAGATCTTAGAATTTCAGTCGTGCAAACTGAATGCGTACATTTTCTTTGTCTTCTCTGGGCCTATTCTCAATGGGTCTTGCCACCTAAACTTGCGGTGTTTCTTTTAGAAAGTCGAAGAGGACCAGCTTCCTAGTTGCTGGGAATTGACCTTGTTACTTGCTGCTTTGGTGAATAATAGGCTAGCTGAATGCACTCTGGACACAAGAAAACACCAGTAAGAACCTGGGAGCTTTGTGGATAGGTGGAGTAAAGGAGCCAGGCCCAGTATGTCTAATGAAAAGGAATTGGGAGTGTTGAATTATTTCCTCACATGATGCTTCTTGTCCCGAGCTCACTGTGTCACTGAAGTGTCTAGTTTAGCTTTCTGGTTCCTTTTTTACCTAAATGTTCACGTAAACTAATTTGAGACACTGTTCTCCTTTGAATAAAGAAGTTCAGTCCTTTCTCTGACATATTTGAGGACTCTCAGGTGCCTAGAGATGTAGTTCAGTTCTTGCTTGCTTTCAGTTCTTCAGGCTCTGCTTCGATGCATCTGACTCCTGACGCCTTCTGTTCTGAGAGCATCAGCTCTATTTGCCCAAATATGACCTCAGCCCTTATTTAATCACCAAGGTAGCCTGGTCCAGGGTTGGTGCTTATTTAGCCAGTTTATCACTCTTTACCTAGGTACCTTGGGAGCACAGAAGGATGGAAGGCATGTCACAGAAGATATACTACATACTTTCCTGGTGCTGGGACCCAATGTCTAACACATATGACTGAGGAGAAGTTTGATGTGGCTTACAGTTTCAGGGGAGTCAGTCCAATTGGCTGACTCCAAGTTAGGAACATGGCAGAAGAGCATTGTGCAGGAAAGCTGCTTCACTTATAGTGGCCAGAGGCAGAGCAGGGGAGCAGTGCTGGAGAGGAAGGTGTGAGGGACTACGCATAGGAACCACAGTCACACCTCTTGGTGATCCATCCGGCACAGGGAGAAATGCGCTTAGTAATCCTCTAGGCAGCTCCCAAGACAAGCAAGTGGACAGGGTTAATGTAGACGATCTCCTGGGGACATTTCACACTGGGAAGCACCATTCCTTGCCTAGACTACATCATGGATAGGTGGTGATTTCTCTCCCAGGAGCCTGTTCTGCAGCCATCCCACTGAGGTCTCTCTATAGTATCCCATTTTTTTTCTTCCTCTCCTTGTTTTTATTCTCACTTCCCTTACTCCTAATTCAGTTGTTTAGCTTATCAGAGGAACTGTAAAAATCTCTTAGAAGTCACACTTTGAGGGCTGGCAAGATAGCTCAGGGGTGGGGTTCGATTCTCCAGCACCACATGCCGCGTTGGCATGCTGGGCCAATGACTGAGTCCAGGTGTGGTGGTGCATGCCTGTAATCCTAGTGCTGGGGATGCTGAAAACAGGAGAATCACTGAGAGTCCAGGCTGTGTAGTGAGACCCTGCACACACACACACACACACACACACACACACACACACACATACACACACACACATACACATACACACATACACACACACACAAAGACTAAAAAAAACACACTTAGATCTTAGGTCCCAGGTAGACACTATTTGACTTGTGCCTTATGCAGACTATGTTTTTCCCTGCTTCCCCTCTCAGATTGGCTTAGAAGTACTCAATAAATAAAACCCCTAGTAACACTATACATAATTTTATAAATAATTTTAAGAAAACCTTTTTTGTATAAGATTAATTTTGTAGTCATCTCTTAGATCAACCCTCAATCAACTGCTAGATTATAACTAGAAAGCCTGAGGCAGCAGTGCTGGTGCCTTCCTGTCTCATCACTGTGGGAGGCTGCGGTAGGAACAAGTTTGAGCCCACTGTGGGCAATTTAGTGACTTAGCAAGTGTCTGTCTCAAAATACTTAATAAAAAAAATATGACTGGGAATGTAACTCATGGTGAAGACCTAGAATTCAATCTCCAGTACTGGGGAAAATATCTGGTTTCCTTCCCAGTATTTAGTGAATTAAGAAGCACTTCAATCCAAAGGCTACGGAGGCAGGGTTCTTGCCCTGTCTCTGTACCAATAACAAGGTAGTGACCTAAGGAGAGTCCCCTTTCCTCTCTGATCCCTAGGCTACTGATCCCTATAAACAGATAGCTTAGTTCAGCATTTTGCAAACTATATTCTCCATACACTAGTTTGGCAAGTGGTTAAGGGATGTCATACGGGTGAATATCTTCTGGACTAGCCCCTTGCACAGTCCAGCAACATGGACCACGTTTACTTGATACAGGACTTCCAGATCTCTTAATAAGTGAATATGTACTGTGGCTATTCAGGTGACAGGTAGGATTTCCCAAGTGGATTTGAAAGATCTTCCTCCAGGTTTAAGTAGAAGTCTATTCATGTCCTACACCTGTGCTGGTAACTGAACACTGCCAGTCTCGAGAATAATTAAGATGAGTTATTTTATTCTCTCCGTATTTATTTGCAGTTATTTGTACCTGTTCTTCTATCCTGAAACAATGTCAAGTCAGCATAAGGGGAAGGCAGGCTACTTCGTGGTGACTATATATATATATATATATATATATATATAATCTTTTTGGTCACTTAAGATATTCTCACTTTAATAATTTCAACTCTCTGTTAGGGTGGTGCTGCTCATACAGCACCGTGCTCTATGCACTCTATGACAACCTACTCCAAACTTGCTTGAGACTTAGCCTGCCTTTCTGAGACCCTCCTGCTACTAACAACCTGTGGTACAGGGTTTCATTTGAAGCCTAGCTTTGATTATGAGTCAAAATACTAGAAAGTTGAGGTTACTGTCCTTAGCCCAGGGCTACTCTCCTACCTGATAAGTCAAAGTATAAAATTTTATTTTCTGAGATGATTCAACATTTTTATTCATGTTGGAAAGAAAATAACATCTTTGTAGATTATCAGATTACTAAATTCTGGGTAAACTTAACACAGAGGATAGCTTTTGGTGGCTGTGTAGATGACAGTGTGTGGTCAGTACTGTGGGTCCAGTTCTGGAAGATCATACTCAGGGCGCTTAAATGGGTAGTTCAGCCTCAAGTTATGGGGAAGGTTCTCATGGATCCTGGGAAGCATTTCAAAGTCAGATAGGAAGCTGGTGTACTGTGTAATACGATTTAATACCAGCAACCTAACTTGCCCTCCTAACTTTCTCTGTACCAAGATCTGTTTTCTACTTTTGGGTTTCCTCTGGGGTTCCCTCATGCCTGATGGTGCCTTGCCACTGGGTTATTCTGGGTCATGTGACTCACTCAGGTTCAGGAATAATGGGCTTTGGTGGATGCTGTAATGTCCACCAGCATTCCCTTTGGTATGAGAACATATATTCCCAGCTGCTGAAAGTAGGCTGATAGGCACTGCCATATTCCTGTCTCCTAAAGAACGGTCTTGGCTGAAAAGCATCTTCTTGTCCAGATCAACTGCATCTGGTAGCTGGCATGGATGCTGAGATAAAAGTCTCCGGGACTTAAGTTAGAATATTTCTGCAGGGCTATTGCAGCTTCACCCCCCTCTCTTCCCCCAAGCATTACCTGAGGCTTCTATTGAACCATAGCTCAGCTCAGCTGTGCCAGGTCCAGTCTGGCTTCCTGACCTATGTAGTTGTTGATTCTAAGAGCTCACCTTAAAAAAAAATCCTAAATGCTACACATTAGAATCTGCTTCCTAGGAAACCCAACACACTGTAAAGACCTATGGTAGGTCTCTAAAATCTCTGGCAAATTTTAAAGGAATCACATACTGGTAAGACTGTATTTGACGCAGAAAGATGAGATGCTAATGGCTCAGTTGCTTGGCAGTGTGGCATCTTCTAGGTAATGGGAAAAGAGGCTGTGCATGTAGAAACAAGGGGTTTTGCTTTGGTCTTTTTCTTTTACTCTGTACAGCTTTTTTGGCCTTGTTTAAAACATCAGGTCACAACTAGGAGACCTAAAGATGTTATCCTTTATTTTTCTTTTAAAATGTTGGACATTTTGCTATTGATGAGTCCAGTTAGGATTGATTTTTGTGTGACTATCCATTCTTAGAAAGTAAAACACTCACATAAAACAAAAAAAGTATAGTGTTTAGTTATATAAATATTTATGACAAAACTATATGGAGAAGAAAGGGAGTGATGAATATAAAAAGCAAGGTTTTCCTTCAGCGAGTGGAGGCGGGGGGGAATGGAGACTCAGACACAAGTTGTTCCAGTGAAATTGGTAAGGCTGCAATATTTGTGCTGGATGGAACGCTTGTGGGGTATTTTTTTTATCATCAAGCTATATGATACACCCACACATTACATATATACTTCCTATGTGCCAATAGAATGTGTTTTGATTCATTTCTTAAGAAGGAAAATGAGAGAAGTGAAAATAGCAAGAAAGGACAATTCAACATTTTGTCATAAAGCATACTAGAGAAAGGGGTGATAGCTAAAAGGCAATGTGGAAGTCACATGAGGCTATTTTTAAAGGTATGTGAGATTACAGCAAATTTGTATGAGATTCAACAAATCCAGCAGAGCAAGAACATTTGAAAATCCAGGAGGAAGTAGAGATATTGGATGAGCAATTGCCTAGGTTCTTTTATAAGGCACTTTTCTTAGGTTATCACTTTCATGTTTAGTGTTTCATCAGTCCCTCTGTGCTGCCTGTTTTATTCTCTTATTCATTCATAGTTTTGCACAAATAGTGCTGCACTCTTCCTAGGTATTAGGAGCTCGTGCATGAGTTGAGTTGGTGCCAAGGTCTGCTTTAGTTACTGTCTTACTCCATTTTCTTCTGTTAGTAGTGCAATGGCAGGACGGGGTAAGTTATAAAGAGGTTTCTTTGGTTGCCGTTGTGAGCAAAGATGAGATCTGGTTGTAGCCTTGCTGGCAGAGACCTGAGTTTGCACAGGACATCACATAGTAAGAGGCAGGGAGTGATAAAAGACCAGCCAAACTGGCCTTTGAAGCAAACCTAGTCCCTAGGAGGAGATACCCATTAACACATTAATTGCATGAAAGGATTTATGCATTCAATAGGAAAGGTCCCTGATAACCTCTTAAAGCTTCTGCCTGGTCTTAGTCCTAATATATCATGGTGGGAAATATATTGCAGCATGAATTTTGGAGGGGACTAATTGTATTCAAGCCATTGGTACTACCCATGTTCATGAGTTTGCTACTCTGGTATCCTACCTGGTCCTTCTTGAGTTACAGCACTACTTAACCAAAGATCTCAAGTCAAGCTCTTTCCACCTCCACACCTCTGTAAGAACCACCTAAGTTCGTTATGCTTCTAGTTATGTTTATATGATTCTCATTTGCAATTTGTTGCAATACTTATAATTCTATTATATATTTGTTTGTCAGTCTACCTGGTTAGAAAAGGGGGCTCCATGAGGGTGGGGACTTTGTTTCTCCTCTGTGGTTAGCTGATGGTGGGTTATGTGGTAGGTGCTTCCCAGAAATGTGGGGTCTGTCCTCTATTGGAGACAAAACTGAACTCAGTGAGAAGAGAAGACTAGGTGTAGATGCAAAACAAATTCTTAATCCAATTTTGTTTCTATTACAGTTTCAGGGGTTGGATTAGTGGCTACATAGCAGTTTTAAGAAAAATGAACCAATTGTCACGTCAGAGCATGTTGAGACTAGAAGGGACCCAGGAAGGCCTAATGGAAATATCTAGAGGATAGAGAATGACTGACAAGGAGAAAAGAAACAAATGGCAAAAGCTAAGGGCAACTATTTACTAAGTGCTTAATATGTGTTAGCCATGTGCTAAGAACTTTGCCTACATGACCTAATTTAATCCCTTTGAATTTCCTGAGTGAAAGTCTATTAGCCTATTTTATTGTTAAAGTAAACTGAAACTCCAAGAGTTTATGTTCTTTGTCTAAGATTATAGCTAGTCAGTGGAGGTGCCAAGACTGTAACCAGGAGTGCCCAATGCCAAAAGAATGCTTTCACAGCTACAAGTTAGGTGCAGCTCACCTGGGGATCCAGTAAGATGGAAATTCTGACTCAGGACAGGTAAGATTCTTCCTCAGTAACAAGCTTCCTGGGGGTGCTTGTGTTACTGGTTCTAGAGATACACTTCAAGAACCACTAACTGATCACAGAATTTCTCCAACTTTAATATGTGTAGGGATCCTGTGCGAATGTTAGAAAATGCAGATGACACACCACTGGATCTGGAATGAAACTTGAGATTTTGCATTAAAAAAAAATAGGCTTCCCAAGGGAGCCCAATGCTGCAGACGATGCTTAGAACATGTGTACTCCAAGTTTAAATTGTGCATTGAAGATGGAGACTGGCCTGAGTCTTGGAGCTTTCTGATAACAGTGGACAGTTGGAGCATTCACAAGGATTATGCAGTCAGGTTTTTTACAGTAGCTACCTTTGAAAATAACACTGGTTTGCCTCCTCAAAACCCATGTTGAAAGTCAATATCTTTAGGAGATATTAAGAAGTAGGATCAGGGCTGGAGAGATGGCTCAGTGGTCTAAAGCACCTACTTAGAACAAGCTTGGCAAGGCATCAGGGACCGTGGTTCAATCCCCCAGCACCACATGCCAGCCGGCCCCGCCCCCTGGTGGGCTGAGCTGGCCACACACACACCTCTCTCTCTCTCTCTCTCTCTCTCTCTCTCTCTCTCTCAAATAATAAATAAAAAAAAATTAAAAAAAAAAAAGAAGTAGGATCAGGTGGAAACTTTAGAGATGATTAGGACTCAGTCCTATTAGGATGAATTAATCCACTCACATGTTTAATGAGTTAATAGATTTAGCTCTAGAGAAGGTCTGCCATAAAAGCCAGTTTGACTAGGCCTGGCATACGTTCCCTGTCTCTGACTGTGTGATGACCTATGCCACCTCCTTACCAGCAAAGAAGGTTATCAGCAGATGTGGCCTCAAGATCTAAAGACTAGAATGATGCACAAGCCCACCAAGACGCCTCTTTTCTTCATAATATATGCAGTCCGTGCTGTTGTTCATGGGCGGGGGTGGATGAGAAAACTGAGAGGGTCTGGAGAGGGAAGCTGGTTTTCTGTGATGCTGATGGGGAGGCCCGCAGCACGCTCCAAGCTCACCTGAGTGTTGAGCAGAGACACCACCCCCACCCTTCCCAAGTTTCAAAGCACAGTGACATCACCAGTACTAAAAAAACCCCAGGTTCATAATGAAACTCGTAATCAGGTGAGTCTTGTTTTGTTTTGAGTTCATTTATACTGTTTCTCACAGTCCCTCAATTGGTAACTTCAAGGGCACACTCTGGGGGTGAATTCTGGGAACTCTAACTGATCTTTCAGGTTTACATAAACTGGGTTTACTCCCCTCAGAGAACACCACTGGCCTTCTTGTAAATTTTCTCTTTTGCTCAGAGGGGAGAAGCTGGTTGTCATTGCCAGTTGACACTTTCAGGGGATGGCAGGTGTTGTGTGTGCTTGTGCCTTGCCTCAACTTCTATCTTGTGTGAATGTAGAGAGGCTGCTGGGACAGATCTTGGAGGCTAGATGCATGCTTAAACTTCATATTCACTAGTATTCTGCCCCTACTGCCATGGCCCAAAATTTTGATTATAAAACTACGCCTTGTATTCTTGTCTAACTGAACCCAGACTCACTTTACACTGGAAGCGTCTTTCTGACTAAGAAAGACCGACCTCTTTTTGGTGAGGTGCATGAGCCTCTGCCAAAAGACACTTCAGCCAAAATACTTAGAATCCAGCAGAGGAGGTGTCCACCTCAGACCAGAAGGAAGAGTACTCCCCAATGGCGCATGAGCTGGAAACTGAGGAAGTGGGAATGTGTGGGCATTAGCATCTGAAAGACTTGGATTTGAGCTCTGCCTCTATGGTTTCTTAATAGTACAGCCTCGAGCAGGCCTTTCTGCCTCTTCAGATTTGGTTTTTCCATCTGTAATTGGGAATAATACAAGCGACATTAGACATTATATTGTGACTATGAGAGATTGATGCCAGGACCAAGCAAAGGCTACTGCACCTGGAGTGGAGGATGCACGCCATAGAAACTAACTCTTCTCTCTCTCGCCCTCCCAACTGTAGATTCCAAGCACAAAGCCCAAGATGTCCAGGCTTTGCAAAATGGCAGTTTCAAAGTGTTTTGCCCAGAGGTCCATCCGAGCTCCCAGTTCTGCTGCCTATTTCTGTGTTCTTGCCTTCTGATGTGTCCCTGTGTGTCTCTGTGATTACACACTGCTGTCACTCAGAGCGCCAGCGTGTACCAACAGATTCTGTCACCACAGCTGACGGTGCAGGCCTGCCTCAGTGTCTGATCAGCAAAGATTCCGCTCAGACCCCGAAGGAACCACTCAGGGCCAACTTTATTTTAAGAAATTGGTTGCTTTATTTACAAAAAGACCCTTCCAAAAGGTTTCCCAGCAGGACCTAAATTGGTGATTTTGTGCAAAAGAATTAAAAACCAGGTTCCAACCGTGTCGTTTATGGAGGTCTGCCACATGTGCAGTGCAGACAACACGAGGCCTTAATGCTTTATTAGATTGGAATCATTTCTGGCACTTAAACATTTTGATGAAATTTGTTCAATTTTCTGGGTGTGTTTTGTAGGAAAAAATTAAATGTTTTTTGGCAGTTCTACTAAATAGACACCAGCAACATCTCTGGATAGTTTAGCGCTCAAAAAATCAATGCTACAATATTTTATTTAATCCACCAATTGAGAGTGGTATTGCAGCGATTCTCCCTTCTTGTGGGCCACGCTGTGCCTCATGACTGTATGTGAAGAAGGAACAAGACGTAGGGATGTTGTCTTTTCGGTGAAGAAAACAAGCCTCTGCCAGCACACACTATACAACTGTAGGCCGTCAAAGCAATCACATCTGGGCAGATGCAGCCCAGGGTCTCTCAGCTTGGCAGGCAGAGTAAGCTGAATTTTGGCATCTACTCATTCTTGGCCAATTCCATTGTGCAGTGCACAGACTGAGCACCAGGATGTGTGCTCTTTGGTCAAACCTGGCCAGCTCCCACCTCGCCTAAAGAAGAATCATGCCTCTGCACTAGGTTTCCCGATGGTTCTTTCCTAAGTCTTCAGCCTCCCAGTTAGTTGGTCTTATCTCCATAATTAGCTGTGAATACCTGAATCTTAAATTCAAGACATTTCGTTTCTGTCCCTCAGCTCTTAATTCAGGAGTGTTTACAGAGCCTCTCCTATATGGCAGCATGTAGAAGATCTTTGGTAAACATCTGTTCAATGATTAATTTTGTATTTATCTTACTCAGATGGATTGAAAGATCATGGTAAAAAGAATACAAGGTACTGTAAGTCCTGGAAATGACATTTGTCACGTTGTGAACAGGAGGAAAGAAACCCTTTCTTTCCTCCTGTTTATACTTCTCTCTGTGTCTGGGAGCACAGATATTTGTTTCCTAGTCGATGACTGCAGGGTAACAATTCTCTGTTGGGGATAGAAATGAGATCGGTGGAACACAAGAAGGAAAACTGCCAACAAATTAAGTGAAAGGCTGTCAATAGATGCAGTATGGGGATCTGAAGAACATTCCTGGCTGTGTCTGTCCCTGAATCTCTCTTTCCTTAAACACTACTTTGGAGGGCTGGCCAAACAGCTCAGTGGATTAAAGTTCCTGGGGGCAGGCACAGGGCCTGAGAGTTTGATCCCTGGGCCTGCCATGCTGGCCCTGTCCTCAGGGCACACTGAGACAATTGAGACTGGGTGTGGTGGCGCAAGCCTGTAATCCTAGCTCTTGGGAGGCTGTGAACAGGAGAATCAGTACGAGTCCGATCTGGTAGTGAGACCCTTAACACCCTGTACACCTTTCCCTAAAATAAATAAATAAATAAATAAATAAATACTACTTTAGGATACTTTCATGTTGGGTTGACCCCTAAAAGAGTTTGCCCTTATATTTTTTTCTACCTTCATATTTTGGTGATGAATAGGGACAGTCTGATGTCACAGTCAAACAGATAAGCAAAGATGTAGGAAAGGCTGCTGCTTGCCGAACGCTTTCATTAAAAAATAGTTCAGCTCATGGCTGCATCTAAGTCCAAACAACCCAACAGCCCAGGACTGACTTCATTTTCAGGGGAAAGATCTACAGCAGGAAAAAGCAGAAGGCAAGACTGTATCTAAACTTCACCCCTGAGAAGCACTTCTCAGAAGTTACACTCGCTTTTCTTCCTTGGGATGGGATAGATGGGACTGGGAGAAAGCCTTCCATGTTGCATCGAGTGTCTAAGGAAAAAGATAGCTCATTGAACATATTCTTCTAGTGCTTCTGGTCATAGTGTATGAATTTTAGCGCCATCTATCCTGCCCTTTCCATTCTACCTTCCTCTGCTTTCAACTCTCAGCTTCCTAAAGCCGTTTTTTCACTCTATTGCATTTATTGCTCCATGTACTTTTCAGAAGTGATGATTGAAGGAGGAAAAATGGGAGGGGTCAGAAAACATGCCAGAAGCTTCTTGAAGTGCCAGATCACAAACTGGTTTTAAACAAGAGTTAATCCTCACAACCTCTCAGAGGGTTAGGAGCACATTAACACTTTAAATCCTGGAGGCCATTGAGGTGAGAGATCTTTGGGGCAGAAACCTGGCCTTCCTGACTGCTCTCCTCACTCAGCGTCTCTCATCAGGTTACCTTTCCTCCTCTTCTCCTCCCACAGAGCTCCTCTGAGGAGGAAAGGTGACACTTGAAATTCCAGGGGCTATGACTGGGTAGGGTCACACGAGGGACTATAACCCAAGTCTCATGCTCTTTCAAATGGAAACACCTTAGAATTGTGCAGCCAAAATTTCCAGGTTCAAAGCCTGGCACTACCGTTAATATGGGCAAAGTAGTTTTGCTCTGCAACCCTCATTTTCCTTATCTTTATAATGGCAATGATAAATGCAATTGTCAGCCATAAAAGAGGGAGACTTTTCAAAAAATTTAGTGAAAGGCTGTGATTATATATAGCTTGCAGGGAACCTGTCCCCAAGTTCATGGAGAACTTTACTTGCTGGGTTTTTTTCTGCAGATTAGAGGTAACACTATACATCTCAGGGCCGAGCAAAGGTTTACATGTGCTAGATGCCAAGTTAATAGGCATTAGGGAGAAACAAGAAGAATGAACAAGATCTCAGAAGTTCGATCAGAGAGCAGTTGTCTAGGCACATGGTAGAAAACTACTTACTGGAAGTATTTTTAATGGAAATGAAACTCTTCTAATCCACACACCTTCTTTTCCCTCCCTTGTGGTACTTTATGCCTTTTGTCTATGGCATCCCGCTTGGCTCTTTCTCCGTGCCCCAGCTTTAAGGATGTATCACAAACATAATGAATAATAATAACAGGAAAGCTGTTGAGTGAGGAGTGGAAAGAGAAACATACAGGAAAGAAGCAGAACATGGACAAGGGAAGCCAGGTGACGACTAGTAGATGGTTGGATAAAATCATTTAGTTCTTTTTGTTGTGGAGGAGGGGGTCAGCTCACCCTGCCCTGAGGGTGGGGCTGGTGTGGCATGTGGTGCTGGGGATCGAACCGCAGTTCCCTGTGCCTGCCTAAGCTTGCCTATGCAGGGGCTTTAGCTCACTAAGTTATCTCGCTGGCCCAGTAGTTGGACAAATCTGTTCCCCTGCTTCACAGTATGTCCTGGGCTGGCCCCATGGATAATGGTGAGTATGGGTAGGTACAGAGGCTAAGCTCAACTATTATAATCTGACTTTATACCAGTTCTATAGGTAACATGGCAACATGTGCTAATATTTCGTTATTGACAGTAGAAATAATGTGTTTATTTCTAGGTCCAGAAAAATAGGCAAAAAACAGTTTGAGCAGCTGAGGGTTTTCCTCATCACAAGCTGCGGACACCCCTGGGTTGGTGATCTAGGATGAGTGTGATGGCTTGCAAAACTGCCAGAGTCTGAGCCCTTGTCCCACTTCCTGCTTTGCTGACCTTGAGTGTTTGCACTCAAAGAAGTTGTTCTGGGTGCAGGTTGTGCTGTGCACAGCCAGACAGAGCAGAGCAAAGGAGGCAAATGGGAAAGGTAAAAACCTGCCCAGCAATCCCAGCTCTCCTCTCATTGGTCAGACTTGTGTCACGTGGTCACCTATGGCCACAAAGGAGTTGGAGAGAGAGGTGTGATGTGCGCTCTGTAAACTTTTCCCTCCATTCATGCTTTAGTTGGGCTTTAGTGAAATTCATATGGCTCTTGTTGGTATTACACCATACAATAAAAATAAGGAACTGGATGTGGTGTGCCAGACTTGTGGCTTCAGCCAGTGGGGAGGCTGAGGCAGGATTGAGCCTATGAATCTGAAATCAGCCTGAGAGTAAGGACTGTATTTCAAAGAATGTAAATAAAATGAAAGATTAATTTCATTCGTACCACTAAGCTCATGTGGCTGGGGTCTTCCATATTGGATAGGGTTGATATACAATATGTTCCTCATTGTAGAGAATTCTGTGTGATAACAGAATTTTTTTTTTTTTTTTTTTTGGTGGTACCAGGGATCGAACTCAGGACCTTGCACTTGCCAGGCAAGCATGTATTCCCCTGAGCTATCTCCCTGGGCCCCAGGACTTTAGATGAATGCAGTCATGCTGAATCTAGCAGAACAGTTGGTAGAAACAGAAAACAGACTCTGTAAAGACAGCTAATATTCTTGGTGATAACAAAAGCTGTCACTTGTGGTTGTGTTAGGCGGGAGACTGGCGGATCTGGGTGGGTGATGGTTCCAGAACATTTTTGATCAGCTGACAGCAAAGACATAGACTGTCAAACCTGTGGGTAGCACTGCCTTGTCTCCAGCCTTCCACAGAAGCATCTGAGGTTGTCTCTCAACTTGGAAGACAGAGGCCAGTTCAGTTCCTTTTCTAGCATTATTGGGAATCACAGTCATGATTTTCCCTCTTTGAAACCATCACCGAGGCTATACTCTCTCTGTTGGTCTATAACTGCTACCTCTGTCCGGTCTTCAGAATTTCTCAGAAGCTGAGGGGTAGAGACACACACACAGTGTGATCCTCAAGAATTTAGAGACATTATTTGTCTAAGCATTAAGGAGAATTATTCAGCTAAAGCCTGATGACTGGACGGCAAGTTTATCTCTGAAAGTGTGTTTCCCTTTCCTTCATCACATCAGCTTCATTACTCATGAAAGATGCTCCGCTGGCCAAAGCCCTGTCATGTGGATTTTCTCTGAATGGCTTGAATTTTAACTTTACCTTGAGCTCATTGGCTAAGCTCACGCTGCTTCTCCTGGGCCTCGTGCGTAGTGAAGTTATTAGCATCTGGAGCTGAAATAATGACGCTAAACGATGTTACCTTGATTTTCCTCTTGGTTCTTCTCACAGTGACAGCCTATCTCGTGTCTGTGAATCGGTGGCACTGTCCCCTACGAGAGGAAGGCTGTCTTCATGAACACAGTGTGTGGTATCACGGTTGAAAGTTTTCCCTCTTCTGAGCTAGTTGAAATTAATTACACTTACTGTCTCCCTTCTCATCTATCTTCCCATCTAGAAAAGTGACAGAGAGTTCTGATCTTCCTTTTGTGGTTCTGTGCAGTCACCGTTACCAGGAATTAATGACACAGAAGTTGTTGTCATGCATCCAGCGCTGGACTAGGACTGAGTGACCAGGACCTGCCTGTCTCTGTACTGTGCTTTTATAACTTCCTCTCTGGAGCGGGGACCCAGTTGGCACCCAATAAGTAATAAATAATAATGATAAGTGGTCTCATCTGGTTCTTTCCAGAACAGCGCCTTTGCTTTTTCTAATTTTGTGAAATGGCTTCCTGATGAAGTGAAATGTCTGTGTCACCATCACAGAAAATATGGATTGGTCTTCAATGAAATATTAATGATGATCAACTCTTTGGGCTTTCTCTGTGTGAGAACCGGAATAAAAAAGAACTGGATTTCTTCGTAATGAGTTAAGAATGTCACTGCTTTGGCATGAACAGTGGCAGAGGTATCTCCTGCCCCCTTTTACTTCTTAAACCTCTGCTTGCACCTCATCTCGTTTCTCCTCTAACGGCCCTCACTCTAGGTCTTTTCCTTCTTCCAGGCAGATAATGATACAAGGTGTGGAACAGTGTGTGAGATGCTTCCAGAAACAAGCGTTGCCTGGGTTGCAGGCTGAGTTTCTCTCATCGAGGAGAAAGGTACTTATCTGTAAAATGGGAATAACAGTAATATCTCTTTCCTGTGTTTGTGGTGAAGATTAGTGAAGTATGGATAGAGCGTTCTAATAACTGGCAGATAGAAATATCTAAAGATGATTAGCTCAATTTAATCCTTTCAAATACATACACACACATCAACATAGCACGATATGTACATGCAATAGTTACAATGTAATTGTCTAAATTTGTTTTTAAAGATTTCAAGAAGTGTTAATTTTGTTATGTGGCAGTGGCAGTATGGAGTGAAAAGGAAGTAAAATCTATCTCTGCCCATGTGGCCAGCTTGGCCATTTGGATGAGTGACGATGTGGTGGAGGAGGACGTTGTCACAGAAGGGCTGAGTGCGATCTGGGGGCTATCTGTGGCTTTCTGCTTCCTGCCTTCTTCCGCTTCCTGATAACCATTTGATGGTTGGTTTTGCTGACTCTGGACTTGCTTGGGAGCTTTCTTCCCACCTCTGCTGATGTGCTCAGGATTAGCAGGAGAACTAGAGTCATTCAGTCCTTCAGACCCGCGAAAAGAGCAGTGACTGAGTTCTGGAAGGGGCGGGTATTGGCTCAGAAGGGGCTTCTGAGTGAATTTTCTTTCCCCAGCAATGGCCACCTGAGGCAGCCAGCCCTGCTCTCTGGCCTGGGGTGCTCCCCCCTCCACCCCCACAGACCGTCGGCAGCCTTATCTGGAGAGCCACAGAGGGCTGAGGTGAGATGGAGCTGGAGCGATAAGCAGGAAGTGCACTGGAATTTCATTCCTGGAAAAAAAAAAAAAAAAAAAAAAAATAGGACCTTGGCATGAGAAGCAGAACGGAGGGTTCGGGATGTTAATCACTGCTCCTTTTATCAGACAGCTTTATTAAGATCAATGTTTTGTGTTGCCAAATTAGAGCGGACCTAGAGCGAACTTCCGAGCAGTTATTAACACAAGTCCACATTTGCTGGAAGGGTTGGGCACCTCCACGTGCTCAGCCATAGCTGGAAGTTACACAATATCTATATCATTTTTCACAGCTTTGTCATTAGCTGGTAATGATTTGATTATTTTGCAGATGAATCACAGTATAAATCTCTTTCACAAACACTACCTCCAAGTATTAATCAAAACCATTAAGGCAAAGCAGTCGGTGCAAATTAAAAAATTTGCATGTCTAAATTAAAAATTACAGTAATACATCATAAATAAATCTTTTAAATTCTCTATGGCCTCTATGTACATCCTTTCTTTGGTGTGTGTATTCGATAATGAGTCTACGAACACCAAGCTTTTCTCTCTCTCTGTGTATTATATGTACCTAGGAGTATTCTTTAATTTTAAAGGTGGAATTTAGGTCCTTCGGTGGAACCTAGCATTACAATGTGAAAGGTAAAGGGTAATTTTTTTTCCTCTTTCCCTCATTTAGTTCTTTTTTTTTTTTTTCCCCAAAAGAAGATTCAGAAAAGGTGTAGAAGAGACTAGAAACAATTGCAGATAATTTTCAGTGTCTTCTGTTGTCACAAAGTAAATATTTGTAAAAGGTGACACTTCGTTTTCAAATAACTTTGAACTGTGAGGAAAATTACCAAGTTGTGTTTTAGGTAATATTTCATTTTGGAACTATTAACACATTACTTGCAATATGGGAGGAAATTAGAGGGTTTTGAGTGATGAAAGCCACCTTTGGCATTAAAAAACTATTATTATTCCCTTGAAACACCGAAGCAAATTAAAACAGGAAAATGAAACTTTCAAGTGCCCTGGATTTGAAAAGGCATTTTTTTCCCCTTTCATTTGTCAAAAAAAATTTTTTTAAATGACTTGTTTCAGTGGAAACCTGGAAGAAATCATTTATAAGGCAGAAAGTACTCTTTGCAAAATGCGTTTGCTACAGAGTTCAGGAGAGTGATGTGGTTCCTATGAATCTCTGCCATGTGCCGGGTGTAAAAAGGCCTCCAGTGAGCAGAAGGCAGAAAACTGTGTAGTAAAGATTCATCTCAGATCCAGGTAATGGGACAGCAGCAGCAATTAGAAAGCACTTTAGTTCTGCCCAGGATTTAACCCAATTAACCTATCAGTAACCTATTAACCTAATTAAATAGAAGAGCTTCTCTGGGAAGGAGGGTTACGGGACTCTGGTGTTCATGGGTAAAGGAGAGTCAGGGACTATAATCATTTGAAGTCTGATTTTATTTTCAATAGAATTAAGACATCAAAACACAATTAGAATGGGCTTGGTGTTTTCCTTACAGAAGGCTGTGAAATTAGATAGCTAGTTGCCTTTGTGCAACTAGCTCTCTGCTATATAGTGACTTTATCTTAAATTCTTTCTCACTGACACAGAGAGATTAAGAAGCAAGGCAAGCCATTCTGCCCTAGGCTCTATTTATCACTTGTTCCTCACTTCACACAGATTCAAAGAGCAAGGAGAGAAATCCTTTTCATCACGCGGTTTAGATCAGTCTTACCATTGTTTAGACACTGTGGCTAAATGTTTAATACCTAAGCTGTTGGCTGAAGATTTACTGCAGGGCAGAATTCCCATCTGGCCCTCGAGTAGCTTGTGTGAGCTCAATGACTTGCTTAATCTTTCTGGGTCTCAGTTTACTCATCTGTGTACATGAGTGGGTTGGATGAGATGGTCTCAGAAAGGTTTTTTCCAGCTCCCAGTGGTTTGTGATTTTTATGTCATTACTTCTCTCTCCACTTCCTCTCCTTTTGATTCTGTTTTACCAAAAAGAAATGCTTCTTGCAAGACTTTGGCTAGAACTGTGCTATCCAATATGGCAGCCACATGTCTCTTGAAATTTCAATTAAAATAATGTTAAATAGAAATTCTCTGCTCCAGTCATCCTAGCCACATATCAAGTGGTAAGTAGGCACTTGTGGCTAATGAGTGCCTTTAGACAGCCTAGACGTGTAACATTGTCTTCCACACTGAAGGAGGAAGAAGTTCTGTGTGCTGGACAAACCCATGACCCCTTAGGAGCTGTATAGTCTTGCGTGAACACTTCCGCCCTTCTAAGCCTTTCTGTAAAGGTTGTAATATTACTTACTCTGCAAGGTGGTGCTCGGTGAAGCACCTGTCATGGTGTTGAATTATAGATGACCCTTAATTACTGTTATTGTTAATATTCATTTCATGTACCAATTATTGCCATACTGTCTCTCAAGTAAATGGTTGTTTAAAAATAAGGGTAATATATGAAAAAAAGAGCCAAGGAAAAAAATATTCATTTCATGGAATAACAAATGTCATCGGCCCTTTGAGAAAATTCTATTTGTGCAAAAATATTGAATTGAGAATGAGACTTGTAGAAAAATATGTGCTTTTTTTATTGCTTCTGAAAAAAATTGGAGACACAATCAAACCAAAACATAGCAAAACCCTAGAAGTTCTAGATCTACTGGGGTAGAGGAAGGAGAGTGGGACATCTAAGTAGAAGCAGTACCTTCTGTGTTATGCTTTAGTGCTGTTGACCTTTCTTTTCCACTCAGAACTGAGTCAACAGGGGTAGGCCCTGGGTCCCTTACCCCTCCCTTCCACATCTGAGAGAGTGTAGACTTCAGCCCTAGCTATGTCCCCCAAGAAACGATTTAGGTTTCAAACTCTTTTATACTCAGTGGAGAAGGTATGATTTTGAAAGCTTAGAACCCCTTCCTGACTAGGGATTCTAATTTTGTTTTCCCCACACATAACTGTCTCCACCTTTTATAATATTTATTACAATAATCCCACAGCACAGATAACCTCTGTAGACATTTTAAAAATTTATGACAGGGGCACGTGAACATATTTAGAAAATTCAAACAAGGCAGAAAGGTACGAAACACAGTAAAAATCTTGCCCTGACCTCACTCCTTCACTCCAGTCCCTCTGACAAAGACAGTCACTGGAAATACTTTGAGGTGGGATCTTAATTTAAAAAAAAATATATCTGTATAGCCTCTTAGCAATGTATAGAATAAAAATCATGCTATATGTAATAGTTTGACTGTCCTATTATTGCTTGCCTTACTGAAATGTCTGAGATTTTTCTATATCAGAACATGTAAAACTTCAAGTTTTATTTTATTTTTTGTACAGGGTCTCACTATACAGATTGGACTTGTAGTGATCATGTTTTATTTTATTTTTAAATTTTTTAAAAGAGAATAAAAATAGTATAAAAACTCTAGAAACAATATAGAATTTCACTATATAAAATGATAGGAATTCAATAATGGTTGTTATATTGCTATTGAAGATAATATAATGGTTATGATCTTCAAATTAGGTCTTTAGATTACCAGACATAAGCATGTAATACAGATCAAAAATTATAAAAAAAATTTAAAGAGAGAGAGAGAAAAAATTTAAGCATTAATTGCTCCTTTCAATAGACCAATTTTGATTTTATTAGCTGTGTAACTTTCACCATATGGAAATTCTCTTTTACAATTACTTTATCCTTCTCTAACTGATAGACATTTATCAAGTTTCCAAGTACAATCTTTTTTTTTTTTTTTTTTTTTCAAACTATGGCTCAGGTTATATTGCTTTTGCAATGTATGTGTCAAGTCATTTTCTAGCTCTGAAGTTGTCAGGTCAAAGATGACAAATGACTTTATTTTAATAGTGACTGTCTACTGACCATCTCAAAAGTTTGAATTGGGAGACATGCTTATCATTGATGTTGAAAATGACTGCCTTCCCATAGGCGCACTAATGTCGGGTATTATTATGTCTTAACATTTGTCCATCTGTTAGGTGAAAAGTGGATTCATGTTTTGACTTAGATGTTGCCAGTTATGAGTAAGAATGAGAATCCTTTTGTTTTTGTCCACCATTGCAACATGTATCCCTCCCCACCAATGCCTGTGCTGCAATCCTTGCTAAGTTTTAAGAGTTTCCTCATTATTCTATTTGAGCACATTCTAAATAAGCTGAATTGTGAATTGGTCCCCCGTCCATGTTTTGCAATCCTTGCCTCTGACGCATTGCAATTTGGTTCTGAACATCAGTTATAGGGAGCTCCCCCCACCCTCACATACTGGGCTTCTCATTTTAAGTAGCTGATGCCCATCATTTCTTTTGGACAGCTTGGACTTGTTCCAGGAGAATCCTCATTTGCTGATAAATGAATGATCAGACTCAGCTTTGCTCCTTCTCCATCATCTGCTTCAACCAGAAGACTTCCTAGTGCTATCGGGGTCAGCATAAAACTTAAGTTATGCTTTTTTTTTTTTTTTTTTAAAGAATGTATTTGGTTGTTACAGGTTCTCAACTATGCAGCTCAGACTTGTAGTGATCCTCCTGTTTTCAGCCTCCCCAGTGCTGGGATTACAGGTGTGCGCCACTACACCTGGACTCTGTGGCTGTTTCAGCCCACCCTTGGGGCAGGGCTGGCACGGCATGAGGTGCTGGGGACCGAACCATGGTCTCTGTGCTTGCCTAAGCAGATGCTTGAGTCTGCTGAGCTATCTTGCCGACCCCTTAAACTCTGTTTTTGAGGCTAAAAAGAAATATATGGAAACCTATGAATACAGGGGCTTCATTTTTCTTGTTCAGCAAGATTCACTGAAATACACCAATTCAAAATCTTGTTCTAGGCCTTAAGAGCAATTCAAAGACAAGCTTGTAATCTAATAAGAAAGGCATGAAAACCACTACAGTAAAAATAAAAGCATGTTTATCTGAAGTAAGAGTCTCAGCTCAAGCCACTTTTGTGGGTATATAAATGCAAATTTTCCTCTCACGTAAGTGCCAACAAATGAGAAGGCCTTTTCCATGCATCCATGAATTAAAGGACTTGTTTACAAAATAGTTATAGAAGAGCACACCCACAACTGTTGTTTTTTTTTTCCCCCCTCCAGGTGGATAATATAAATTAGCAATCAGTTTTTTCTAACAGAGAACAGGTAGAAGAATGGGCGAGGCATACCAGTTGGTGCTTCTTAAAATACTTAACTGTGTGAGAAAGAATTGGCTGTCTAAGGGTAAATAATGAATCTTTCATGGGGCTGTTTTGAGAAGAGAACCTCTGTGCGCCTTGTTCACCATGCGGTGGCTGTGCTTTCAGAGTTATCTTCGGGGTGTTCTCCTGAAGGTCCCGGATGTCCAGTGCCAAGGGTGTTCTTAGCATCAAGTGTGAAAGAAGTTACAGAAAAACATAAAGAGGCAAAAGCAAATGTTTTTTTAAAACTTTCTAACAAATGACTGTTGCTAGCTAAAGATTATTTCTTTGCTGTGGAGTAGTAATTAATGTATAACACTTTTTGGTGAGTCTGTAGGCGTTCCCCTTGGTTCTGTGTTTCAGTTTTCGTTCAAGTGTAAACGAACCAGGAGGAATAACTTTGCATGTAGAAAAACTATGGGGTGAAAAGATAAAAACTTTTCCGAGACTCTTAGTTCTAAAAGTCAGTTCTGGGTAGTGGGTTGAGGATTCCTGCTGCCAGTACTGTGATTTTATTTATTTATTTTTTCATGTTCCCACTGAATAAACACTGTGGCACCACAGAGGAGGACTCCTGGTCAGACTGATTTTGGGGCTTAATAAGAAAACCAGCATACTGTGACAAATGAAGGGAAAAGTTGGGCCGGGCAGATAGCTTGGAAGTCTGAATACCTGCCTGGATTCAATCCCTGGTACTGCATGGACTGGCCTGGAATCCCCAGCACACTTTGCTGGCCCTGAAACTGGGCGTGACAGTGCACACCTGTAATCCCAGTGCTGGGGACGTAGAGACAGGAGGATCACTGTGAGTCTGAACTGTGTAGCAAAGCCCTGCATCAAATAAATACATAAATCAGTCAATCAATCAATCAATCAACAAATAAATAGAGAAAAGCTTTCTATTTTTTGTTGTTGTTGTTCTGATATAGAAAATTCTTGTCCCTGTGGAAGGACATTTCATTTTGGTCTTTCATGCTGTAAGCCCTCATCATGCAGTACAAACCAGAAATTTTCTCAATATCATTTTCTGGCTTATTATATGGACATCGCTTGGATAATATCTGCTTACTTCCTATAGGTTCTGGGTCAACAAAGATCAAGTCATTCAAATTCATCTTTCTAAATCTCGCTTGAGAATTCCCACTGGCTCTCCCTGTGGTTTACCCTCAGTTCACTTTCTGCTTGTCCCAGTTCCCCAGAGGAATACATGACTACCTCCTTTGGAGTATTCAGAGAATGGAGAAGAATACCTCACAATCCCCGCTGTGTTGTACAGTGTGGTTTGTTAAGTGCATACGGAGTTCTTATGGATGAGCCCAGACTCACAGAGGTAAGATTTGTATTTAAACAGGAATAAATGATTGAATCATTTGGGAAGAAAACTTGTTTGGCAATCCTCAAGAAGGGGCAGATTACTTCTGACAGGTCTCAACAGCCCCAGTAGATAGGATCATTTAACTGTATTTAACAAGCACTGACAAAAGAATGCTTGATTAATGTCTCCCACCCAAATATCCAGGGACTGGCAGGTCACCTTCTCAAATCAATAGGCAGTTGAGGAATTCTTCATTATGCATGATTATAGCATGCTCTAAATGGTCTGATGAGGTCACGCTCCACCAAGATCTCAGGTTTGCTTCGGCTTTGCTCACTTCAATTTTGGGCAGCCAGTGACTAGAGGGTCTATGTAGTACAACCACACCTATCTGTGGGAGGCCAAAACTAGACTAGAGGTTTGAAAACAAAAGCAAGTCAATAAAAACCCAAACAATGTCTCTTAAAATGGTTAGGTGTTGAAAATTCCAATAATGTAATATTTGTTGAAAAATAATAGAATTTATTTTTTTAGGTGTTGGTGCAGTAATTTCGTTGTACATATGCCAAGCTTTTCTGTCTGGTATCATTTATTTTTATTATCTTTTCCCCTATCAGTGACTTTCTTACTTTTAAGATTTACAATAAAATCTAGTTTTAAGCCTCATAACTAAAATTTGAAAAGGCACCTACACCTATTATAAATCCAGAGGTCCACTTGTCTAGCCTTGGCAGTTCCTAGGGCTGGGGCTGTGACCCCGTCTCCTGCTGCTATTAAAGTTGTTCAAACATCTGGCAGAGGATGGGAGACAGCAACATTGATTGATTCTTCTATACAGAAAGACTAAATTACTAGTGTTTGGAATTCTTTCCTGGGGTCTCCTTTGGACTGAGTGCTTTGCTTCCTACTACTTTTCAAAATGATAGCACTTTCTGAGATTATGCCACACTTCCATGTGTAAGTTTGTCCTTCGAAAGAAATTACAATCAAATCGAGTTAACCCTCTGCATAAAGATGTGTTCTAGTAGTTTTCCACCAACAGGAGGATTAATTCTTTATTTACGGTCGTGTCCTCGAGCCCTTAATTAGAGCTGGGTGCATAGTAGGTGTTTCATTAGTGTTATAGAAAGAAGGGAGACAGATAGCTGTGGCTGAATGGTGGGTGGAAGTCCCCTTGAGAGCTACCTGCTCCCAAGGAGCTTGTCAGTAGCGTGACCTCCTAGACCAGCTGTTTCTGGAAAATACACAGAAGTCACAAATGCGAAAGCCACGCATATGGATGCCATGCTTGAGACAGAAAGCTGGAGGGCCAGAAATTTGTAGGCAAGCATTGCAGCTAAATTGAACTTGCTTGTTAAGTCTCAAATTCCTCAAGGAGGCTTTTTTTTTCCCTGGCCCTGTCCTCTTCCTACCCCATGAGGTGGAGGACAGTATGTGTTTTGTATGGCTGCTAAAACAAATTGCCACAACCTTGCATGCAAATAACAGGCAAAAATTGATTGTGTTACAATTTTGTAGGTCAGAAGCATGATGTAGGTCTTGCTAGGCTAAAATCAAAATGTCAGCCATCTGCTTGCTTTTCTGGGGGCTCTAGGGGAGTGTTTTCCTGCCAAGCCACCCTCATTTCTTGGCTTCTGCCTCTCCTCCACCCCCATCTACAAATTCAAGGGTGGAAGGTTGAGTTCTTTTCTTGTCCTTTTGTGTTGTTCCCTCTGCTTTTTTCTCCCATTCTAAGGACCCTTGTGATTCAGCCCACCAGATTAATTCGGGATCACTTACCCATTTTTGTTTCTTTATGGGATCACAGCAGCAAGGTCCCTTTTGCCATCTATAGTTACGTGATCACAGACTCTCGGTGTTGGGCCATGACCCTCTGGGGTGGCTGTCAGTCAGCATCAGTCTGTCATTGAGAGACTTGATCATGTACTCCTGTAGTACTCTACTTTATAAGCTTTTCATAACATTTGGCCATTGTTAATTACTCAGATCATTCTGTGGCTGTGCATTTCATAACTGTCTGCCCACTGCACCTAAAAGCCTGTCAGAGCAATGGCAGTATCTTTTTTATTCTTCCATCCCCTGGCACAGTATTTGCTTTACAGTAAGTATCTCATAATTTTTTTTGATTGGCAAATGGTTGAAAATTCTGCCAAACTCATTTCACTGAAATCGCAATGCCCCTGCAAGACAGGGGTACCATACCCTTTGTACAGAAAGGGACATTGAGGTTCAAAGAGCAAACAACTTGCTAATTTCTTTTGAGTCAGCTCTCCGCATTTAATATGTGAATGTTTTCCTACTTGGATATGTTGCAGGTGGTATCAAATGGCACATCCTTGGGGCATATCGGAAGGCTCAGACAAGACTTCCCAGAAGGCCAGCTAAGACATCATCGTGTGCTACTGTTGCCGCGTGGTTCTGCCTCACTCTTTTGACTGGAAGTGGCTATTTGTGATTTGGTAAGTGCGAGCATTCAGTACCAAACAGGGTTTCTTGGGTGGGCAAGTTTGGTGTCACCTGCCCAGAATAGAGGGCAAGTTAGCTGTGTGGTTAACAATATTAATCATACTTCATCGCTTTGTTTCTATTAAAAATACTCAGGGAGGGGGCCTGGCCCTGGCTCAGGCCTTTAAGTGGCTGCTTCCACAAAGCTCTCAGCCTCAGGTTGCTGGAGTTTGAACCTCACAACTCTCCCGCTGGCCAAAAGTGCCCTGAAGGCGTTCGAGGAACAAAAAAAAAACAAAAACAAACAAACAAACAAAAAAAAAAACCTCAGGGATTGTAAAATGTGTTTTTTTCTTCAACCATGTTAAAACCTTACTTTGTTCAAGGCGATGTTGGGTTCTGTGCCCTTTGAGCAGCCAGTATATTCAGCCATTAGTGCCATCTGGGAAGTCTGGGAAGAATCTTTCACAAAGCACAAAATATCTGGCCCCCATTAGGTAGTGGATAAATATGCGCTGAGTTACTGGAATGACTAGGGATGATAGCTGGTATTCCTTGGTAACTTAGGGAGTTAATATTGTAGGAAAATAATGGAAATTGTTTGTTTTTGTTGTTGATCTCCACCCTATTTCAGAAAGCAACCAACATAGACATGGGTGTGATGGAGAGTTCATGAAAGCTGAAACCTAGAATCAGCTCTAAACTGCTAAACTATGCTTTTTATGATAATGCACCACTGGCTTCAAGAGCTACCAATCTTGTCATCCGACCAATGTTGGGAAAAGTAGCACGGCCTAATGGAAGGAGATCAGACTTGGAGTAAGGTAGATCTGAGCTTGTCTTTTTGGAATCATCACTTACTAGCTGTGAGAATCTAGATGAGTTAATTTACCCCATTTACGAAATAAGTATGTGCTTTGAGGTTTAAAAGAAATATGTGGAAAGTACCTAACAAAATGATTGCCTTTGGTTTTTTTGGATAGCATCTTGCTTGTATAGTTCAGGCTGCCCCTTAACTTACTATGTAGTCCAAGCAGAAATGACTAGCTTTAAAAATGTTTCTTTCTCTTTCCTTCATCTTTTAAAGAGCTTACCAGGGTTAACTTTGGTGCTTTGCAAACATTCCTTCAAAGAACATCCATTATTCTTGACTGCTCCATGTCAACATAATAAAGGGAAGTAGGCAATTGATAAATGATAATTCACTTTCCACTAAGTCACTGAGCACAGGGACACTAAAATGCCAAAAATGCCTAATAATCCTAGAATAATATGCTTCACCATCTGAGCAAATGTGGTCAGTGTGGCTGTGGGCTGGGCCACCAGTGCAGAGGTCCCACAATCCCGTAGTGGTCACGGAAAGAGAGTTCAGCTTTCTGGATCAGTCAGTCGGCAAATACACAGTTTTATTTGGGACTGTCACCTACCTGCCCTGCAGAATCCTGATGTGCTTGTTGGTGTGGCTTCCTCTAGAATCAGTATCAGACAAGGTTTTAGGGCCTGCGAATGAGCTCTTTGTCTACATTTCTGAATAGGTGGACACATGCTTGTGGCATAAATGAGCTCCAGAGGAAGTAATTGCTCAGGCATGGAGGTGCAAAACAATGAGGATGGTGGAGTGCCCTCCCAATTTGCCTGAATGAAACTCAAATAAAAGGGCTCCTCTTAGTGAAACTCAGGGACTAGAGAGAGAGCAAAGCTTGACTTAAACAGATCCAACTTATTGGCACCACTCGGCTGTTCCCTTGCTGATCAGCTCAGATTTCCAAAGAAGTAGTGTGTCCCTGAAAAAATGGGAAGGCAGCCTGGGAAAAGAAGGACCCCAGAGCAACCCCATGCCTTGAGCCTGTGGACTCTGGAGTGTTTGCTGTGCTGACCTGGATACTCCAGCACCAAATGGCTATTTTCTGGTCCAGTCAGTTGAGGTCAGCACCTTTCTCTGATGAGGTGCTCAGTGGGCAACTTCCTGATCACTGGTTTGACCGCGACTAAAGACTGGAGAGGGGCAGGATAGCCTTGTGGTCACAGTGGTCTGGGTGACCTTTACTCAGACTTTTACTAATGGCTTACTTTACTCACATGAACTTCACAATCTTTAGTTAGTTCTCATCTAGCCTGGGCTGATTTCTTTCCCTAAAACATACTGAATTGGGAGGTTTCTGTCTATTAAGGCAAAATACCTACCTGAGTCCTCTTATGAGGATGCCAGCCTTTTGTCTCCGTACAAGAAAATACCTTTTGCACACCTTGCTTTGTGCTTTTGTCTGTACTCCATTGCTTTACAAATCCAAAGTTGGTATGCGGGTGGGGGGAAAATAACCAGATAGTGAGTATGTCAGATATGGCATGTCATCAGTCTCTGTTTTAATGATTCAACTCTGCTACTGTAATGGGAAGGCATCCACGGAAGATGCTACTTAAATGAATGGGTGTGGTTATATGCCAACAAAACTGTATGCATCTAAGTATTGACAAAATAAGAATGAGTTTAGCGAACCCATACAACAGAGGCAACTTCCCCAAATTCTTCTTGAAGGAATATGTGATTGCAAAAAAAAAAAAAAAAGGAAATTTAAAAAAAAAGAATATATTATCACAGAAAAGCAGTGACCACCATGAGGAAACAAGCAGAAGGTGGCCAGATTTCTTTAATGAAAAACAAAAGTGCTATTTTGTTTTGAATGATATGATAGTGATAACGGGAGGTGAGCATAGCTGTAAATCTCTTTAGGAATTAAGGTCTCCAGAGATGGTAATCTGGCCCTTCCTTCTTCACACCCTGCTGTTTGCAGGCAGCTGTGCATCTTGGGACCTCAATATCACCTGAAGATAGGCACTCAGTGGCCACACGAGTGAAAACTCCTAGCTTCTATCTTGGAGTGCACTTATGTTTAAATTTGTCTTACTTAAGGAATCCATTCTAGGAACACCACATTTTTCATTTTACATATTCAGCTTTCTCCTATATAAAGCGAGACCAGAACGCATACTTTATAGCCATGCGGGGCACATCCATCCTCCGACATCACTGCGTGGGTTGCCAAGAATAGTGGCGTCTTGTATGGAGTCTTAGTCACTTCTTTGATGCGTGGACAAAAACAGCTGATGCCCACAATTTAACGTGAGGAATATTTATTTTGACCTATGTCTCAGTCCGGAGTCAGCTGGCTCTGAGATAGAATATCTCAGCAGAGGAGGATTGCTCAAGAGACAGCAGACAGGAAGCAGTGTTAAGGGAGGAGCCAGAAAGGAAGACAAGCCCTCCGGGTCAAATCCACTGTGACCGGTCTTCTGACTAGGCCCACACTGTCCAGCAAGCCAATGATGTTATTCCACAATCCAATCGCCTTTCCAAAGCCCCTCCATGAGCACATCAGGCTTTGGGATGATACCTCGATATAAACTATAACATCATACTTGCTTAATACAATCTGAATGAATGAAGGCATTAATTTGGAATATCTTTTTTCTTTAATTTTGAACTTTGGCATCCACCTTTTTTCAGGTGAATAGTCATCTATCTCTTCTCTTTTCTATGGGGGGTGGTTTGAGAAAGGTTCTCACTGTATAGTTCAGGCTGGACTTGACCTCACTTTATAGCCTAGGCTGGCCTCAGAATCACAGTGATTCTCCTGCCTCCACCTTCCAATTGTTGGTATTACACGCATGCACCACACACATGGCTGTCTCCTGTCTTTTGATCCTCAAGTTTTCAGTTATAAAATAGGCTTTCTCTGTTGAAGATTTTGCTGAGTTCCTTCCTATCCCTGAAATGTGAGAACTCAGGAATTCGGCCAAAGCCCTGAAGTTATTTGAGTATATGGTACAAGAACCTTCCTGGGATTCCCCTATTTTGTAGTTTTGTTTTGAGTAGAAAGAAAGATAATTTACTGAAAATGTATGTAAAGGGAAAGTATAATGGATGCTATTTATCAAATGAGAATGATACTTTTACTTGGGAAAATGTTCAACTTCTAATGAATTGTTTTAACTCGAGGAGTGGGCTTGAGGGTTATAGTGCCTTAACAAAATAAGGATTGGTTTAAAAACCACATACATGAATGCAAAAAAATGGACTTCATTATCAATTGAGATTACAGAGAGAGAGAGAGAGGCAGACAGAGACAGAGACAGAGACAGAGACAGAGACAGAGACAGAAATTGGGATGGGAGGATAGGATTTATTTAAAGCTGTTTACCTACATGGTAGCAGGAGATAAGTCCGAAATCCATGGTACCGAGCTGGTATGTGGGAAACTTGGGCAAGATTTCTATGTTTTAGAGTCTTCAGGCAAAATTCTTTCTTCTTCAGCAAACTTCAGTGTTT
>NW_004524619.1:1145276-1237504 GCF_000260255.1 Octodon degus | reverse complement strand
GTGCTTTGCTTAGCTTGTTCTAAGTAGGTGCTTTAGACCACTGAGCCATCTCACCAGTCCCTAAATTTTTATTTTGAAACAAGGTTTTGATAAGTTTCCTACATGATACTGAAGCTTAGCAACTCTTCTGCTTCAGCTGCCCAGAGTAGGAAGATTACAGACTTGCATCACCACACCTAGCTGAAAGCTCAGTTTTTGTTTTTATGGCCTTCAGCTAATTGGATGAGGCCCATGCATACCATATGATTGAGGATAATCTTGTCAGTGGATCGTAAATGTCAATCACATGTGCACCATACTTTCGAGGCAACATCTTCTTGCCAAAGCATGAGGGTTGTGCTTCTTTCAGCTCACACTCCTGTTGGGGACCATTGTCCAAGGCACTGCTTTTAGGCTTAGGGAATCTGCATCAAACTTCCTGAGACTCTCAATCCCAGGCATTATGTTAACCCTCAGTCCATTCCATTTCCTTCGCTTCCCCTCTTATAGTGCCAACCTACTAAGCTAGTCATTTTCAGTGGATCTCACAATGTCCAACTGTCAAGGGGGAGAGATTGTTTGCTTCCAGCAGGCTTTTGCCTTTGAAGCTTGTGAACTAACTGCTTCCCTAGTTCTGAGCTTAGACCTTTATAGCTTAGCAGGGAGACAGCTATAAAAGGATCTATAGTATTGGTGCAAGGAGTGACCCTCAAATTTATGCTTGAATGACAAAGGCTACCTTTTTAAGGGAAAAGTTAAGAATCTGTACCCAGATAATTTCTGAGTACAATGCTTGGCTGGCAGCTTCTCCTAAAGGTGTCAGTTGTATGTCAACTTTCTTAGGTAGAGGTGTGTGTGTGTGTGTGTGTGTGTGTAAAACCAGTCTTATTCGGCATTATGTACCCTCCAATAACATAGATCTTGTTCAACAGTCTCAGGACAGTAAACCTGGTAGGGAGAGTTGCTATTTTGATGCCATCTTATTATGAGACATGTTACTACTCAAAGTTTCAATGTAGAACTATGTGTATAAATAATACATACAAAGATTTCATGCTTCTAAATGGCCGTAACAAATCTATAAATTTGACTCACCTTTCTTAATGGAGTTTCTTCCCTAGCTAGATTGTTTTTTGTGTGATATATTTTTAAGTTGGCTGAAGTCCTGGTATCTCATGAAAAAAAAGCTGTGACATTTGTAGCTTAGGTGGTTTGTCCTATTGTCCTTGGCTAAATTTTCTTTGTAGCCTAGATAAAACCTGGACACCTGGGAGCTTAAATTATCCCTGTAGGATATTAGTATATTAGCTACCTATAAAAATGAAATTTATATGAGGCATCTGTTTACATTGAGCATCCCATAAAACTGGCAGAGAATTCAAAGGAAAAGGCTTTCAAATGAAGGCTTCATAGCCAAGAGCAAAAGGCTCTTGAGAACAGCATCTAGATAACTAATTTCCATTTCAGATATTAAAAAGAATTTTTAATAGACAAAGGCTCTCATTTTTCCCCCAAATGGCAGTCTAGAATATACAAAAGCTTTCAAGAATCTTTCAATGTTCACATTAGGTGTTTCAACATTATTTATTTTATCATTATTATTGCATCCAAGAGAAAATAAAGGAACAGAGTTTGTAGCATTAATCTGTTGACACGGAATTGAGGACTCAGTGAGCAAGAGGAACAGCGTTTCTAATTGTTAGCTAATAGAGGACGATTCTATCAAGTCAGTAAGTGAAAGTCATGAAAGGCTCTGAAGTTGCACACCAGGGCACATCTCTAGCTGGCAAAAGCTATATTAGAGAAGTCATTTTAAATGACAAGGGCTGGCCAAATAGCTCAGTGGATTAAAGCCCCTGCTTAGGTAGAGCACAGGTGCCGGAGTTTGAGCCTCCACCAGCCGTGCTGGCCCCATCCCCGGGGCGCTCTGAGAGGGCTATTGAGATTGGGCGTGGTGGCGCATGCCTGTAATCCCAGTACTCGGGAGGCTGAAGAACAGGAAGGATCGCTACAAGTCCATTTTGTGTAGTGAGCCACTGTAGACCCTGTACTAAATAACATACATATATATATATAAATAAATAGATGCTTATGGTAATAATCAGAACTGTCCATTCCCATTGTAGTATAGTTTTTATTACAAATGCATGGCAAATGAGACATACTGTATTTAATCCAAAAGGAAAAAAGGAGAGGGGAACTGATTTTTTCAGAAGTGTAACAACTCCCAGGTATAAAGGAAATGTGGAAGAACTACTCTTTGGAATGAACACAGATAAGAACAATCCAGAGGTATATTTAATGTAGTTGACAAAGGCTATGGTTTAAATCTAAAATGTGCTCCCTGCCCCAAAGTCTCACACATTCAGAGGTGGGACTTTTGGAAAGTGATTAAGAGCTTGCTGTACTCATCCATGGTTGCCTCTGTGATGACCTCAATAGCTGGATGTGCTGTTAGGAGGTGGGGCCTGGCCAGATACGGCTGACCGGGGATTACCTAGAAGGGTGTGTTCTTGTCCCTGGCTCTTCTCTTCTCTCACTCTACTTCCCGACTGCCATAGGGGAGTAGCTTTCTTCTGGCATGCCCTTCTACCATGATGTTTCTGTCTTGGAGCCAGATACCATGAACTGTATCCTCCAAACCATGAACTAAATTAAACATCTCTTCCTTTACATTGTAGGTGCCAGGTATTTTGTCCCAGAGACTGAAAGCTTGACTAATGCAAGTATAGCACAGATACTGACCACATGGAATAGACTCCTATGTGAACAGCTGGTATAGTGATAACAAAATACCATGATAGAAGGCAACCATCACATCTGGGAAGAAGGACCCAGTGGACTGCCTTGAAGAAAGTTCCACGGCAAAGGAGGCAATGGCAGCTCTTCAATTCCCTGGTGCCACTTCCTTCCAGAGGAAAAGCTGGTCAGTTCAGTTTGAGAGTTTTGACTACAGGAAGATGATCCACATTCTATCAAGCCTATCAGCAAGACTGCAGTGCTAATTTCCAGGGGGAAACTAAGGTGTTCCTATCAGAAAAGGAGGCTGGGTATGGGGTAGATGAACATGCACCTATATAGACTTCAATAATTGTAGTACAATTTGCTTCATCCTCCCAACTCAGATGAATGATCAAAAGCTATCTGTGGTGAGCACTGCATTTCATCACATTTTCTGCCCTGAGTCTAGTCCCATCTAATCCTTTCCTCTTCTCCTTTCCATAGTTTTTCAGCTCTAGTATGAATTAAATAGACTTGGGGAGTACAGAAAGTCTCAAGCTAAGATACAAGCCTCTCTGTGATTCTGTTTCTCTGGGAAATGTTTTGCTTCAAAAAGAGAATAAGACATTTCAGGAGATCATGTGTCTCTTGGTGCAATTGTGGTGGCTTCCAAAAAGCTAGAGGGGAAGGTGGCAATTCTCTTTGGCATGTGTCCTTAAAATCATGAAGCTGTCTGGAATGTATTCCATAGGAGATTCCCAGGGAAAGGCCTTTTCTTTCCAGTGGAGCTTTACCAACCTTTCAGGTACAGACCAAACTCATCACTTGCATTCACAGGGAAGTAGAAATGTACAAATACTTTTTGACAGTCAAGATTACTGAGTATAAGAGTGCCTTCAGCGTAATGGACTTGACACTCATAATATTGACAATGAGTCATGCTATTTTTTTCACATCAAAATTTTGACTCTACTTTCAGTAGCAGTTACCATTCAGTTTTTTTCTACTCTTCAGTAGAACTTTTTGGGGGAAAAAAAACCTATTCTCATTTTCTCAGAATTTTCTCCTATCATCTCTTAAGTATAGCACAAGTGTTCTTCCCTTACCGCCATTGCTACTTCATTGACCGTTCTCTTGTCAAGTTAGAAATGGTTTTCATAGCACTAACTGAACTGTCAGTCTTATCTTACAAGACCTCTCAGCAGCATAAGCAGTGATCTTTTCCTCTTCTCAGATACATTTTCTTGACTTGGCTTTCAAGTTTGTTTCCTTAGATTTTTTTTTTTTTTAAATTCATTGGTCACTGGTTTGTTTTCTTGGCCTTTAGTTCTCTGTTGATTTCATCCAGTCTTGCAGCTTGGATATTTCTAAAATGGTGATAATTCCTGAATTGAAATATTCAACTCAGATGTCTCTTTTCAGCTCTAAATGCAGGTCCAGCTGCCCACTGGATACCTGTACTTGAATGCTGAATAGACCTTTGCACTGAATTTCTGGTCAATTTGTCCTGCAACTTACTCAAGCCATAGTCTTTATCTCAAGTGATGGCAGCTCTTTTTTTTCCCAGTTGCCTAGCCCCAAATCCAATGGCTTACCATGCTTCTTCCCCACCTTTCACACATAATCTTCAGTTTATTAAGAAATTTTGTGAGCATTAATTTCAACTTTGATCTACATTTTTACAGCTTCTCACCATTCCACAATTATTGCTTGCTTTTCTTCTCCCCTCCAATCTGCTGCCCAAGTGGTTGTCTTACTATGTTGTCTTATGTCCTCTCTCTTGACAAACCTCAACACAGCAGCCAAATGATTCCTTTAAAAGCATTAATAAAATCATTTCACTCTCTTTCATTTTTCAAACTTTATTACCTTTATCGTAACAAATTCCTGATGGTGTAAACCCTATGTGACCCTCTTGCCCTTTTTGCATTTCTCTTACCTATTTCTCCTTTGCTTGCTTCTTACCAACCACACTGACTTCCTTGCTCTTTGGGCCTTTCCTAAGCTACTCTTGATCCCTGCAATGCTCTCCTTATCCCTCTGCAACTTTTTTTTTTTAAAAAATAACTTTATTGAGAAACAAATATCAATGAGACAGTTTCACAACCAGACAGTATGTGTTTCATACTGGCACCTTTTCAAGAATTAATGCATTGCATATTGTTGTCATAGTGGTTATTCATTGTACAAGATGCAGACATGATATCTTGTCTCAAACACTATTAGAACAAACCTCTCTATTCTTTGAATTAAGAGAATAGATCTGTATATCTATCCTAAGTATTTTGAATATACAGACAAAAGGGTCCTTCATTTCTATCCCACTTTTTTGGTTAGTTTTGTCACAGAGGGGCATTCCATTGTCATTTAAATATTGTAGGTGCTTGGATTCAGCAGCATCTCCCAATATATTCCAGTAGTCCATAATAGTAATGGGTTTTCTGTAAGACAGGCAATGTCCAAAGTTGTTGACTTGAGCTTTCTACAGCTCAGCATATTAATATGATTTTACTTTTTATACTTTGTTTTCATATTTTTCTGCTGGATAGTTAAGATCAAGATAAAACAAGACCTGTATAAAAATAAATATAACTGACTGACTAATCAACTCTCTTTAAACTTGTGCTCAAATAACGCTTTCTCAATGTACCCTCACCTGATCATCACATTAAACACTAATACATTATCCTTTTCCTCCAACCCACAACATTTTCTGCTAAACTCCCAAGTCTCTTTCTCCTTTCTCCTATAGCCTCCATGATCTTTTGGCATTTAATATGCATCATTATTATATAGTTATTATTTAATGTCTATGTTCTCTCACCAGCACTAAAACCTCCATGGGGCAAAGATTTCTGTTTGTTCAATGATATAGTCCTAACTTCCTGTGACAATAGTTCCTAAAAGGATTTCACTGCACAAATGAAGTAAGAGATTGAATAAATGATCTCAGCTGAAGTGAAAAGAGATTCTGGTAGGTATAAGCCGCTCTTTTTCTTTTACAGATTAGCCTGAGGCTTAGGTTGAGAATCAAGAAAGTTCACAGAGCTAGTAAGTGTTCAGCTCCCATTCTAAACAAGCTTGTTTATTTTTAAAGCCTCTTCATTTTATTCAAGCTCATTGAGAAAGTTTGTAACTGCTATCTTTAGGTGTATTTTTTTGGATGAAACTCAGATTTTCTCTTGCTCACTTTTTTTTTTTTTTTTTGATGTTGTTTTTATGGGTAGTTTAAAGGGGAATGGGGAAAGGTAAAGAGAACCGATGTTTATTCCAGCATATTTCTTGTTGAATGTACTCAGTTGATTCTTCAAATGATTCTGAAGATTTTAAGTGAACTGAATATTGCCATTTTATTAATAGCACAGAGTCTTGATTGCCAGAGTTTGATTTATGTATGCCATACTGGATCATTTCAGTCATACGAACAGTTTTTAAAAATGTATTTGTTCAGGTATGACTACGCAGTTCAGACTTGTAGTGATCCTCCCATTTTCAACCTCCCCAGCACTAGGATTATAGGTGTGTGCCATCATACCTGGTCTCGGTTGCTGGCTTAGGGTGCTCAGGAGCAGGCCTGGTGCAGCGTGTGGTGCAGGGGCTCGAATCCTGGTCCCTGCACTTGCCTATGTAGGCTTTAAGTCTGCTGAGCTATCTCACTGGCCCTGTCATATGAACTTCTAAAGTCTGATTTTTGTACAGAATGCCTGAATTGTGAGCAATGAAGCCTTTTTCATAAACCTCCTATAGAGCCAGAGGGAAAATGTGAGTACTGTTTAGAAAGCAGGTATGTGTTTCATAAAAATAAAGGCAAGAAAAGTTATATTGGATTGTGTTGAGGCCTACAGTTCAACATCGAAAGCAGGGCCATCCACAGTCATTAATTTGTGCTAAAACTGAATTACAGCAAAGATTTCTGCAAGGAAGAAAGAACCATGAATTTTGGAGGTCTTAGCTCTTTCAACTATTTCTAATGAATGTATTTAAAAGGTAGGAAAGAGAAGAATGCAGCTCACTTAGGCCTCAAGTAATAAGGTGGGCGACCAAGAATTTGCTTCACACTTGTACCCCCTCCCAGTGTCAGCTATAGGTGATGTGCTAGGAGCCCAGACACAGTGCTAATCTTTACCTGCTCTGTCATTTCTGAATTGATGTTGCACTTTTTGGTAGCAGCCCCAGTGTTCTTCTCTCTTTCTCTTTCCTGTCTTTGCAGCTCTTTTCTCACTCACTTCCTGACAAAATAAAACTGATTTTCATTCTGAAACTGTATGTAACCCTGTTCACTATTGCCAGTAATTCAAGACCAATAATTCCCCAGACTGCGTAAATTCAAGGAACTTTATTAAAATTTCAGGTTACCATAATTATTTTGTTTAAGAAATCAAAAGAAACCTTCTCATTGTGTTTTTGTGTTTGGAACTGGTATTTTATGACAACTTCCACCATAGGCGCAAACTTTTAATCTCCCTACAGATCTATCCATGGCAATCACAACTCCTGGTTTATCTCCTCTCAGTGGACTCCATAATCCAATATTTCCCTCATCACAGAGATTCAGGTAACTTAACAGTGTTCACTTTGCTGAACTGAACAAAATTAAGTGTTGGCTGAATCGAGTTAAAAGTTATATTTGAAAAGTTGTTCTGTCTTTAAGCTTTTTCCATCACAGTTGTGGTACTTTTGAGTGAGATTTTTATGATAAGAGAACATTTCTGCATTGTACACTTGAATGAATTACCAGTCGTGGATATTTAAATGTACTGAAACAATGTAGTGATCAGCATGTTACCTGAGGAGGTTAACTGCTTTAATGTTGATATTGGTTCTATATTACCTAGACATATCTTGAGCAATCCAATCCAATATTTCATAAGAGTCCAAAAATAGAGAAGGAAAAAAACCTAAGAAAGATCTCCCATGTTCATGGAATGAAAGAAGGAAAATGTCCATGCTTCCCAGAGTGAAGTACAGACTTTGTGAAATGCTGACCAAAGCATTAATGACATTCTACACAGAAATAGAAAAAGCAACCCTAAAACTCATATGGAAACACAAAAGGCCCCAACTAGAGCAAAGCTAAAAGTAGAAACATACCTGATTTAAATATACTACAGAGCCATGGAAAACAGAACAGCATGGCACTGGCATAAGAACACACACAGAGAACAGAATAGAATATGAACACACACACACACACACACACACATACACACACACACACGAACAGATTAGGAATCCCAGAAATAGACCTGCATATCTACAGATCATTGATTCCTGGTAAAGATTTCAAGAACACATATTGAAAAAAGAACTGCCTATTTGATAAATAATACTGTGAAAACTAAATATCCATATGTTGAAGTTTGAAATGATCCCTCCTCTTACTCTGTACAAGAATAAACTTACAGTAGGTCTAGAACCTAGATACAAAACCTACACGTATGGAACTACGAGGGGAATACCTAAGGGAAATATTTCAATAATTTTTCTATGTGATTCAAAAACTATAGGAAACAAAAAATAGACACATGGGATTTTTAAAAGTAAAAAGGATTCTTTACAGAAGCAATGAAAAGACTACTATTATAGGAAAAAAAAATTGCCAACTATTCCCTTGACAAAAGATTAATATCTAGAATATAAAAGGAGCTCAGCAAACTTCATACCAGCAATAACAAAAGTAACAACAACAAAACAACTAAACACATAATCAAATTAAAAATGTACAAATAATCTTACGTAGACACTTCTCAAACTACAAGATACAAATGGAAGCAAGTATATGAAAAAAATTCTCAATAATAAAACCATTAAAGAAATGAAAATCAAGAATAACATAATGAGATATTATTTCACTGCAGTTAGAATGGCTATCATCAACATATCAAAAGAAAATGTTGATGAAAATGTGAAGAAAAAAAATTCTTTTCATGCCCTGTTAGTGGGAAGGCAACAGGGTTAAGTCTTGTATCTTCTATGGAACTTCTTCAAAAAATTAAAATTGGATTTGCCATTTGGTCCAGCTATGCCACTCATAGATAAAGATCCAAAGAAAGTGAAGCCAGCATACCAAAAGGACACTTGCTGCACCATGTTTATTGTGACATTTTTCACGGCAGCCAGTGTATGGGGTCGCCATGTGTTCCCTTTCATATGTAAGCTCGAAAATGTCCATGTGAATACAGAACATTGATTGCTAAAGGTTAGGGGCAGTAAAGGTGAATGAAGGGAAGTTGGATTTGGGAAAATGGGGGTGTTATGTACATGTGTTGAAATATCACACTAAACTCCATTAAAAAGTACAATGAATATAGGTTAATAACAATAACAAAATATTTAAAAAGGACCATTATTTATATATGAAGAACCAGACAACTACAAATTCAAAAGCCTACAAAAATCATAAAATTAATTATAATCTCCAGTCTCTTTTCTGGCTGGAACCATGGAGGGGGTAGAAGAGGAGAAAAAGAAGGTTCCTGCTGTGCCAGAGACCCTTAAGAAAAAGCAAAGACATTTCGCAGAGCTGAAGATAAAGCGCCTGAGAAAGTTTTCCTAGAAGATGCTTCGCAAGGCGAGGAGGAAGCTCATCTATGAAAAAGGCAGACACTATCATAAAGAGTACAGACAAATGTGCAGAACTGAGATCCGAATGGCTAGGATGGTGAGAAAAGCTGGCAACTTCTACGTCCCTGCAGAGCCCAAGCTGGCATTTGTCATCCGGAGCAGGGGTATCAGTGGTATGAGCCCAAAGGTCCACAAGGTGTTGCAGTTTCTTCGCCTTTGCCAAATCTTCAATGGTACCTTCATTAAGCTCAACAAGGCTTCAATTAACATGCTGAGAATTGTGGAGCCATACATTGCATGGGGGTACCCATATCTGAAGTCAATGAATGAATTAATATACAAGTGTGGCTATAGCAAAATCGATAAGAAGTGAATTGCCTTGACAGATAATTCATTGTTTGCTCAGTCTCTTGGTAAATACAGCATCATCTGCATGGAGGAGCTGATTCATGAGATCTACACTGTTAGAAAATGCTTTGAAGAGGCAAATAACTTCCTGTGGTCATTCAAGTTATCATGTCCTCGAGGTGGAATGCAGAAAAAGACCACCCACTTTGTGGAAGGTGGAGATGCTGGAAATAGGGAAGACCAGAACAACAGGCTTATTAAAAGGATGAACTAAGATATCTACCATGGTGTTTTCATGATTTGGTCAGTTAATAAAGTATCTACTTCCAAAAACAAAAGAAAGACAAACAAACAAATGAATTATAAGCTCCAACTTGAAAATATATATAAAACTCTAATCCTTTGTGGAGTACAAAATTTAGAATGAATAAGGGAATAACAAATAGGATAAATATTGGTTACATCCTTGTCTGCAATTTTAAACAGTTGTGCCAAATTATTTCACTTGAATTTTACAATACTCTTGGAAAGTACCTTTGATATGTTTCATCAGTTTTCTCATATTATCCACGAAGTAATTAAAACTGAATGAGATAGATGACAAAGTTAAGGTCACATAGTAATAAATAGCAAAGATGAATACATACACATTTTGACTCAAACTTCAATGCTGTTACTCCTATCTAAAACTGTTATTCTGTGAGCCAAAATGAAACTTGATTTTAAATACAAAATAGTGGTAATAGTTTGGAATAAATATTAATAATAGTCATATTAAATATTATTACTTCCAAGCTGGAAAATCCAACTACAAACAGTCTTTTGATTTATTCATTGGAATGTCTGACTCTCAAATGGACTTAGATAATTTTGTTCATATGAATTAAGCATTACAGTATACAAAGAAATAAAAATGGTCAGTCTTTTTTTGTAGATTGTAGAAAAGATGCAATCATGCTCCTTTGGCCTTTGGAGGAGGGAGTGAAAGAAATTACTTTTTCTTTTTCCACGGCTTGCAAAGCTGCTGAAAATGGATGAGTCGCCAATTTTGATAAGATCCATGACTGGTATCATAATTTGCAGTGATTCATCTGTGATTTTTTTTTCCTCTTCCAAAATAAGGTCTGAAACAAAACTAAAGCTTTAGGAAAAAAGATAACAACTGGCATTTTTATCTCTTTTGTGTGTTCATATGTGTGTGAAATGGAACTTAGGATAGATTTAGAATACATTTGATTCTAGCGCAGTAAGCAATCTGAAAGCTGATCTGCCCACCCCTTAACTGTCCTGCCCCCAGATGTTATGATGGAAGCAAGAAAGACCTTTGTGGTTCTTGGGTTACAGTATCCCTGTTTTGTGCTTTATTTTTAAAGATACACAGAAATAGACTTTCTTTCATTCTACTTCACATCATGGGATAAGTTTTCCTATTGATTCCTAAACAGAATAACCCTCCTTCACTCTACCTGGAAGATAACTTGACATTAGAGATAACGTCATCATTCCTAAAACTATAAATTGCACTGTATCAGATGCTTTATTCTCTTTTTTGTGCCCAAAATTCTTAGTTAAAAAAAATTGTATCCTGATGTGAACCTATAGTCCCAAGGCATTGAACTTTATAGCACATAAATCTGGCAGACAATAGCTTAAATGTTTCCTTTCTAAAAATTTAGATGTATAGTTAAAAAGATAAATTCTAAATCCTTGGATAAAACAAGAAAAGCAACAGTATTATGGTTTTTTTTTCTTGCTATGTTTTAGTCAAAGATCTAGAGGAATCTTTTTGACCAGTAGTAATAATTATGATAGCAAAATTTCTCATAGAAACTTCTGTTTTGGGATTGTTAAGTTATACAGTGTAAATGCATTTGTAAGCAGGAGATTGATTATTTTCATTATAATTGTGTAGATTAGCTGGAGAAAAATCTTAACAGTTGCTGTGGAATTCTAGATACCTGTGTGTACACGCCAGTTATTTGTTCTCTGCCTACCACCTCACTTCAAAATAAGAAAGAATAAAGAGAAATGAGAAAATGGGTTATTTGATTTATGACTTTAGACTGAAAGTTCTATAAAATTAAACATCATGCCTCTCTAGATATTTCACTCTTCACCAAAGAACCTTTGAATTCTTGGCAATAATCTAATCGCATATCATTCTTGGCAATAATACTAATAAATACTCCGATGTAACTTTTCAACAAAGCAAATTTCCAGCTCCAAATTTCTATTGGTTAAAGTTTTGAACCCATGTTTGAAACTATTAATATTTATCTTGATTGGCTTACTCAAGTTTTCAAAATCTTTTTTTCTTCTGGCCCATGTGAAAAGGATTAGGGAAATTTTATCAATGCTTATTCATAACTACCATATGTGGTGCTAAATTATTATAAGAAATTGAACTGATTATGGGCAGTGAATATTAATTCGCTGCTGAAAATCTCTTCATTTTTGGATCTCAGTACTACCTTGAAAAGCATTTTATCTCTTTTGGTGAGGGACTGACAACTTGATGAACTATAAAAGCAGAGAAAATGGGGATTAGGGAGTGGGGTGCTCCTTTGTGAAACAAAAGGAAAATTTCCGAGAATAAAATACGGGCTCATAATGGAAAGTCAAGGGGTTCACGTTGGCCTAGTCACAATCATAATCTAGTGTGTATGTGTGTAACATATATATATTTCTGGGTGGAAGGCGGAGACATTAGAGTAGACATTAGTTCTTCTCTGAAGAGCAGAAACAGACATGCTTCAGTGTCTCACACGAAAGAAATAGCACAGTCAAGTCAGGTGTGGTGGCACAAGCCTATAATCCCAGCACTTATGAGGTGGAGGAAGTGGATTGCCTTGAGTTTGAAGCCAAACTGGGCTACCTAGTGAGATCAAGGCCAATCTGAACTGCATATTGAGACCTTGTTTCAAAAAACCAACCAACCAACCAACCAAACAAATAAACAAACAAACCATCAAACAAACATAAAAAGCACAGCCAAGTCTGTTAATTGAGAAGTTTTTTTAAATAGGAATTTTTAAAGGCAGGTTTAAATGAAACCAATGGAGGACCAGCAATCACAAGAAGATATCTCTGGATCTTCAGGAATGAGCAGAGGACGCAGTAAAGGCCAAGGGCACACCTGTGATTATGGAAGAGATCTACATGTGAGGAACTACAGCTTTACAAAAAAGGGATGCAAACAATTGTACTGATGCACAAGTCAAGGGACTCTGACTTCCTGGCCTGCTCCCTACTCTGTCAGTGCTATCTCCTTATTGGTCAAAATGAACTGGAAGCCAGAAATCAAGGTAACAGTTGATAAAGTCTGTATCAAATGGCTCCTGGGGCACGGAGCTGAGAAGAGGGGGCTGGAGAGTAGATCTGAGGAACTGAGAGAGTATGTCCAAAGCAGCTCACACCTGCCTTGAAGGAGGTGGTAAGTTTTATTGCAGAGTGCTCAGACAATTTGATCTTTCAGAGCTCTGAGCAGTGGCATAGCCATGGGCTTCCATGTCCTGTAAAGCAATCTAAGTGACTGGATCCGTTAATCTCTGTGCTGAACCTTTTTCAGATATCCCCAGGTTAAGTCAGTACTAGAGAGGCAGCTATGCTGTATAGGAGACAGGTCCCAAAATTTTTGGATTATGTATTACATTTATGTTTGCACAAAGACTCTGGATCTTGTGATAATGAGACTCCTCAAAAGACCATTTATGCCCAAAGCATTTCCATGTCCATTGATATTCTGCTTCATATCTTTCATGTTTTGGTAAATTTTAAGTTTAAAAGTATATAGTATGATTGAAAGCCAATTTTACTCGTATGACTTAAAAACATAAGAAAAACTAAAGAAATTAATAGTTAGAATTGTTATAAGGATGATCAGTATATGAAACATTGCACTCAGCTTATAGATAAAAGATGTGTTATTGACTGTGAATGCATGTTGTTAGACTAAAGATCAAACAAACAGAAATTATAATTACACAATACCTGGGCTATAGTTATTAAGATAGGGCATGGAAAAATGATGTAAAACTTTAAGCATTAGATTTATCAGTAATAGTTTAATAAATCAGATTAAATGCTATCCAAATGTTGAGAATATTCTGATAATCTCATCATTTACACTTAAAATTTCTTTTTCCTTGTAATGATTAAATGGTATTTAAATGATTAGGTCTCACAAGTACCACTGATACTTACCGGGTGAATTTGCTGCTGAGTGGAAGATGGAAGTCATTATCCCTAACAACAAGCAATTTACATCTATTTTGTCAGCAAAAGCACATACCTGAGGATCTAGCTTAGGGTAGCTTAGGGCACTCACTAGTGCAGTGACCGTAGAACAATGCTGTGGTGATCTTCTATGCAGTGAGCACTACACTGCTTATGCCTCTTATCTTTTACTTCCATTAATGGAGTTTTCTAAGGAGTCACTTTAAGTTCTGTAAGATGCTAAAGATGGCCATTTGTGAAGAATATACCCCACTTCTGTCTTTGCTTTTAAAGATAACTTACATTATTTAAAGGGGTAGGCAGGAATTTGGAGTCCTGCTAAGTCTTCACTTTATAGAGAGCTATCAGAAGTGAAGTCAGTGAGCTTGGTCCAAAATTGCCCAGGAATTAGTGATGGAGACTACACTGGTGGGACACAGAATGTCAACAATGTTAGTAGATAAAGTGGCAGAGAAGCATCAACTCAAGGGGCTGTCCCACCCAGCCCAGCGGAAAAGACGTATCAAAGATAGCTATGAGCTGGCAGGGAATGTAGACACTGGGAAAGGAACTATAATGTGTCCATATTTGTTTTCTGCTGGTCTGCTAAGGAGACAAATGACTAATCTTTGCAGGTAGAACAATTTTAGGTGACTATGGGAATTGGATAAAATGAATTCTTTATCACCATTATTAAAAATGAAAACAGAAAACAAAACTGTGTTATATTTTTATACTTTCCCTAGATCAGTACTATGTTCTGTTTCATCGATTGGGGAAAGAAATTGCTGTTTGCCTGTTTCCCGTTTTCCCTTTAGCCCTCATACTCATATTATCTCTTTCTGTAAACTATTTTTATGGATACTTTCCTTGCTTCTCTAAGACTGGAAGCCACTACTTTGTCTCTAATTCTTGAAGACTAGAAGCCACTACTTTGTAGTACATCCTTTTAGCATGTTATTCCATGTAACACCTATCATACATGGCTATTTCTTTCTATTTTTTAAAATGGCAGAATATTTATTGAAGGAAAGAAAGCTTCTGTCTGAGAGAGGCACTGAAAGGGACCCAACTGGGCTGCCTGTAGCTATTTATTTCTGAGATCATGTATTTGGGCACTACCTCAGTGAGTTCTGAGGTCACATCTTCTTAGTTCCATTGTATTTCTTACTACCTAGAGAATAGGGGCTGTTCCCCACCTACTTGTATACATTCAGTTCAGTAATCAGATGACCAATAATGTTTTAACCCTACAATCCTTTCTCTTGAATAGTATATACATTTCTGTTGTTACTCATATTCCCTAATGCATTTTGAGTTCTCCATCTGACAATCAGCATTTGCGACAATTTTCCTAGGTCTTTTCTTTAATGGGGACTCTACCATTAGAATTCTCATGAGCTAGAAGTATTTGAGTATTCATTGATTGGTTGATTGATTGATTGATTCATTCATTCTTCAACTGATGACTTACATGAGTTGATGAGCAGCCCAACTCCTTTGTCCCTTTGTGATATAACTCTTGAGTGTATGTTTCATATTGAATCCCAAAGTTTCCTAGTGGAGTCAAACACTAGCTGGTCCTTTGGGGAACTTGTTCTATAATCTGCTATGGGATTCCTACTTTTTTTCTTAATGCCCCATTCTCCTTTAGGGCCTTCCTGGAATTATTTCTCTAATAAATTATTACTTGAATGCGCATATCAAAAATGAATGTTCATCTCAAAAATATTTGCTTCTGGGGAAATGCAAGATATGTCTGCTTTATAAAGAAACTTGTGTATAAGCACGTGGGTCCCAAGTATAGATGTTATGCTGTCAGTCTTAGTTCCTGCCTTTTAGTCTCATAAATGTTTTTCTTTTATACATTTTTTTTGCAGTACCTGGGATTGAACTCAAGACCTTGCTCCTACCAGGCAAACATTTATTCTACTGAGCTATCTCCCTGGCTCTCTTTTGTACATTTCTAATGGTAGGTTAGTGTCACAAACCTGAAGGAGATGTACAAATCATCTTCAATGCAAGACAAGATCTCACAAACAATCCTAACCTCAATAGTGGCAGATCTACCTCCCAATTATGTTATACACTTCACCATGACTGGTTGATATATAATTTTTTTCTTATTTATTTTCTTAATGTTTGCTTCCTAATTGAGAAGTAAGTGCTCTTAGGACAATGACTTTTGTCTACTTAGCATGCACCTGTATTCTCAAAACAGATAGGAGGTATCTGTTTATTTATTGAATAAACACATGTTTTTCTTGGATGCTGACTACTATGTACATCAAAATGACCGTAAGAACACATAAAGGAAATCCAAAAGGCTTGTCCTTGTAGCAGTAGTGGATCATCCTTAAAACCATTTTCCATTTTGACAGTTGTCAAGTGCTAGAATCCTTCATTTTGGTTGGAGACAATAGTCATTTAGAAATGGAGAATCTTAGAAATATCCTCACATAGCTACTGAAACTACATAAGTTAGCAAAGAAACATTTTCCCTGTTAATTTAAATGGATGATGATTTTAAAAGACTCTGTAAAGTTACTTGAACTTCAGTGCTTTTGAAGACCTCAGGAATAACAAAGTACCAAAAAAAAAATGGGATTTTGATTTTTTTCTTCTGAGTTTTGTTGGTGTTTACTAACACGACAAAAATTCTTGATTACTTCCTTTAAGTACAAAATTTTCTCTCTGTCTTCTAAAGCTGTCTGTATGTTTTGATCTGTGAATTCTATCCAGCAACTTGCTCAATGCCTCATGATGAATAGGGTGCAGTCAGGTCAGGCTGCACTAGTTATGGGGAATAGTAAAGGACAGAGAAACCTATGAGTTGGAATTCTCTGTCACTTATCACTATTTAACCATGGTGGATTCCTTGATGTCAGAAACTTGCATGAGGACCCATTTTTTCCCTACAAAATCTTGGGCAGTGACAGATAAACATTCTAGGTACATACTTCCCTGTCAATTAAAATTTCCCCAGATTTTCATTGTTTCTGTCTGATCTTTACTTTCCTCCCATTTGTCTTAATTTAGCTAAGACCCTAGAACAATGGCACACTCAGCAGAAGGGAAGCTTACACTGTTGTCTTTTATTGTTATTGTTATTATTTTTAGTGTTTTTTTTTAATTTTAAGGAGAGCATCTACAATGGTTCACCATTAAGCAAGCTGGATCTTGCATTTTATTTGTTCATTTCTGGTAAGAATCGACTTAAAATGTGATTTCTAAATATAATTAAAGCTAACTTCAGCAAGTTTCCCTGAATTTATTGATATGTTCATTACAGATTTATACTTCGTTAATTAATTCATGCAGCTGATTTTTCAATGTTAAAAACCTTTATTAGGGGCTGGAGAAATGGCTTGGTGTTCTACGCGCCAGCCTGGCAAGCACAAGGAGCTGAGTTGGATCCCCAGTACTATGCAGTCTTAGAATCCCAGACCTGCTGAGCCTGCCCTGAAACAGGATGTGGTAGTGCATGTCTGTAATCCCCAGCGCTGTGGAGGCTAAGCAGGGATTGCTATGAGTCTGAACTGCAGAGCGAGACCATGTATCAAATTTTAAAAAATGAAAAAGAAAGAAAGAAAAAAATCCTTTAAGATGGCTCAGTAGAATAAGCGCTTCCCTGGCAAGTACAAGGGCCTGTGTTCAATCCTCGGTTCTGGAAAAAGAAAAAAAAAAAAAAAAAGAAGAAGAAAGAAAGAAAAAAGAGAAAAGAAAAAGAAAACCTTTATTAGCTTGAGATAATCTTAATTTGCTCTTGGATTTTTATGTTTTAGTGTATTGCTGAATTTGGTATGCTCATATTTTAAAGAATATATCTTTCATTTACGTCATTAATGAATTTGGGTTGTGATTTTTTTTCTTGTTTTATCTCTGCCACGTTTGGGTATCAAGGTCATTTTATCCTCACAATATTAAGAATGTACTTTCATTTTTTTTTCTCTAGAACATACGAGCTTGACCACTACATACCCATTAGAATAGATACTTTTTTCTATGGCATCTCAAGAACTGGTGAAGATGTGGAACAACATCAGTGGTTACTGGAAATGCAAATTAATATAGCCACTTTGATTTATCACTTTGGTCATTTCCTACAAAGTTAAGCATAAGATTCCCATATAACCCAGCAATCTCACTCTTAGGTATTTCCTCAAGAGAAATGAAAACATATGTCTTCAGAAAGATTTATCTAAGAATGTTTATTGAAGCTTTATTCCTAATTACTAAAGAACCAGAAATAATCCAATTGTTCATCTACTAGTGCGTGAATACACAAATTATGCAACCATTCAGTGGCAAACTCAGCATAAAAAGGAAATGGACCACTGACAGCCACAATATGGAAGAATTTCTAAACTTTTATGTTGAATGGTGAAAAGTCAGACAAATAGCATATATATTGTATGAATTTTTGAAAAAAAAAGTTAATAGTTCATAAATCAAGTCTGTATTTGCTAGGAGCTGATGTAGGCAGAAAAGAATGGGCTAAACTAGGAAGGGAATTTTGGAAATTATAGAATTATTCTGTATGGATTAATGTGGCAAGGATCTCATGATTGTATGTGCTTGTCAAGGCTCACTGAATTATACACACAAAATGTTTTAAATTTATACTATGCAAGCCATGAGCCAATAAAAAGACCTGGCACTTTATAATTATCAATTCAATTTATTTATGAATGAGGCTATCTAGACTTTTTACTTCTGCTAATTTATTTGTTATTATTTTTATGTATTTGGTAGAGTCTTACTGTGCAGCTTGGACACGTAGTGATCCTCCTGTTTTCAGCCTCCCCAGCACTGGAATTACAGGCGTGCGTCATCATACCCAGTCTTGTTGGCCAGCTCAATGCCCAGGGGGTGGGGCTGGCATGCCATGTGGTATCAGGATCGAACTCCAGTCCCTGTGCTTGTCTAAGCAGGGGCTTAGTCAACTGAGCTATCTTGCCAGCCATTAATTCTACCAACTTTATTCCCCTAGAAGTTTAACCTCTGCTATCTTAGATTGTGTCTTTAATATTTTCAATGTGTGGTATAATTTTCTTTTCATTTCTGATAGTGTTTATTTTCAACTTCATCTTTATTAATAAACCTGAGGAGACACTTTTAAATTTTATTAATCTTTACAAATAGTGACATTAATTTCCTTAATTTATGCAATAATAAAATTATTTTTTGTTTCATTATCCTTCACCCTTGTTTTTCTTTCAATTTTGTGATGTTTGTAAAGTTCTTGAGGTAAATATTAATTCTTTAATTTTTAAATTTATGTTTCCCACAATAAATCAATGTGTGTTGCTCTAGATACTACTTTTACTTCATCCCACAGGTTTCAAAAGGTACACGCTTTTGAATTCTTCACTTTAATTTTCTAATTCAGAGTGTGCTTCTGTATCTGACTATTGAGTGACTGACTACTGGTCCTTCACTTTCCTACTTATGGGGGTTTTGTAGTTATATTTTGATTAAAATTTTCTAGATTAATTACATAATGATAAGAGAACATATGCTCTTTTATTATGATCCTTGGGCTTGGTTGATATGTGCTTTATGTTTCAGTGTATGGTCACATTTGAAAAGATCCCGCAGAGAGACATGTGGTCAGTGCAGATGTTGAGTACAGAGATTGATCTGCTTACTTCATCAGACATATGACAGATATGTAATATAAGTGTATCTCCTGCCAGTTACTTAGTGAAGCACGATCATTTCCTCTGTAAAGGTACACGTTTCCTCTAGTCATGTGTTACTGCTCTAACTTGAGACTGGTGTCAGGTGCTTTTGGTTTTTATCATTGTACCCCTCACTGGTGAGCAGAATGATTTTAGTACCAATATGTGACCTTTCTTAAAGCTAACAATGTTTTTTAACACTTTGTGTGATGTCATCATGCCTATGTTATCTTTTTCCTTTGATGATTGTTATTTTTAATGTCACAAGTTTTATAATTTTATATTTTAATTGAATATGGTAAGCAGCACAAAAACACATTTAATAATAATTGGCTTCAAATGAAACAGGTCATTTACACTTATAATTACTGGTATGTTAGATAATCAACTGTATTTTCCTTTTCTCATACTGGTTGGTTTTCTATTTTACTTTCTCGATTTATTTTGAATTGATTATATTTCTTTATCTTTACTAATTTGGAAGTTGTGTAACCTAGTTCTGTTCTTTTGGCACAATGCTAAAAATTCTAACATGCAAAATTATCAAATTTTAAAGTTAATTAATATCCCTAAACTCCTGAACAATATAATGTCTTTTCCAATTGGAAAGAGGTCTGAGGGTGGAGGGAGGGAACCAGGAGACACAAAGGAACCATAAACAATTAAGATGTGCTATATACAGGGACCGACTCCCCACAATGAATGGGATTGTTATGTGCTGCAAAAATGTACTAATAAAAAATTTAAAAAGAAACTTAGCACATTATCATTCCAGTTCCCATAAAATTACTGATTTATGTGCTATGCAGCACATTTTATATTGTTTTTATATAGTTAATATTTCTTTAGATTTCTTTAGATCCTTCATTCCCTCTCATTTCTGACTTTCTCTTTGGGATGATCTTCTGTCTATTAAAAACAGAATAGAATTTTCTTTCAGATGGGTCGCAAAATGCTCTGATTTTACATTAAGCTTGAAAGGCTTTTTATGCTTGGTATAAAATTTGGGGTTGATCTTTATATTGTTGCTATAAGTCGAAAAAAAATTCTCTTGGCTTCTTTAGATCTTTAGATGGGGAAGTGTCTTTCCTGCTTGGTTGCTTTTCCAGTCTTCTCATGACCCCAAAATGTACTGAAGTATGAATTTCCCTTTGTCTTCTGAGTGTCTTGCAAGGTTTATTTAAAGCAAATTGATGGGTATAAAACATTTTGGAAGGTTTTCAGTCATTATTGTTATCTGAACCTCTGTTTCAGGTTTTTTTCTAAAACTCGAATTAGATGTGTATTAGAATGTATTTTCTGTTTGTGCTGATCTCCACCCCATCCCCCACTGTGGTTTTATCTCTTCCACTCATATTCTGGAAAACAAAATTTCCCTTGTCTTCAATTTTTCTTTCCCTGCTGGATTTGTTTGTTCTGCAATTAATTATATCCATTGAGGGCATCTCAATGAGATGAATATACACTTCACAAATGAAGAGATACAAATGGTGAATATGAAAAAATGTTCAACATCATTGGTCATTCAAGAGATGCAAACTAAAACAATGCTGAGATACCATCTTATGCCAAAAAAAATGGCTATCATCAAGAAGTCAACCAATAACAAATACTGGAGAGGCTGTAGGGAAAAAGGAACCCTCCTCCAATGTTGGAGGAGTGCAGGCTGGTACAACCACTATGGAAATCACTGTGGAGATTCCTCAAAAAGCTAGGATTGGAGGTCCCACTCAAGCCAACTATTCCCCTCCTAGGTATTTATCCAAAAGAACTAAAATCATCATACCACAGTGATTTATGTGCACCCATGTTTATAGCAGTCTAATTTGTCATAGCTAAATCTTGGAAACAGTTCAAATGCCCATCGACTGAGAAATAGATAAAACAGATATGGTATTTTTACACATTGGAGTATTACTCAGCTATGAAAAAGATAAATGGGAGGCTTTTGTAGATAAATGGATGCAACTAGAGACTGTATTGGTAAGTGAAATAAAATCAGACCCACATGTGCAAACATCGTATTATCTCACTAGTGTGATAACCTGAAAAAGTAAATATAACTTGAAAGGTACAATAGCTACTGTGAAAGGGAAAGAATTTGCTCAATGAGAAGGAAAAACTTGGATGAGGAAAAGGACAAAAGAAAGAAGAGGTACAAGAAGGTAAAAAGTAATATATATATATATATATATATATATATATATATATATATATATCTTATACTTCTGTTTTCTGCTAGTCTTTTGTATTTTTTTTTTTTTTTTTTGCAGAACCGGGGATTGAACTCAGGCCCTTGAGCTTGCCAGGCAAGTGCTTATTCTACTGAGCCATCTCCCTGGCCCCTTTTTTTAAATTTTTTTTTTTTTTCTGCTACTCTTTTGAAAGGAGCAGTTAATGCTTAAAATTTTTTTTCTTCTTTTTTTTTAATTACTTATATCTTTTTTCCTTACATCAATTTGGCATGTTTATATCTGGTAACTTAAGCAACTAATTTGAAGATAACATCATGCAATGCAGCAACCATTGTTGAATTCTCATTGATTTGTTTAATGAAATTTTATATCATTTCGAATACTATTTTTATTACTGTTTTGTATTCTTTTAAAAAATAAATGCATCCATTGAGAATATAATTTCAATTTTACTTGTAAGTTCTATTTGGTTCTTTACAAATCTACTTACCCTTATATTTTCAAGCCTTCCTTAATCCTCAAACCTTATAAAAAATACTTACTGCGTGTTTTGTGTTGATCCTATACTTGTTTTTCTTATCTCATGTCATGGTGCCTAATTTCCTTGTGAATTTAGTAATTCTTGATGTAAAGCTGCTCATTTTCCTTAGAAATTTATCTTTGGAAATTCTTAAGGCCTGGGAGGAAAATAGTGTTTTGGTAGGAAATTTATATGCATTTTTTGTCAGCTGCTTGGAGCTATTACCAGTCTAAGATCACTTTTTTTTTTAAATTTTTTTTTTTTTTTCATTTCATTTTTTTTTTTTTTTTTTTTGCTCGAATGCCCTGAGGGGTGGTTTGGCTGGCTGGAGTGTTGTGGGGATTGAACTACAGCAACCTGAGGCTGACAGCTTCTAAGATCACTTTAAACTCAGACTTCACGGAAGCTCTTTTCTGGTAGCAGGAAATCAGGCATCAAGTCTTTGGCAGCGGACTCAGAATTATGAACTCTCAGGAAACACATTTTCCCTCTCCACCCAGCAGCAAGACTTACGATAGGTAACATTCTGAGATGCTTTGTCACGGATGGAGTTTCTTTAGACCAAGTGCATAAGCCTTTGTGAACTTAGTATAAAAATCCACCCCTACCACGCCCACAGGGTACTGGATATTGAATCCATGAGCATTCCACCTCTGAATTATAGTTTTTGAAAATTCATTTTGAGGCCGGGTCTCACTAAATTAACCAGGCTGGTGTTGAACTTTCAGACTTTCTGCCTGATCTTCCTGAGTAGATGGGATTGTGTGTTTGCCCAGCTCCAGTCTCTTTGTTGATTTTTTCTTCTTGGGCCAGCTCTGAGCTTTGTTTTCTGTCCAGGAAATAACGCTAGGTTGTGAAAACCCAATGATGAAGTGTGTCTGGTTTTCCAGGAGGAAACAGTTTATTTATTTATTTATTTATATTTTAGGGAAGGGTGTACAGGGTGCTCAGGGTCCCAATACTAGATTGGACTCATAGTGCTCTGCCTGTTTACAGCCTCCCAAGAGCTGGGGTGATAGACACATCACCACGCGCAGTCTCAATTGCTGTCTCAGCATGCCCCAGGGTGGGGCCAGCACTGCACCAGCTGCTGCACCTGCAAGCAGCTACTTGGCCAGCCCTCCAGTTTTTAAAGCTTTTTAAAATTTTTAATTTTAAAGTCTGAAGTTTTCACATTCTCTGAGCCAGGTCATGGTTGTTGCTTTTTCTATAGTCATTTATCATATTTTGGTTGCCTTCAGTAGGAACTTCGGCCAACTTACCTAGCCTTCCCGATATCTGGAAATGGAAGTACCAGACCCCTTCTTTTCAAAAAGCGAATCAAAGAAATAGGTAAATAAATGAATAAATATTTCAATCAGTGATTGGAAGTAAGTTTTATGATGAGTGTTTTATCCAATTAATTGGAAGCAGTCAGTGGTAGTGTTTAGTTGAAATATTTTCCGAGGCTGTAGCCAGATGTAGAAGATAAGAATGCTGCATTGGCTTGTGTTGTTTCAGACAGGGATGATGGGAATAATGCACCTGCTCTAGATTATTCAGTTATGAACTCTTTCCTGATTGTTTTGAACATTTTATAGAACAGTCATTACATTTTTCTCTGGTTTTTCTTTGTTCTGAGCTCTAAAACTTGATCAGCACAAGACCACTGTTTTTAATGGAGCTTCAAATGTTTTAGTATTTGAATAGAATTACAATAATTAAAGAAGCTACTGGGGAATCACAGGATCATTACATTAAATATAATGTCACTGCAGTATATGTTTTGGATGGCACCGTGAGTGGCTGGCATGATCTGCTTGTGTTTGTCTCCTGTATGTCCTCCTTTTCTGACTTTGAGAGATGCTATGAAAAATAAACGAGGTGAAGCTGTCTCTGAGTCTTGGAGGGAGCATCCATGCAAATATTTTATGGTTCTGGTTTTGAAAGATGCTACTGTGAGGGAGCTGAACGTTGAGAAAAGGCTTAAGGAGGATGCGGGTGACATTGCAGGGCAGCCAGGACGAAGCAAGGTCTGCGTGCTCGGCGGCTTGACTACCCATTAGAGTAGAATCAACCAGCATTAAATGAGGTCCACTTGACCTTGCTGGAAAACATTTTCGTCACATTCAAAATAAAATAGCTAACCAGGTGCATATTTCGGTACAGATAGAATCCATGATTAGAGTTTACGAAACATGGCCATGTTGTCAACAACAACAGCAGCAACAACAACAACAATAATCTAATGATATTTGTAAGAAAATAGCTCTCCGTATCCACATGCAATTCGTTCTAAGACCTTATAAATGGCTGAAACCACAGATAAGAAAAATCCTATACATATGATTTTTGCTATATGTACGTATATAGTACTTTATGTTAGGCATGATAAAATATTAAAAATTACACTGATTTTAGCAATCTTTATATAGAGAGATGTTGATTTTGCTAAAATCAGTATGTTATAATTTTTAATATTTTATTACATATTCATATATGATAATATATATTTAATATTTTATATATATTCATTCTTTATTGAGAATTTTTACCTTCATTTAAAGAAACACTACATGACTTCTCTGTGGCATATACAGAATGCCAGAATCACCATTCTTATGCTTTCAAGCCACTAGTCAGTAAATAAGGCTCACTTGAACATGAATGCTGCTGCTGTGACAGCTGGTCTGACACCAGAGATGGCTGTGTGTAGTTAGCTTTCAGTTGCTGTGACCACATTCCTGAGAGAAATGACTTAAAGGAGGATTGATGGTGTCTCTGGGCTTTGGAGGCCTAAGTCCATGGTCAGCTGACTGTTGCTTTTAGGCCCGTGATGAGGCAGAAGTGTCATCGCTGAAGGACGAGGGGGAGGAAAGTGGACACAGAGAGCCACAGAGAGAAAGAGAGACGGAGAGACAGAAAGAGAAAGAGAGATAGAAACAGAAAGGAAGGGAGGAAGGGAGGGAAGGAGAGAAGGAGCAAGGAAGAGAGGGAGCGAGGGAGGGAGAGAGACAGAGAAAGACAGAGAGAAGCGCCTGCCAAATAGCTCAGAGGATTTAAGTGCCTTCAAGCAGGAACAGAGGCCAGGGGTTCAATCCTGGGCCTGCCCTGCTGGCCCCACCCCTGGGGGCACTCTGAGATGGCAAGTGAGACTGGGCGTGGTGGCGCGCTCACCTGTAATCCCAGCTCTTGGGAGGCTGTAAACAGGCGGATCACTATGAGTATTATCTAGGAGTGAGACCCTGAACACCCTGTAGACCCTTCCCTAAAATAAATAAATAAATAAATAAATAAATAAATAAATAAATACCAAATAAATAAAAGAAGAGAGATACAGAGACAAAGAAAGAAGCCAGGGACCACAGACAGTCCCCATGCCATGGCCCCAGATCCACCCCTTAATTGGTTTCCTCTTCTAAATTTCCATTACCTCCCCATAATAACTCCTTCTTTGGAAACTGTTGCTTTGAGAGTCAAGGGGCATCCTTCCTATTGAAAGCCCAGCAGCTACTAAGCAACTAACAGGGTGACAGTATATGCGGTATGAATATTCAGGACAAGGAAAGATGATTTACATAGCAGCAGGTGGGGTGGAGCAGGACACACAGACTTTCATAATGCTACTCAGAACAGCGTGAAGTTCTCTCACTTATCAGTGGTTTACTTTTGTAATTTTCTATTTCATATCTTCTAGTCATAGTCAACTATGGATAACTGAAAGTATGAAAAGTGAGCATGCAGGTAAGAGGCCTACAGCTGGTGTGGAACTGGTTGAGAATCTGTGCTGATTGTGCGCACCCAAAGGACAGGATTTTTCCATTATATCCAAATAAACACCAAAGGGGCAACAAAAAAAGAAAAGAGAGAGAGAGAAAAGAGAAACTGTTCTATTTGGGAAGACAGGAACAAGAGTGTGACATTAGCAGATATACTGAGACAAGCAGTGATGATAAAGAAATTTATTGTTAAACTGAAACAAAACATCAAACCAATATTATTCAAAATTAAGGAGAAAATGTGGAGGAGGGAAAAGGTGTTAGAGAGAGGTGGCCCTATTCTTCCACCACTGCAAGGAACTCAATAACCAATCAGTTCACAAGTGTGTCTCCTGCTGCTTTTAACCTTTCTGAGATAGGGTCTGCCTAAGTAGTTAAGTTATCCAAGCCGTACTCAAACTTTTGATCCTCATACCTCAGTCCCCCAGAGAGCTGAGAACATACTTGTGGGACCCCATGCCTGGAAACCTCACCTAGTTCTAGCTTCTCTGATCAGGAGTAAAGTTGTGTATCTTTTCTTCTCATTAAGAAAGTATCTTGGTATCTTTGTCTTGAAGCTGTCAGGAAATGTCTTTTCCCATTTATTTATTTGGTTGTTCATTCTGTTACTTAGACTTCATGAATCCTTTCCATACCAAAGATACTCTTCCTTTGTGATATAATTATTCAGGGATTTTTGTTTCTTATACGGCTATTTTTATTTTATGCCTTAAAGTTTTATGTAATAAAATTTCTCTATCTTTAGTTACTTTTAGAGTTGAGTCATAAGAAGAATTTCCCCAACTCCTAAATTATAAAATTATCTTCCAGTGTTGGTTCTGTTTCAAAGTCTACATTTAGCATTCTGGTATAAATGTGTGCATGGTGTGTGTATGTGTGAGATGCACATTGACTTTCATATTTGTGTATTTTCAAAATGACTATGCAGTTAAACCAGGAACGCATTAAAAATTCCACCTTTCCTGTACTGATTTATATTGCTGTTTTTAGAAGACATTTCATTCTTATGATCTTTGTTGTCTTTTCTTCTATTTGTCTATGGATCCAACATATTTGTTATAGTGTTTTAATTGTAGATTTTAAAAAATTTACATTTAGGTTTTAATATCTGAGAAATGTGGTGATCCTATATTGCTTCTTGGTTTTTTTTTTTTGTTTGTTTGTTTTTTTTGTTTTCGTTTCGTCTTTTTTGAGGTAGTCTTGCTAGGTAACCCAGACTGACCTCAAACTTATACAACCCTCCTGCCTCAGCCTCTCAAATGCTAGGATTATAGGCGTGCACCAACACACCTGCTACAAGCACTATGTATTGATTCTAATTTCAGTAAATTTTATTGATTGTTAATCTTGTGAAGTGTATTTGCACATCTATGAAGGTGATCATATAATTTCATTCCTTAATTGTAAATGTTTAATAGTTTCTTATTGTTCAACAATCATTGTATTCCTAGGATGAGTATTATGTGGGCAAATGCATTGTTATTTTTTAAAAACTTTTAGTAGGAATAACTTGAAACTAATACTCTACTTTCTATAATGGTTATAATTAGGCAGAAGAACTCACTGGTCTGGAACTCAGTCTTGTACCACTATTAAGAATAGAGCAAAGAAAGATCTGAAAACCCTGATTTAGGCTTCTCTGGTTAAGATTTTGGTATGTTTGTTTATCATTCTGTGTTTCTTTGCCTCACTCTTTCTGTCTTTCTCACTATACATAGTTCACAGCACACACACATGCACACACACACACACACTCTTATCCAATCCACATATACCAACAACACACACACATATGTATATATTATTCAGGGCCACTTCAGGGTGTTGTATTTTTTTTATTTTTCAATACATGATGTATTTTCCACAAACAGGAAAATTCTCTTACATAACATTGCTATTATCAGTCTAAGAAAAAAGAACACTAATGCAACACAGTTATGGGAGCTGGGCATGGTGACGCATACCTGCAATCCCACAACTTGGGAGACGGAGGCAGGAGGACCATTGTGAGTTCAAGCTGAGCCTGTACTACATAGTGAGACCCTGTCCCCCCCACCTCAAAAAATACTCTTATCAAATTTAACTTCAACATTTGGTGTAATTCTCCAGTGAAGCAATCTGGTCCTCTACTTTTCTTTGTGGAAAGATTTTTGACTAATTTTATCTCTTGTTATTAGCATATTCAAATTTTCTACTTTATCTTGAATCATTTTCAGTAGTTTCTGTCTTTTTAGGAATTTGTTCATTTAATTATAGAAAATCTATATCAGATATTATTATGTATTTGATCATAGACATTCCTCATTTAATGACCTACCTGTCTAATGACTATTCTGACTTATGACCCACCACTTATATTTACAACCCTTTAGTATTAATTTTTTGGTACAGTTCCATGAACCTTGTTTATAGTGCCTCAGTCTCTTTTTTGGTAGAGTACATCTTGTTTATACAGTACTATAATTTCTGCTGATTGTATTGCATAGTACAGTACTATAGTTTTGTGTTCTGTTTCACATCAGTGTACTGCATAAATGAATTCTGCAAATAAAAGTAAAGTCTTCAAATTGGAATTTCCTTTGGCCATTTCTTTGTTCTGAATATTGTAATACATACTATATACAATTCCTCATTTATCAACCAATTCAGTTAATGACCTAGTCACAGGACAGTGGCCTGACAAATGTCCATGTAGCATACCTTTGGTATCCTCCTTACTAATTCTGAGAGATGAGTAGTGGTAACCCATATTTTATTCTTGCTTTTCATGATTCTAGCCTTCTGTCTTTTTCTTTTGAAATTCTTAATTGTATAGTCTTGTCGATCTTTTTGAAGGAATGATGCTTTTTATTCTTTTCTTTCTCTTCTCCATCTCATTAATTTCCACTTTCATATCTATTTTTTGCTTTATTTTCCTTGCTTTAGGTTTAGTTTGTTCTCTTTTTCTAGAGTCTAAAGGTGGGAGTTGAATCTTTCCCTTTTAAAAAATACAGTGTTCACAGCTATCCATTTCTTTCTACGTACCACCTTACCTACCTTCTCTAAGTGTTGATATTTTATGGCATAATTTTCATTTATCTAAAATATTTTCTAATTTGCTCTGTAATTTCTCCCCTTGATACATTTTTAAAGGAGTTTGTTCAATTTCTCCGTATTGCCCCAAGTTTCTTTCTGTTATTGATTTCACTTTGCTACAGTAAGATTAGGGAAATATTTTGTATGATTTCGATCATTTTAGATTTGTAGGGACTTGTTTCATAGCCTAGAACATGATACATCTTAGAAAATATGCCGTTGTGCTTACAGGGATTGCAAACTATGCCATTGCAGGGGGGAATTTCGATGAATGTCCAGTATGTTTTTGGCTTCTCGGGTTGGTAATTTTTTTCCTCATTTTCTTGTTGCTCTTCTGCCTAGTTACAACCATTATAGAAAGTAGAGTATTAAAATCTTTAACTGCTACATTTACCTATTTCTCCTTTTAATTCTGTCAGGTTTGTTTCATACATTTGGGGCTGTTCTTTGGTTGTATATATATCCGTAGCTCTTGTATCTTCCTGATAGATTGATCCTTTTATCACATTATATTCTTTACAGTAGTATTTTAAAATTTAAAGTTGGTATCATTTGATTATTAGTATAGACACTCTAGCTTTATCATGATTGCTGTTTTATGATGTTTAAATAAAAAGAACGTTTATGAACATCAAATAAGATGTTCATAAATCAGGTTGATCTATACTTTTTTCCTTTATGAGGTAAGCTTTGTCACATGTGGTGCTAGTGCTCTACCTTGTTTGTAATCAAATGGAAAATTTCTTTTTTTAGATCTTTTTGAGAAATATATCAATTATAAATAAATTATACACACATTTAAAAATAATATAGGGTTTGGTAGGCGTTATGTAATTTTAGAAAAGTGTTAATCTTTTGGTATTAAAGTTTTCTAAGAAAATGTCTCAATTTGGGAGGTGTATATTGCAATGTATGGGGATAACACGACATAATGTCTGTACGTGCCTTAAAATACTTCAGCAAGGAAAAATTATTTGACAGAGCAGATGTTTAGTAATTTAGGTGAGAGTATATGGGATTTGGTTGTATTATAGTTTTTATTTTATTTTGTATTTTAACATTTTTTTCCTTAAAATAAAATAGGAAGGGGCCCTCACTGATAGCTCAGTGGACTAAATGCCTGCTTAGGCAAGCGCAGTGACCGGGGTTCAATCCCCAGCTCCGCGTGCCAGTCCTGCACTCAGGTGCACTGAGTTGGCCACTGAGACTGGGTGTGGTGGTGCATGTCTGTAATCCCAGTGCTGGGGAGGCTGAAAACAAGAAGATCACTATGAGTCCGAGCTATGTAGTGAGACCCTATACCAAATACATTTTTAAAAAGTCATAAAAATAAAATAGAAAGACATCAATTCCCATTTAGATTTACTTTGAATTTTCAAGTGTTAAGCCCAGAAATCTGTATTTTTAAAGCCACTGAAATAATTAGGACCATTCTCTAAGTTCATAAGAATAGAGAGGAGAAGCAGACTTCATCCATTAAAAGAAGTTAATACAAATTCTTGAGACAGCATATGGGTCTGTGAGGATTAACAAGGTAAAATGAGAGAAAACTCAGCTTTGTGACTCTTCCTTAGAGAGGCATTCAGCACAGAGGGACACTGATGTACCCTATAACCCCAATGCTTCGAGTGGTGGTGGGTGGAAGTGAGAGTGGGACCACAAACAAGAAATTAAGCAAAAATCTGTATTTAGATGAGATTGGGCACAATTGGGGGTATATAGCCATAGAGAAAATCTGTATTTAGGAGGCTAGCATATCCGTCTTCTATCAGAGCAAGAAGCCAGTCATAGAATCCCAGGAGGCTTTTTCCTTATAAGAAATTCATGGACTCAGATAAAAGATAACTGGGATCTGAGTATCTGTTCTGTGTCCAACGCTGCACCTGCACCATTACTCCTAGGAGTTAAAGTTACTTCAAGATCGTATGTTTTAGGAGAGCTTGTACTGACTTTTCTGAAGAAAATAGAGGACTAGCAAAAAACCCAAGAACTTGGAAAGAGCCCTTTGATTTGCCCCACCATGATATCACCATGGATGTCACCTTTCAGGGATGGTGCACCTAGAGTGCACCATGCATACTTCAACATTTGGCAGATAAGTGCTCAGGTGCCAACGCTATCTTCACTGGTGACTGGACTGACTCCCCAAATTCCTGCATGATGGAATTTGGCTGACAGAACACGAGTAGAATTATTGTGTACAAATTCCAGGCTTCCCATGGGTCACCTCTGCCACCCTGTTCAGCTGGGAGGAGTGGAGTCAGTCACCAATATGAGCTTGATAGGTGGAAGATGGAAGCTATGGAATGTGAGGCAGGCAGTCAGCTCCCGGAAAAATAGCATCTACTCACTAGTAACAGCCAGCCCGGGGCTTAGATAGGCAAGAAACAACCTTGTATTAAATGAAGCTACAGAGACCAGAGGGTTGTTCTCTCAAAGGAGCCAGCTTCATACTAGCTAATATGCATTCTTTCTTGCCTTCTTATTCATCTTAGCGAAGAAAAACACAAGTCTAGCTGTACCAAAAGAAGGGCAAGGAACAGAGATGGCTTTCCATCGCCTCTTTGTTCCCTTGTAGATAGCAGCTGGCTGTTCTAACCTCTGCAGGGGAAGCAATGGAATGTGCCAAAGGCACACAGAATGCTCCTTCCAATAACCAATGGATAATAACAACAATACTATTAATGGCAATAATAATCAACATTAATCTTCTTTCAGCAAGCCCTGAATGTTGTGCAGTGGCCCAAGAACCATTATGACTCCTAAGTGAGTAGGCCCCACGCTGTGAGCACAAACCTCTGAGCCTTTTACACAATAGAACATAACCTCCTTCTTTGGGTTGCTTTTCACAAGAAGCCAGTGGAGATCTGTCAGTGCAAAAGCTTTCTACAGAGCCTCCAGGAATGAGAACGCCTGGTGCTGAGCACTTTTACTGGCGAACACCAGGCAGGCGTACTAAAGTCAGTAATTTCTCCTGCCTGCGGCTTTGAATTAGTCCACATGGTAGAGCTTTTTAGACTGGGGTGGGGGGACTTCAAAACTTTCGAAAAATAGCAATGCCTTATTAAATTATCTGAAATCTTTGGAGTTGCATCTCTTTTATAGCTCCAAATTGGCATACCTGTTAATGTAGAGTATTCAAAGTTCTCTAAAATATTATTGTATTTAAGACATAGTGCCATCCCCAAACTGCACATGAATTACAGAGCGTCAGGGAAAGAGAGAGAGGCTCACCATTTCCTGGCTTAAAAACCTTTACCACAATTAGTAGTTAGTAGCTTTCAGAAACATTTACTGGATAAGTAACCACGGTCAAATCGCATAATTTTGCCCCCATCTCCTCCTCCTCTCTTTTCTTTTATTCCAGGGTTTTGAGTGCTGGTCTAAGAGCTATAATTTCATCTTTAGGCATATTTCTTCGGCATTCTTAATGAGGTATTTGATTTGTCCGGTCCTGCCTTCTTGAATTCAGCCTCTTAGGGATTTGGGGTTGGGAGAGTGTGGGAAAAAGAGAACGTGGAATACCACCATGCTGCTGAGAAAATACAATCTAAGGATTCGAAGAGATTGTGAATTATCTCTATTCCCCTTCAGGCAAGGCTACATCTAAAAGTATTTGAGACCTACAATTTTCCATTCTCAAATATTTATTACATGTCTACTGTGTGCCATGCATACCTAGGGATGAGAGAAGCAAACTGAATTTATCTTATTTTTTAAAAGCTTTCAGATATGAGAGAATGTTGGTAATTATAAACTTACTTTTCTTGTGTTCAGTCTACTAGACTATCTACTTTTATTATTTATTGACTTTGGACATGAAAATAAGAAAGTAGGAGAATAAATTGTCTATTAAAAAAACTGGAATCTTAGCTAACTTGTTTTGCACAGTTCTGGATCCTTAAATTTGTCCTCAATAACTATTTGTCATGTAAATAGAAGAGTAATGGGAAAGGAAGACCTTTAGATAATTTTGTAATAATTGAAATAAAAGCTATGCAGAAATAAGTGAACTATTTTCAGAGGAATGAAATATTTCCACACTGCTGGTATGAATTATTTTTGTTGCCTGCCCAGAAGCTTTTCAAAGAATTAAGTACAAGTTTTTGTTGCAAAATGAATATATTTTTATAGTAAAGTTAACTACAAAATTACATTCTTTTGCCAGGCTGTTGAATTGAGAAAGCATTTTTGACTAGGAAGAGTATGAGGATATAGATGTAGGTAGATTTGAGAGAAAAATGAAGATGGGTTTTTCTCAGTGCTATCATTGTGTGTGTGTGTGTGTGTGTGTGTGTGTGTGTGTGTGTGTGTGTGTGTGAAATATCTTCCTGTGGGCAACTGGATTAACACTTGCAATGTTTTGTTTTCCATTTTGTTTATTCTGTTATAGTAATAAGAACACTTTCTTATTCCTCAGGTAATATTTTGAGTTTGCCAATAAAATAAAGAGCAGGAAAAGGAAAGAAAGAACAAGACCTTTTTGAGGAGAACAGAAAATTACTGGAATAAAGAGTTAAAGATAAAAAAGAAAATATGTGGGAAGAAGTAAGAGTAGTAAATGGTGAAAACAGCAAGATGCCAGCAAGCCAGCCATTCTCTACCAGGGTGAAAATGGTGCTTGGGAAAAGAAGATTCTAGAAGCACCTTTCAATGAAAAGAGTCCTGGCCCCCTGGAGGGAATGTCCAAGAAGGGAATGTGGTGGTTGACACATTGTGTGAACTTGAAATGTGGGAAGCCTGACTAGATCCGCTTGGTGATTTCACACCCTTGGACATTGAGGGAGGAGCCTAAAGTGCCTCAGCACATAAAGCGTATAGAAAAGGGTTAGGAAGGCTTTTGCAGGTCCCACTTCCTTGGAGGAGTTCTGAATTTCACAGCTTCAGCGGAGCTTGATCTTTGCAGCCGTGCCACTTCAGAAGAGCTCCAGTCTTCGTGGTAGAGCTCCAGTCTTCGCAGTCAGCATGGAAGGAAGGGAGAGAGGCTTGATAGATGCCGCAACTGTTACTCCTTCTCTGAGCTCTGCTGCCATGAACCGCTGCCTTCTGCCCAGGAGCCAGCTAAGTATGGACTGAAACCGCCACTAACTGTGAGCTAAATAAACCTTTCCTTCCTTCATTTTGGGTGTTGGATATTTTGTCCCAGCAACAAGTAAAAAGTAACCGAGGCAGGGAACTATACAAAACAGGATGTAATGACTGGCCTGAGAAATGAGTAGCATGACTGGCTTGGCTATGAGCTCATTGAGAAAGGAGAGACACAACTGTGTATTTTTCTTTGAAGGCTGACAGAACTTATTTTTCTGAGTGCCTGCATTCTTTACCCTAGCAGAAATTTGAGAATCTTTTATATATTTTTTCATTTTTTATATTTTAGGAAGGGTCTACAAGGTGTTCAAGGTCTTATTACTAGATCAGACTCGTAGTGATCCACCTGTTTACAGCCTCCCAAGAGCTGGGATTACAGGCGCCCTTGAGAAACTTTTAGAAGGCTAAACTAGTGGCTGAGAATCACCTTGTCATGAATGTAGACGCTTGGTGAGTGAAGGAACAGAGAAGAATTCTAACTTCAAGAATTAAATTTCCTGCAACTGGGGGAAGGGGAGTTGGGTAGTCTTTTGCTTTATGCTCGGATAATAGTGACAAGGTCTAGGGCTCCTGATGCTACACCAAGGCCTAACAGAAACGACATAAAGGCCCCATGGATGCTGGGGCTTAACACTAGTGATGGTGATGCTGGGGGCTGTGATTCAGGTTCCAGATTCATGGAAGGCACAAGAGAAGGCATGCTGCAAAGACTCAGTTTTCCTGTGTGCAAGGGTTCCGTGTGATTTGGACAATGGGCATCTCAAATGTGACCCCAATAAGCTGCAAACCAGAGGTCCTCTTTGATGTCTCTGGGTTGCCACACCAGCAGATTTCTTGTGATATTTTAAGTGATGGGGAAATCCACACTGCACAATGATTGAGATGTGATTTCTTGGAGCCCCTGGTGTGTAGGAATTACATTACATTTAATGTGAATTAGAAAGAAAAATTCTGCTGTTGTCATGTCCTGACATACTTGTTGCTATAATTTTACTATTTGAGCAGTGGTCCATAAAAATACATAGCTTGTTTTGAGTGTTTTATAATTTTATATAAATATGAAAGTAGAGTTAAGAGGAATAGGGCGAGGGAGTAGAGTCATGTGTGTACCGTTTTATTTATTTCAAAAATATCTGGAGTGAATATAGCAAAATGTTAACATTTGTTAAATCTGGATGGTGGATATACAGGTGTCGTAAATTTTTATTCCTGTACTTTTCTGTATGTTTGAACATTTGGTTATTTTTTTTAAATAAGGAAGAGAAAAAAGACAAAAGCCAGTGAAATGTTTCTAGACTCTAAGAGTCCTGGAATGTTTAAAATAGGTTTTACTTCATATGTTGGTGCAACTCTGGAAGAACTTGAACAATTGGAGTCAAAGCTTCACCTAGCTGATGGCACCCTAATGCTGCCGACTGAACATATCCCAAATAGAACCCTTCTGCTTTTATTACCATCCTTGTTTTCTACTTCTCCACCTTGGCAAAAGTTGCAACCATTCATTTATTCATTCCCTAAACCTAGCAATCATCCACAATTCCTCTTTTTCCCTAACTCACAGAATTCAAGTCATTAATTTTGTCTCCAAATATATACCCCTGATTCAGACTTCTGTCCCCACCTATACTGTTATCTCCTTATTTGGAGCTATTTTCTTTGCCCCATCTTCAAATATCACAAGGGTCTCCCAACCTGATACCTTAATCTGACTTCCTTTATCAATTCTTTCTCCAGATATTGCCCAAAAATGTTTTCATTAAAAATGGAAGTTGAACCATTTTACTTCTTTACTAAAAGCTCACATCACTTCCCATTGCTCTGGGAATAAAATACAAACTTACAACCACAGCCTAGGTAACCCCGCATTTTCTGACTCCTGTCTATATCTCCAGCTCCTAACTTTCTTCTTCCTTTATGCTCCAACTATTATTAGCTATAAGAGGAAACCAAGCTCCTTTCTGCCCAGTGGGCTTTCCTTTTATTCTTTCCTCTGTCTGTAGCCAGTCTTTGCACAGCCAAAACCTTCTTTTTTTCTAGTTTAGAACTGACATCCCTCATTGACTATAATATTTTTAAGTAGATTTTTCTTTTATGCTTCATCAACTGCTAATTGTGTGTCTTTCATAGGAATCCACAGCATCTTTCTTTTTTTTTATGAGCAGAATACATTTATTGAGGGAAAGAAAGCTCCTGTCCGAGAGAGGGATAGGAGTGGGGCTCGAGTGGGTTGTCTCTAGTAGGGCTGGAACATCTTAGACTGTACTTTTTTTTTCTTTTGGCAGAACCAGGGATTGAACTCAGGCCCTTGCACTTGCCAGGGAAGCATTTATTCCACTGAGCCATCTCCCTGGCTTTATACAGCACCTTTCTTCTTTTAGTGTGTTGACTGATTAACATTTAATTGTTAAATTTTATTTATTTATTTATTTATTTATTTATTTGGTACAGGGTCTCACTATACAGCTTGGATTCATAGTAATTCTCCTGTTTCAGCCTCCCCATCACTGGGATTACAGGTGAGGGCCACTATGACCAGTCTCTGGGCCAGCATGGCATGCCTGGGGTTCCAGGGCAAGTGCAGCCTATGGTACCAAGGATTGAACTAGGTCCTAGCGCCTGCCAGGCAGTTACTTAGACTGCTTAGCTATCTCCCCAGCCCCTGAGCTATCTTCCCAGCCCCCGATCTACCTCCCCAACCCTTGATTAACATTTAGAACTCATGTTTGGATCTCAATTCCTATATATTTAGAAAATCTCTACATCGTAGTGAATCTAAGCCTTTCCTTAGCAGGAAAGTTAAAAATGGCACACACTTGCTTTGGAGAGCCCCCTGCATCTTCGACGTAGAATATGCAAGTCAGAATTCATGGCCCTATCTTTGACTCTGAAGACAGTGAAGTGATTCTGCTGAGAAGGGCAATGATAGGGACCATGGCCAGAATGGAACAGGATGCTTCTAAGTCTCACGTGGCAAGCATTACAAGCATGGATGTGCCTCTCTACCATTGGAAAATGGGATGCTGTGTCTTGATATCTACAACGATTTAAGCCGTGCTGCTCACAGCAGCCTCCAACTTTGTTCTCCTAACACCTTCTGTGATTCTACGAGTTACCAAGACAAGTGCCTTTTCAAATGACATCATGGCTGCTTAATTTAACTTTAGTCTGTTTCTCTTTGACTTTCAAGATTGAAACTAGGATGAGGTATAAAAGTTAAACATTTAGGGACAAGCTGACTCTCTGATCATGGAGAGCCAGCTCCGCACTTCCATGTCCCCAAGAGTGCATAGCTCCTTAAAGTTTGCACTCTAGCTGCCTTGCGTTCTTACTCTAGCCCCAGCCTTGGGCTTGCAATGATGAGAGCATATATAATCATGTCTTCTTGAGTCCTGGAGTTTCTACAGGTAGGTTGGGAGTGGCATATCTTATAGAGCTAGGCAGTGGAGTATTTTGCAAGACTAACAGAGAAAAGCTTGTTCCTCCAATATTCATGCAAAACTCTCTTCCCATCTGTATACAAAGGCAAGTGATGGAGTCAAATTTAGAGAGGTTTGCAGGGAGAAGCTTTTTTCTTTTTAGGAAACTGTCAATGTGACTCAAGTTCCTCCTCTCAACCTCTAGGAGAGAATCAGTCATTTTTCTTCACCTCAAAGTTAATGGGGTTTGAGAGAAAGATTTAAAGATTTTATATCTACTGCAAAGACCCAGTATTTTTTATCTGTACTCCAAAGGCAAGAAGCTTGTTGGTCTTTTTGATCATGAGTGACTGAGTAGGGACAACTGGATATAGCAGAACTTCCTGACTTTTTCAGGATAACTGATAAATAAACTTTTAGCCAGAGAGTTATACCTTATACATGGGAACTAGTCTATGAACTCTGCCTAGACAAATGTAGGAGGACTAAGTGGCCCAAGCCTAGATTTAAAATAGCAATGTTTATAATGGCACAATTCAAAATAGCTAAATATTGGAAACTAACCAAATGCCTATCAGCTGAGGAATAAATTTTTAAAAAGATGTGGTTTTATTCTCCACCAAAAGACTTCTAGATTTAACAAGGAAAGTCAGTAACATAGCTGGGTACAAAATCAACATTCAAAAGTCATAGTATTTCTGTACAAAAACAACAAACTCACTGAAAGAGAAGTTAAGGAAATAACACCCTTCACAGTAGCATTCAAAAAATGAAACACTTGATAATTGATCTAAAAATGATAGCAAAAGATCTATACATTGAAAATTGTAGTACTCTGAGAAAAGAGGTTAAAGAGTATATCAGAAAATGGAAAAGTACCTCTTGTTCATGGATAGGAAGAGCCAACACTGTGAAAATTGCCATATGTCCAAAATTATACAGTTATACAGATTTAATGCAATCCTGATCAAAATTCCATTAGCATACCTCACAGATCTAGAGAAAACAATCCTAAAATCCATTTAGAACCAGAAGAGACCAAGAATAACAAAGGAAATCCTGGGCAACAAAGGCAGGGCAGGAGGCATCACAATCCTTAATGTGAAACTGTACTACAAAAATACTGTGATAAAGTTATGACATTAAAAAAGTAATTGAAAAAAAGTAATAATAGACTTGAGGATCAACAGAACAGATTAGATGATACAGTTACAACTACAAGCACACTCAGCCATCTTATCTTTGACAAAAGGGCCAAACATGTTCACCAGAAGAAAGATAGCTTCTTTAATAAAGGGTGCTGGGACTGGCTTCTTACATGCCAAAAACTAAAACTAGACTCATGTCTTTCACCATGCTCTAAAGTAAAGTTAAAATGGATCAAAGATCTAAATATTAAAACGGAAACACTCAATCTACTGGAAGAGAAAATAGGTAAAAACCTTGAAGACTTAGGAGTAGGAAGAGAGTTCATGACCAAAACACAAACTGCACAGGAAGTACTTCAAAGAATCAACAGCTTAATAAAAAATTTCTGCACATCAAAAGAAATTACTAATAGAGTGAAAAGAAAACTCAAGGAGTGGGAAAAATTTTAGCTGACTGAACATATAAAGAATTGAAAGACATCAGGCTGTACTTCCCAGATAAAAAAATACAAATTACAAACAAATAAATGACAAATATTCAGCATCATTCATCATTTGAGAAATTCAAATTAAAATAACATTGAGATTCCATCTCACCCCAGGAAGAATGGCTATGTCAAGAAATCTACCTATAACAAATGCTGGAGGGGCTGTGTGGAAAAAGGAACCCTTCTCCATTGTTAGTGGGAGTGTAGGCTGGAAATCAGTCCTCAAAATAGGACCAGAGATCCTATTTGACCCAGCTATTCCTTTTCTGGGTATATTTCTTGAAGAATTGAAAACATCATATCACAGAAATATATGTGGACCCATGTTTACAGCAGCACAATATGTAAAAACTAAATCTTGGAAACAACCCAAATGCCCATCAACTGAGGAATTGATTAAAAAGATGTGATATTTTTATACAATGGAGTACTACTTAACTACAAGGAGAGATAAACTCAAGGCATTTATGGATAAATGGATGCAACTAGAGAACATACTCATAAGTGAAATAAATCAGAAATGCATGTGTAAATATCACATTGTTTCCCTAGTGTAAGAAACTGAAAGAGTGAATAAGATCCAAAATATATAATAGATATTGTGAATTGGGAAGAATCTGTTCAAATGCTAAGACAAACTGTGATGGGGAAAAGGGAAAAGAAGAAAGGAAATTATACATTTATACATGAGATAGTTAAGATAAATATACAGCCAGTTTCTCTTAGTTCATTGAAAAGAAAGTTTGACACTAATAATTTGGATAAGACATCATGCCTATATCTTATACTCTGAAATGCTACTATGAAGACAGCAAAAGATAACATATTATTGTAACTCTTTTACTAACATTTTTTAGTACAGGGTCTATAGGGTCTCACTACACAGATTGGATTCATAGTGATCTTCCTGTTTTCAGCCTCCCAAGCACTGGAATTACAGGTGTGTGTGCCACCACACCCATTCTCAGTCTCTGTCTCAGAGAGAGATCCCTGGGTTAGGGGCCAGCACGGCATAACAGGGATCGAATCCGGGTCCCTGTGTCTACCTAGGCAAGCGCTTTAATCCTCTGAGCTGTCTGGCCAGCCCATTAACATGTTTTGAAGCTGTCTTATTGTTCCTTTTTTTTTTTTTCTCTTTAAAAAAACTAAGATAGTTATATACTAATTTCTATTAGCTCATTGAAATGAACACAGTGTTTATATTGTTTAATCAATTTTGCATGCTTAAATCTGGCAATCTGAGCAACTACTTTGAAGATAACAATATGCAATCTTAATAGCCATTGTTAATTTCCTACCATCTTGTTTTGAAATTCTGTATCATTTATATTATTTTTTCTCTTTAAAATAAAGAAAGTAAATAAAGTACCAAATATAAGGAAAGAATGGAAGAGGTCTTACATAAATAGTTAGAAGGCTTTGAGTTTGTCAAGGACAAAATACATGATGTATAAAGTCACCTACATTTGGAGGTCTCATAAAATGCTCAAAGATCTCAGGGTAGGATGAGTGAAAGAACAAACACTAGGCATTTACCACTCCCGGAGGTTATTTCTATGAAATTTCCAGAGTGATAGTTGGGTAATGTATTTTATTTTGGCTCGGGCCCTCAATAATATCTCTTCTGTTCTCTTCAACTCTGGGCCTAGCCTCGAAAATAAGAGTTCACAGTTCATGTAATATTACTCCAGCTCAAACAACCATCTCTGATCTATATTTGCACAAGAGCTTTCTGCTTGGTCATCCTCACCCTGAATTTTTCCCTTTCTCACCTATTCTACTCATAGTAATTTAGATAAAATCCATGAAATACTATTTCTTTCTCCTTCCTCCATCTCTTTTTCCCCTTTCTGGTTAGAGAAAGGTCACGCTACTTCCTTACATCTTCTTTTGTTTTCATTTTCATTTATAATTTGGATTTCTCACATGAGAGAAACCTACATATTTAAGCTTGGGTGTCTAATTTATTTCACTCGGTATTATGGTCTCAAGAGATATCCATTTACATAGGAATTCCTTCATGTTTGTCCTTTTTCCTGGCAGAATGGTACTCTCTTGTGTGTAAATATCATGTTTTCTCTTTCCATTCATCTGTTGATGGGCATAGAGGCTGTTTCAAAGATTTAGCTGTGATCAATTAGGTTGCTATAGATACACGTGTGCATCACTGTGGCATGATGTCTTTATCATTTTTAGAAAGATTCCTAGAAGAGGAATACCTGGGTCAAATGGAATTTCTAGTTTTAGTTTTTTGAGGAATCTCTATGATTCCCATTTTGGTTGGACTAATTTATATTCCTACCAACAGTATAGAAGGGTTCTTTTTTCCCTGAAAAGCTTTATTTGCATTTGTTATTATCTGATTTCTTGATAATAGCCATTCTTTCTGGGGTAATTTGGAATCTCAGTGTTGCATTAATTTGCATTTCCCTAATGGGCAGTTATATTGAAGAATTTTTTCATGTATTTATTGACCATTTTTACTTCTTCTGAAAAGTATCTTTTTATTTCAGTTGCCCATTTTTTGATTGGGTATTTTATTTTGGGGATCTAATTGTTTTCAATTCTTTACATATTTTAAATGTTAGTCCTTTTTCTGAGGAATGGCTGACAAATTTTTTTCCCATTTTTAGGTTGGTTATTCACTCTGTTGGTTGTTTCCCTTGCTGTGCATAAGCTTTTTAACTTGATATGATCCCATTTTTAAATTATAATTTATGTTATTTTTAAATTTTTTCTCAGGTTGGCTTGAATACTTAATCCTTTTGCCTCAGCCTCTTACACTGCTAGTAATATGGGCATTCTAAACTACTAGTAACATGAACATATCTAAGAGCTTAACTGGTAGAGTTTAGCCTTTAAACCCCACCAGTTCAAGCCTTAGATATTATATTCTATTGATTCAAAAATACACTTTAATTTTTTTTCTTTTTTGCTGGAACCAGGGTTTGAACTTAGACCCTTGCACTTGCCAGGGAAGCACTTATTCTACTGAGCCATCTCCCTGGCCCCACCCTTTAATTTCTTTTTTCAAATTTTTGTTCTCTCTCTCATTTTCTTTTATTACCTTTAAAAAATTACTTTAAAGAAAGTATAGCAATAATTGATATTACATTAGAAATGCTACACATTTAGAAGACCAAAATGACAGGTATTTCAAGCATGGTTTTAGTATTACACATTGCTGTCTTCAATGTAGTTGCTTAGATCACAGATAACAACATAGAGAGTTAGTCATGGTAAGAATTTTACCCATTAACTGCTATTTTCATTCTTAGCATAATTGCTTTATCCATCTTGTATACAAACCTGTATGGTTTTGCCCTTACCTTATTTCCTAACTTTTCTTCTGTCTCTCTCTTCATTGTTTAATCCTTAAGTTTTGTTTCCTTCCATTTAACTATGTCTGTTATACCTTTCATTTTTTATTTCTTCTTTTGAGTTCTTACACTAGGGAGACAATACAATATTCATACATGTGGGTCTGGTTCAATTCACTTATGAGTACAGCCTCTTAGTTGATGGTGTTCCACATTTTCACTGGAATATTTTTTTCCTCTTTGTGGCACATAAAATAATAGTACACTTTACAATGAACTATGTAAATGATTCCATTCATACAATACAATGCTAGTCACATTCACTGACTACATAGTTAAGTATAAGGAGGTAAGGAGGGTGGAGACTGACAGTAAGATATATCTTAAGAAGAGATTCTCAACTTTCTTGCAGAACAGAATACACTGGACGAAGTCTGATATAGAACTCCAATATGTAAAGCAGAGGAAAATGGTATTTTATTCATGCAATCCCACCTTACATTAAAAAGGGCACATATTTATTAAATGGTTAATCAATGATGGTATTCATTAACTCATTGGAGATTCCTAGTAGTTTGAATTTCTACTTGAAAGTGCTTGCATTTTTTTATATTAGTATTTTAAAAATATCTGAGACTTATTTCAACCTTTATATTCATATGAAATATGGAGCAAAAACAGTACACACCTTGGGGAATCCATAGCTAAAAGTTCAGCATTTATAAATCACCACATGACAATTAGTCGTTGTAGGGTCAAAAGATCATTTTGCTTTCTTTTTTATACTAGACATTGCATTGAAAGTTATTTGGTATGACTCAATTATTCAAGGAATGGCCTTGAGGAATCATAGGGTTTTGGTGAATCAGAAGAAACACCTACTTCAAGTTCTCTGAATTCATCACTATCACTCCTACCATCATTGGGCATTTTCAGCTGAATAATAATATTCCCAGGCTCAGCACTCCAGAGCTTCTTAACTTAAAACAGTATAAGCTTAAAAGAGTTGCTTAATTTTTCCAGCCTTCTTCACCTATAAATTGGAATCAAAAGACCAGTAGTTACTTTGTAAAATGGTTTTGAGGAGCAGAAAAAATGATATAAATAAAACACTACCTATATAATGGCATGATCTGTAGTAAGTAGTTAATGAATATTAGTTTTTATATGTATTATTGTGTCTCTACAATAGGAAAATGAGAATGCTACTAGGAGGACATAAAAATCCTCAAGAGATGATTTTTGACATCTAAAAGGTTTCATCAATATGAGAACTTAGAAATAAACATGGAAAGTAAATAGCAATAAAAATCAACACAAAATCAGAACTAGATGAATAACAAAGACAGGGTGCTAAAATGACAAGGATGAAACACTTCATTTTTAGATTCCATGGTCATACCAGAGTGTGTGACAGAAGTTGTAATCTGGGGTCTGTGAGATACATCTGAGCTGCTAAAAAAAAATATTGGCAAGCAATGATTAGGAAGATCTTAAGCCACCATTTAGGATCAGGATACTTGAAACAAAAATCTGGACATCATTTTTTTCTCTCTTCTTTAGCCAAGAGATCTCATGCTGTTTGTCAACAGGCACTTGGGACCTGGTTGTTGTTGCCTCTCTTACAATGGTAGATCATCTGTCTGATTGATCACAGGCTTCATCACTCCTTGCTTCTCTAATACTGCGGTTAATTATACTTATCTATTCTCACTGCCTACGTGCTGTTGCTGCTGTTGCTTTTTAACGGTGGATGAATGCTCCTTCTACCTCTTTGCATGTATGTGGAAGTAAAAATGATTACACACTTCCATGCAAACAAATGTCTCTTGTAACTGGTTTGTTTTACTCACTTGTGATATCTTTCGGTCCTTCTGTAGCCTTGTGATCCTCCATTCTCAGTGATTTCCAAAGATCTGGATATAGAATGACAAAGAATGTTTCCTTCCAAGAAAATGCATAAGGAAGTAAATGATTCTGGAAGAAAAAGCAAATATCACAGAGATCAGTGGTATTATTCAATAACGTTCCATTGGGTAAGGGAATCTGGCTAGGAGGATGTTTGTATGGGTAAATGCCTACCCTGTGCAAAATAGTGCTCATCTAGTGACCCTTCTAGTGACTTGTTGGGTCTTCAGTGATAATCACTTCACCACTTGCTTAAATGTTTTCTGTGGCTTCCCTCTATCATCAAGATAAAATGCAGGGCTGGGGATATAGCTCAGCGGGGGGATATGTGCTTAGCATGCACAAAAACTTCATTTGGGTCCCCAAACAAATTGCAAAGGCACAGACACTAATCCACACACATGTACACAGTGAGGGGAGCTCGTACTTTGCTGTTTCCTGAAAGTATACCAAGCTACCAAGAATTCTGAGCACACCATTTGCTCAGCTTTACTCTGAGCCCCATCCGTCTTCTGAGAAAGCTCCTCTGACACTGTCTTCCTCCAAGGTTGAGTTTGCCAGCACAGTGATCAGCGTGGCATCTTCATGTTTATGCCCCTTAAATTTTCATAAATAATTCATTCCTGGCCCTCAGTGGTCTCTCAGTGCCTTGAGCGAAGGGGTCAGAGTCTATCCCTGTAAAGAAAACATAATAGGTCTTGTTATCCCTGGGGGAAGGAGTCCCTTCATGACCTCAGAGACCATGAAGGAACAATCTTCTTTCTTGGGCCACACAGCTGACAGAAAGGGATCCTCTTCTCTCAGAAAAAGTCAACTCACTGTGAACTTTCCTGAAATTCTAGAGTCCTTCCCATAAAGTTTGCAAATTCCTAATAGCATATTTCTTCACCCATCTGTCCATCAACTTTCCAGCTGTCACACTTTAATCTTTGCTTCCATCATACGTCTTCCTGGAGACAAACTCAGCTCCCCTCCCACTTCACTTCCATAGAAGAGCCTCTTGAAATTATCTTGGTGCTATTTTACTCATTTCGTTGAAAACTTGGGGGGCATTGAGAGATTACTACATATAACATTGTGTGTTTCTAATTCTCTGTAATACACATCTTTTTAAGTGATTTTTAGGATATATCTGTAAGCAAATACTGTTCCCTTTCCAAATATAAATAAGATATCAGCGATGAATAAAATGACATTTCTACATCATAAATATATGTTGACCATAAATCTTTACCTTTATGTATTTCTGTGTCTGCCTTTAGCCTTTACAATGGTTGAAAATGAATTTGTCTTCTGTAAGACAGACTTTCAAATCTATTGCATAGTCCTATCTTTTGGGTAAAGCATTATCAGTTCTTTAAACATGTGTAGAGTCCTGAGTAGACTCAGAGATTTTCATCGTAATATTTTCTAAAGTTTTTATGTGAAAACCTTTCCTCAAGGTTACCCTAAATTATTCCTGCGAAATTTAAGTTTTCCGTCACCTTTAAGTGGATGAACATTTTGGGAGACAAGTAAAATGGATTATTATACCTGACTTATTTATACAAAGTAAGAAACAGGTCACAGCCTTTTTATTTAAGCTGATCAACTTAATTACATCTTTTGGATACAAGTATTTGCAATGTTTTCTGTGGTTTGGGTGTAATTTCCTGCCAGCGGGGGATGTGGAGGCGGAGGGAAGGGGAGGGGCTGCCAAGCTTCTGCACCAAATACTTCAGTCCAGCTGCTCTCTGTTAAGTGTCAATGACCTTACTCAACAGTCCCCAGACTGGTCAATGTCCCTGTAATGAGAAAACCAAATTACAGGTATGTAATTTTCACAGTTTTCTGCCAGATTTTCCAAGCTGCTGACAAATTGATATACTACTGTCTGTATGGAAGGCTGCTTTCAGAAAACAGGCTACTTGGTTGAAATACTATAGCTAAGGAATTGCATAATTTCAAACCTCTGAGATATTTTTCTTTTAAGAAAAACCCCTTTGCCCAACTTGTCATACAATGTTAAACTGTAGAACATATTTGTTTCAGTTTAGAGAGCCTTGCCAAAACAACAAAATGTGAGAAAAAAATCTTTAAGCACCAGGGACCGACCAGGAGATCATGGAACAGCAACCAACAGTGGGAGATGGTGTTTATCCTGGGATTAGAATCTCAAATTGTGATTTGGTTATACATTTTTCTATCTAATTTTCAAATCTTGACAATTAGGCAGCAACTCCCTTAGAGTCACATGTGTTTCTGAAAAGTGATTTCCTAAAATAATAAAAATAGTACTTTAAAGAGTGACATAGTTAACATTTGCTAGTTGTCCTTTGTCATGCTGGCTCTAAACACTCCTGATGCATGCACCCACCAACCCTTTCTATTTAAGCCGATCAAGTGAAAAGACTTAGGCACAGAGGGAAATCATTTAGCTAAGTTTGTGCAGCCCTGAAGGCCAGGGCCAGTAGTCTGCAGAGGCAATCTGTCTCCAGGGCTCTAGTCACCAAACTTAATCTTTTCAAGGTATCCAGTCATTTCCCAAAAGAGCAATGGCACCATTGGTTGGTGTGTTTCTAACAAGACTTGAGCCTTCTGAAAAAAAAAAAAATACTAGGTACATTTTTTAAAAAGTAGAGCTGTGACTAAATGGATCTCTTCTAGTAGAAATAGTAAATAGTCAAACTGAAGTCTCAGAAGCTCCCTGATTGGCTTTAATGTAGGATTATCCACTGGGTTCATGGCCAACCATGAGAATCTATGTTTGTAACATTTCTGCAGGTGATCTTAATGCATATATCCATTAGGAAATCACTGAACTAAGTTTTATTTTTGAACACTTACTGAACCTCAACTATTTGCTGGGTGAACACAAGTGAACGCAGCAGTGACTTCACAGTGTTCAAAAAGTCAAGCTTCTCATGGTTGAGGAAAATGGGCAAATAAACAACTGTAGTAAGCCATAGTAAAAGTCTCAGGCAGATCGAAGCAGTTGATAAGAATTTCAAGAAAGAGAAAAGAATTGGAGTCAGCAAATGTGCAGAGGAGAAGACATTTAGGATATTTCCTCAGGAATGAGGGTTGGGAAGGAGGCTAGGGAAGACTAGTCTGGACATCATGGCATATACTCAACAATCACCATTTATTGCCTATTTTCTATGAATTAGTCATTATATTGTGTGAGGGTCAAAGAGCAGGTGAGAAAGAAGGATAGGCAGTTCACTTCAGGAACTGTGAGGAGTTCATTCGCTTAGATTAGCCACATGGTAAGAGGAGGAATGGCATAGAGGTCATGAGTTGTTTACTGCTGACAGGCTCTCAACTGGTGGCTGTGGGCAGAGTTTGTACTAGAAGCATCCTTGGGGTGACACTGGAAAAGGAGAGTAGGTGAGGAGGTCTGGCTCAGAAGACACAGGTTCTCTGCAGTTTCTGCAAGGCCTCAGTGGATCCAACTGGGGCCTGTGGATCTGGAGTACAAAATAGGGGAAGCAGAACTTTAAAATAAATTGAGTTTAGAAGAAAAAGAAATCCTCCCCAAACTGGTAACGAGCTCATTTTGAAGTAGTTCATTTCCTCTATGCTGAGTGCTTTTAAATCTATATAAGTATTCTATGTATGTAGTATAAAAGAATCTCATTGCTTGTCATTTTCTTATTGATCCCATCTACTATTAAATGAGATTTATGCACACACGGCCACTGTCCTTACCTCACCAATGAAGATAAAGGTGCCCTGAGTGCCCCAGCTGGAAGGTGCCACTGTGGTCTCGCATTCTGGCTCCTGACACTACTCACTTCATCAGCAGCTGAAATAGATTTGGAATGACTTTGGTCTACCATGACTTTGGTTGCTCTGTTCCTAAGGTCCACACAGTGAAATGCAAGGTAAGACACTCCTCATGCCCAGAGGGAAGGGGAGTTCAAGTTGGGAGGTATAGCGTTGCACTCTGCCACAAGGGCATTGGCACCGGTTGTTCTCCCAACCTGGGCCTCATTTTCCAGACAGTAATGCCACCTTCCACAAATTGAGCAACTTCTTTTTTTAAAAATCGTTATTCCTAACTTACCTCCATTTTATCTTCCTGTATTTCTGCCTCCTCCTTGACGCCTCATGCTTATGCATAAAAGTGTGAACAGGAAATACAAAATCACCATGAAACCCAACCAAACCTGCAGCAAGACCTCAGAGGGCCCCATGCAATCAGAGCTGTGTGAAACCATTTTATGGGAGCTGTAAACCTAATAGCCTGCTCTGTTCGAGGCGCAGATGCAAGGCTCCTGGGATAGATATGCCCCTTGTTGCAAAACAGAAGGCTTATAAAATTATTTTCACAAAAAATTTTCTTTAATATTTTCCTGGCCACCTCAGGCATTCCTTGGCCCCTGACCTACTTAGCTAACAAACTGAAATCTGGGAGGAGTAATGGTGATGGAATACTGATTTTCCTATTTATTTATTTATTATTGATGAATAGCAAATTATTACTATAATATCTTCTACTCTTTCTCATACAATTTTTTTCCAGTTTAGGGCTTTTCTTTCTTTTCAGTTTTTTTGTAGTGTGTAAATGTGTGTGTATTTAGTAGTGGGGGATTGTCCTGAGTTTGTGGTCTTCACTGAGCCATGGGACTACTCTCTTGCTTTCAGAGATGCTGTTCTATGTGTTTAAGCAAGGGAGACTTGCTGCTGCAGTGTCCCAGAATGCTTTCTCCTCACCCCACCCAGATCTTCTTTTCTGCCTGTATAGAAGCCCATTCTTTCTCCATCTCACATTTCTGTGCAATGCTCTGTATTTTGAAGGCGAGAGTTATCTTTTGGTTTGTGATCTTTAGCCAATAGCGATTAGATACTTTGGATCTTTATTTCCTTGGGCTCTAAAGGTTTGGAGTCAGCCACTGACAGGTTCACATCATGTTTATCCAATTAGTACATATTAGAAATATCTTTCCTGCCCTCAGTTTCTTATAAAATGTATTCAATAGTACACATCATCCTAACAGAAACTTAATAGGTGGCCAATTCTTGTCCATATATTAATTCATTTAGTCTTCATAACCCTTATAAAAGAGATACAATTGAAATCCTGGTTTACAAATGAAGAGAAAAGGAGGTAAAAATCATACCCCTGGTCACTGGCATGGCAATGAAAGATGGGAACTCATTCATGGGTGCTTTGATTTCAGTTGCACTTTAAGTATCTGTGATGTTGCCTTCCAAACTTCAGGGCTGTGAAAGGTAAAGAGATGGTACCTGCTGTAGTCCCGGACATGCTCTAAGACACCACAAGGTAGTAAATGTTGATTTTTCTCCACTTATGCACTCACAGCTATCATCACTGTTTCTTCTGCTTCTTGGTTACACCAACACTGAGATTTGCAGTATTCTCTTAATGTTTGTAGAAAGTTTAGTTGGTTTTTCTGCCACGTTCCATTGTCCTAAGTCCATAACCTTCAGCGGTCATCTTCCAAAGATGGAGAAAGGAGAGCCGTGAAAGGATGCGAAGAAAGCAGGAGGGATTGAAGATCTAAATCTGCATTTAACCATAGGAATTCTCTACATCATGCCCCAACCCTCTCCATTGCCTTTGATCCTCACAGACCCGTCTTACCCCATCCAACATAGAGGAAGAAAAGGAAATAGAGATGTGAATTCTATTAAACTTCTCATGCCACATACTATTGCTCACTAAAAATGTAATCTAATAGACTCGTGTCTTTGTCATCACCAGTTTAAGTCCTGTATTCTTACAGCAGAGGCTCTCAAACTGTGGTCAGCATCTCCTGAAAAATCCACACAATTTCAGGTTCTAGAACCCATCCCAGACCCACTGAGCGAGAGGCTGTGGAAGGTGGTGAACAATCTACTTACTTATTTATTCATTTATTTTTAGTTTTTCATAATTTTTATTAATTTTAATGAGAAAAATAAAATAGCAATGAATCAGTTTCCAAATAGGTTAGTAGGTCATTTACAATAATTAATATGTTGCACAATGCTGTCAACAATCTCTTTTAACAGTCTCTCCAGCTGAGTTCATTTATCCTCAAATTTGATAATCAAGGGCTGGCCAAAGAGCTCAGTGGATCAAAGCACCTACAAGCAGGCACAGGAGCCAGGGGTTCGATCCCTGGGTCTGCCATGCCAGCCCTGCCCCTGGGGCACACTGAGATGGCAATTGAGACTGGGCAGGGTAGCACCCACCTGTAATCCCAGCTCTTGGGAGGCTGTAAACAGGTGGATCACTATGAGTCTGATCTAGTAGTGAGACCCTGAATACCCTGTAGACCCTTCCCTAAAATGAAAAAAAAAAAGATAATCATTGGGGGAGAAAGTGGAAGACAGCAAACCATAGCTATAAACGAAATGCATCTCATTCTTTATTTTTATGAAGTTTCATTTAAATATAGTCCAATCCTTTTATTTCCATATTGTCTATGGCTAATTCTATAATATAATGGGAGGGTTGAGTTGTTGCACAAAGGCTTATGATCTTCAAAGTGAAAAATATTTATTATTTCTATAACTTTACAGAAAACATTTCTGATCCCCACCTTGGAGAAATTTAGAAACAGAGGGCTGCAAGTCAGCTACTTGGAAGTGCCCCTGTCACCTACTTGCTTTTCTTAAAAATTTTTAAAGAGAATAAAAGAAATAGTTTTAAAAATTAGAAGCAATACAGAATTCCACTAAACAAAATAATAGGAATTCAACAATGGTTGTTATGTTGCATATTGTTGTTTTCAAAATGTTTGTACAGATTACTAGATATAAGCATGCAAAATTGGTCCCAAAAAAGTTACAAAACTTAAAGAGAGGAAAAAAGTTGAAACATTAGCTGTGCCTCTGAATAGACTAGCAGAAATCAACAGTACAGTTATCCAAGGTGCCCTGTGTATGTGTATACATACTTGACCTCAGAAATTTTTTTGTGATCTTTAACTTCTTCCTTTAGTTGGAGTAAGAATAACTGATCTACTTTTTAAATTGTGCTAGGCTGTGGAGATAGCTCAGCAGTCTAAGCCTCTACCTAGGCAAGTGCAGGGACTCAGGTTAGATCCCCTGTACCGCATGCTGTGCCAGCCACCAAGACCAGGCATGGTGGCACATGCCTATAATCCCAGCACTGGGGAAACTGAAAATAGGAACATCACTTCGTGTCTGAGCTGCATAGTGAGATCCTGTACCAAATACATAAAATTTAAAAAATAAATAAATTGTGTTGATGAGTTGTACCCAGGTGTGCATAGAATTCCTAGCATCTAACAATTGCTTAGGGAGGAAAAGTTATTATTATCAAAACAACACTAGATACAATTTTCTGTTAGTTTATATAAGTCTGAGAAAAAAGAGAGGACAAAATACTTGATTTATCAGCTAAACTCTTTAGTGTAGTGAAGACCGATGAAAATGTTTAGTCTAACAATTCTTCATTTGGAAATACAAGTTTTCAAAGTAATTATGTGCTTAGGTTCACATTTCAATTTTAAAATGTTTTTATATGCTAAATGCCTTTGATCTTGAATTCATCTAAATAATAAAGAAAAATATCTCATTCACTTCTTAATACTTCTAAATTTTCAAAGTCTTAATTGGTGATTTCATTTTGACAACAAACATGGTAGAGAGTATTTTTTTGGAAAAGAGACATTAATTAAAGTATAATTTACACTGGACAATTTTTCTTTTCCATTGTGAATATTAGAGTTTGGACTTGATGTGAATAGTATAAACAAGAACAAGAACTAACATTCACGGCACAGTATTTATATATAGTATATTATTTGCTATGATACATGTATGTATGGCATATTTACATTTTAGATGAGCTGAAGTGTGAGGTTAACTCACATAACTTCTATATAACTAGTGTTTCAGTTTTCTGTTGCTTTTCTTAGACATTTAAGTTTTTATTATTACTCATGATTTTTTGGGATGGTTGAGTTTAGCTGGTCAGTTTTCTATTTCATTTGGTAGAGTTTAGGTCATCCTGTGGCTGTATTTAGGTAGAGTTTTCAGGAGGGCTGGGACTTCCAAGGTATTTTCTCCCTTTCCAGATCCTTCGTCTATAGGCAGTCTCATTACTCAATAGTTACATTGAATATCTTTTGGTATAATTGGCTTCAAAGATGAGTTATTCCAAGTGGACTCTCTGTGCAAAGAATTTTCACATTTCTGTTTGCATCAGCCATGTGTCCAAGCCTGGTGCCAGTGTGAAAACAACTTGAATATATTAGTGAGTGCATTCTGGGAGGCTTGCCTATTGGGGGTGACCAATGTTCCTACCAGCCAAAACTTCTGAATAATGAGAACTTGGTGAATCTTGAAAACACGTTGATTGAAGAGACTCCTTCCAAGTAGGTGAGGGTTGAAGGAAGGGGTAGGCACAGTTACTTGAATGTGTGCTTGGAATTGATTATAGAAGACAAATTGGTTTCTGAATGTTCATACAAAGGCTTAGGTTTTGAATAGCTAACCACGGAGAGAAGACTTTATATTTTTCCATTATTCTGTATTCTCTTTTAGAGATTTTTCAGCACAAAATATAGGACAGATGTTTGGGTTAGCTTACACAAGGCAGTCAGGGTTTGTGGCACAGTCATATAGTATACAAATTATGCCAGAGTTTTTGGAGATAAATCAAAAGCCAGAGTCCAGTAATAAGAAATCAAGGTAGCACTTGGCAGGTAATATTGATTCAGCTTTTTAAAATAAGACAACCCAAAATATTTCCTACAAAACCGATTGGCAATAAGCAAATAAGCAGGATTGTAACTGCAATCAAATGATGCAATTTTTAATCCATGGGTAAAACTCCTGATTCTTTATTGTGCCAAATATTTTTGGAGATTTATGGCATTTTTCTGAAATGACACTTGATTCTATTAAGGTTATATTTTGCTTGAGATAACTAAATAATGAGGAAATAGGAAGATGGCATCATGTCTTAGAAAGGACCAATTTCTAAGGAGCGTTTTGGGGTATCACTTATTCTATGCTCATCTTCCATGCTTGGCAGAAATCCTTCTGGTAGAATACCAGAGGGGTTTCTAAATTATAGATAGAGATGAAGGGGAAAGGAGAAGAATCCCCAAATTGTACTTAAATTTCTGAAATATTGTCATTTTTTTCCTGTTTGCATTAAATTCTCAAAGAAATCTGGTAACTCCAAAAATGTTTAGAACAGTACAGCAGCAGGGATAGAAATGATCATGACTTTCTGCCTTAAGGCTCATCTTCTAAGTCCAGATCCCTCATTTCGCAAGTGAAAAAAAATCCAGGCTGAGAAACCTGACATGAGCCCATGATGCAAAATTCACTCATCTGATTACTGGGACCGCTCCATTTAAACCAAGTGGGTGTTTCCACTTCAGCTTGTAACCACAGTCTGTCCAAATGGCTTGTTGTTATAAGCATCCAAAAATGCAGAACAGAATTGTAGTTCTAGCCTTTGGATCTTAGTAGGAAATACACCCTCCTCCATGACTTACCCTCTCTCTACCACCATCATTCCCTGGGGGTGGAGAGAAGGTTGATGCTGGCATAGGGTCATGGAAACTAGAGCAGGGTAGCTTCAGTGATCTAACATTGTAGGAATCTTGGATATGTGAAGGAGGAAGAGAAATTTTACCAATGACCTCCATGAAATGAGAGCTGGCCACGAGATTGTATCTTCTCATTTCTCAGGTCTTCTTTCCTGATGTTGAATTGGGTTCTGTGTATTAGAAGATGACTCACAATATTGGCATACTTAGTAGACACTAAGCCTATTAAGTTCCACAATTTAGGAGGATTCTTCAGGACCTTAAGAAGAACAAGATGGAAGGAAAGAAATGGAAGAGGCTGTATGTCCATTCATAGCATCCCAAGAGTAAAATAAGACAAATTGAAGTTCCGCTAAATGAGGTAAGGGCCCAGTTGCCACCAAATTTCCAGGACCCACTTCCATTGACATAGTATGAATGACACTGTACAGGTGAAAGCCATATATAAATTTAGGAAGCCATAGTTATGGATTAGGGAGCAACATACTAGCTTTATCAGGAGTGATGGTTTGGGAAATATTTTTGCAGGGCTCTTTATGGTGCACAGAGGAAGATCTAATTCACTTAACAATGAAAAGGGTTGATGAATTCTACATATACTGGAAATTTTTACTGACTGTAAGCAACTACATGTGCATCTGCTTGGGCTCTTCTTTTTGCCTGGTTGTCATTGGAAGTTGGGGTGATACTCAGAAGGGAAATTTGTGGTGATTATTCTCTTCATGTGATGGGATGATTTGGGACTGTCTTCATTAATTTATGTGCATTGTCTGGATTTCTTCTTGTCAATTAAAGATGGAACAGTGTCCCAATACTGCTACCTAAGTAGGAGGGTATAAAAACTTGAGCAATGTGGGATAACTCTTCCAAAATATTCGACTTCTGCAGTCAGAGGTCTACCTGCAGCCAGCATGGGCTCTTCTTTCATCCAATGGAGACACAAGAGGACATAGTACCAGGTTCTGTTCTTGACTGTGGTACTGAGAGTAAGTTCAATAATGTTCTTCAGCTTTGTGCTTCAAAATGCAGGTTTATTAATGGTTTGAGAATGAATGATTAGAAAAATGCCTTATAGGTACAAAATATTAGATTTGGTCACTGCTTACTTTAATCTTTACCATCATTAGGATTTGGTAGACTGTTAAAGTCTGGATATTTATGTCATAGTAAAAGAAGATTAAGCAGTAATTACATTCTCTAGGGCCCACTACTCATGGAAATTTGGTCGAGAAAGTTTCAAGTAGGGATATTTAATTATCTCCAAGGTAGAGCAGTGACAAAAATGAGTCAAATCAATACTTTGTTCTCTATTAGTGCATCATGTTTGGATAACAAACTATAAATCTCAGGACAAAAAGTTTGACTACCCAAAGGCAAAGTTATTCTTGGGTACATGTCAACTCCATTCATATTTCATACAGAGGTGAGGAACAGTCTTTCTGAAACACAAATCTGCATTTGTTGCTTCTTTCAAACACTTCAATGAGTTTGTACAATAAACAAAACAACACAGCACAATAACAAAACAATGGTTATTGGAATGAGTCTCCTCTTACTATGGGTTTTTCCTACAACTCTTCATGGGTAAGCTTTGCAGGAATCAAACTAATTTACAGGTCCATCCCCAGGAGAATGCATGGGAAAGGTAGTTTAGCAAGCTGGACAAGACAGTAATTGGATTGGTATGGTCAGATTTTATAGAACAGTGTCTTTGAGGACGTTTCTAGAAGCACACGTTAGTGGGACAAAGGCAGGTCAAATCTCTTTCTATGTAAGGGTGCCTAGAGAATCTTTCTTACTATACCAACTAACATTTGAATATAATCGTTACTCCACAGCATTAATTCTTTTTTCAGAAGAAAAGACTGATGGCTCCTCTTGCCCTTAAAAAAGTCCTATCAAGTAGCAAACAACCAGAAAGAATACTCACCACCTCATTGACTCATAGGGTGGCCAAGGGCAGGAAATGAAGCTCTCTATGTTGAAAGGCAACCGAAAGTAGTGGCTGAGGTCACGGACTGAGTTGAAATCTCAGCTTTGCCACCTACTAGTGTATGATCCTGAGCAAGGAGCAAAACATTCTTCTCCCTGTTTCCCATATTAAACAAAATGACGATAACTACTCTCCCAAACTTACAGTGACTATAAGAAATAGTATTATTATGTAAAACTAATGTCTGCCAAAATAACTGAGCAAAATAGTACAACAGTCGTCAATCCATTTTGAAAAAGACACATCTAATTTTGAGTTTCTGTTTTCCCTTTTGCTAGCGGTATGAATCTGGGTGAGTTGGTAGTTATTCGTAAATTTTAATTGTCTGTCTTTGTAATTTAGAGCTAACGCAAACTGCCACACCCATTAAGTGAGATGTTACTCTGAAAGCATTTAGCTTAAGGACTATTCAACAAATCAGAACTATTATTGTTATATCATAAAATAAAAAGGAAAAAAGTTAAATTGTTGTAAGTGGGAAGAATATTTAAAAAATAAAATAGGCTCTCAATACATGTTTGAGGCTAAATTCTGATTGGATTAGTGAGGAAAATTCCCTTGCTGTTAAACCTTAATGAGTTCTACTCACAATTCAGAAAAATATTTTGCTTCCTGTTTTTCTCCTTGTCTTTACAGATATAAATAGAGAGTTGAAAACTTAAGTCTCTTTATGAATAAACTGGTTATTGATCCGTAATATTAGGATGTTTTACACATAGAATTTTAAAACAGGAAGCTGTCATAAATTTTAACTCCTTACTTTAAATCAGTGATATTTAATTCAAGGTTATTCTGTCTCCTCCTTCCAGAGAATTCATTCAGCAGTGTCTGGAGTCTATGATAGGTGCTCTTGACAGCTAGAGCATATAGACCACAGGTTCTGTAAAACACCCTACAGAATATATAGTAGCCTCCTAGGACAAGAAATTAACTGACCCAAAAGCCAAATGATGAGGTTAAGAATCTAAATTTTAGACTGAAGTGAAGCCCAGAGAGACTAAATAAATGATTTTGTTGTGGTTATAGAATGTGACAGTATTTATTGTGAAGATGGTGGTGTGGGATTCGATACCATTTTCCATGGGCCCAGGCCATGGAATTCCTAGACAATACCAGGTGGCAAAAACCAGCCCAGCATTCAAACTAATTTCCCAAACCCCAAGCCCCTCTAGTACAAAAGAACTATGTAGAATTCTTGTTTATCTCATATACCACTTTTTACCTCATCCTCCATTCAGCAAGCTGCACACATGCATATATGATCTCTGAAAAAGTAAAGCAGAGAGCTTGCCAAGCAAGCGAAGACAAATGTTTTCTCCTGGGCCCCACCTATGACAAACCATTAATTCCATCACTGCTGCCAGCCCCACAGAAACCTCAGTGAACCCCATCAGCATGAGCTCTCCGTTGCTGCAGCACTAGTGCTGGGCCAAGGTTCTCATAGGGAATAATCATGGCTCTGTGCTAAGGAGGGTCCACAAACCACTGCAGAAATACTGTGACTACAGAATAACAAGTAAGAATAAGAATAGAAATGGGCACGTCTTGATGAACAAGCCACACAAATTCACAGGAAGTAGACTTCATCAGTTCTAGTATCTGTGGTTTTCTTAAATTCTCTTCAGATCTTATTCTGGGAAAAGAAAGTTACCAAGTCAATAGTGTTAAAGTGCTTCACTTTGTTTTGTTTTTGTTATTCCATACCAGCAAAATACAAGGAGCCATACACCCTCACCATGCACTGGGAACTAAACAGCAAGAGTGATTCTGAGGAGGAATCCTGAGAGGAGCAAGCAGCTACTGAATGAGCTAAAGAAGGTCCACTGGTTTTGTACACTAAGAGAATGACTGAAAATAGTTCGTTCTTCTCTAAATATTATTAATGAAACCACATCATGATGTCACTTCTGATCACGGTGTAGTTTTGAGTTGCTGATCTGGAGATAACATGCTTCCTTTTTGCACATTCACAGCATTTCTACAGTGGAAAAGACCTTCAGGGTAGTTGAGTGGGTGGGACTCGATGAGAAAAATAACTTCACCACAACAACAACAAATGACGGGAGAGACAGAAACTTCTTTGGGAGAGCAGAGGGAAAAAAACGGTGAAGTCTAAGTACTACTGAACATGTGGAAGAAGAGTCATTTATTTAAGAGGAAGTAACTCACTCACACAAATGTAATGCTGTGGTCCCTCAGAAGTACGTAAATACTACCAATCAGTCCACCACAGATTATCATCAGAATTTCTTGGGAAATGCCTCATTCAAGAGTCTTTAAAGAATATTGTGAGTGTGCATGTCAAATACTTTCCAAAAGTCATTAAACACCAGCCACGATGCTATCATTTTCTTCCCTTCCAAAGACACCACACTGCCAGATTTAGTAAAAGAGTTGTATTGAGGTCAAACATAAACCCTTACAAGCCTTTGGAAGACAAGACCTTTTTCTAGAGTGAAGACCTTAAATGGACTGAAGAAAACTCTTCTCAGGCATTAAGTAGCTCTTCCTGGATATGCTTATTGGATAATTAATAAAATAATTATATTGCTTAAAACTTGCAAGAAACAATTGTTGAAAAACAATGTTTAAGGATTCATAAATCCTAGGATGTGAAAAATTAAAAAACGATGTCCTTAAACCCACTTAATGCCTTTTGCTTCCTTTTCTGAGCAAAAACCCCTTCACCCATTCTTTATGCTCACTTTTCTCCATCCTTTTATGCCTCATTTTGTAAATGTATTTCTTCCATTAAAAGAACGTTGGTGGTCACATGCTAGCTATAGTAAAACACTTTATTACAAAGATCCACATGTGACATACTTGGAGTAGCTAATTCATTCGTTCTTTACATTTTTATTTATTTATTTATCTTTTCATTTAGGACAGGGTCTACAGTCTACAGGGTTTTATACATAGATCAGACTCGTAGTGATTCTCCTGTTTTTCAGCCTCCCAAGCGCTGGGATTATAGGCACATGCCACCATGCCCAGTCTCAATGGCTGCCTCAGTGCGCCCCTTGGGCTGGGCCAGCACAGCATACCAGGGATCAAACACCGGTCGGGGCACTCTGCCTAAGCAAGCACTTTAGTCTGCTGAGCTATCAGGTTGACCCTTATTCTTTACTTCTTACTGAAGCTTATTTCCATCAAATGATAGCCTGCTAAACACTAAATGTGTGCTTTGTTTGTAGGTTGCACATTGCTGAAAGTTAGAGCTCTGGACCACTTGCTTCATAGTTCCCAGCTGTGCTTGTTAAAAAATTCCTACTTCTTTGCCCAGTGCTAGACTTAATAAATCAGAATCTTTTGGAAAGTAGGACCTTGAATGCTGTATTTAACCTGTGTTTTCAATGACTCTTATATGTTTAGAGGCAAACAGTAAAGATTAGAAGATAAGAGGACTAAATGCCTTCTATATAAATTGAGCAGAGATAATAGATTAAGGTCACAAATGGAGACATCTTAAGAACAGAAAGTTTCTTCAAGAATAAAAACATTATGCAGATAGCTCAGCAGACTAGGTGCCTGCTTAGGCAGGGGAAGGGACCAGGGTTGATCCCTGGCACCACATGCTGTTCTGGCCCTGCCCCCAGGCGGGCCGCTGAGCTGGCCACTGAGACCAGGCATGGTGGCACATGCCTATAATCCAAGCACTGGGGAGGCTGAGACAGGAGGATCACTATGAGTCTGAGCTATGTAGTGAGAGGTCGAACCAAATATATAAATTTAAAAATAAGTAAATAAAAATAAAAGCATACAGCAAAACAATTTTGTATATATACAAGTTATTTTTACATTGTATTCTTTATGCAGACTTTCTTTACTTGAAACTTTTTCTCAGATTTGTTTTTTCCGTTTAAGCTGTTTTAACACCTCTACCAGAAGAGAAGAAAGAAAACAAAAGGGAAAAATAGAGAAACTTAGAAAATGAAATATGTTTTTAAAAGTAATTTAACATTTAAAAAATATATCCATCTTGACTTTTTACTGCTGTCTGGCACTATCCAATTTGTGTTTTCTATATTAGCATGTGAATAATATAGAAAATAAGTGGAATTATTTTATGAACACCAGTTATCATTATTTATTCCATTCATTATTTGTTTTTAAGGAAAAGTATGTACAAAACATAAGACCCTCCTTAAACATATGAGGGTCATATGTGTAAACATACAAAAATAAACAATAAAATCTATTGTTAAAGTATTTATGCTTAACCTTAAGAATTTTAGCACATGTATTTTCCATTTCATAATGTAAAACTGTAGGAGTTTTTGTTAAGTTTTCAATGGATTGAATTTTCTGTACATTGCTCCTAATAAAATAAAAAAGAAAAGGTTTCTCTGTCACCAAATTCTAGTCACAATAGCAATCCTGAATCTGCTCTCAACTTAATTGTCAATGTGAAGAAGGAAGAATGGGTTGGGGGCCTTTATGTAGATTACGCTTTAATCCCCTGACTTCTGGGCCCACATTTAATTTCCAGCCTGTTAGGATTAAAACCTGAAATTATGTCATTATTTTATTTTAGAATTCTAAGTATTCTCTCAATCATCATTAGCAAGATTTTTTGCTTTGTTCAGAGAGTGATTGTTATGATCAGCAGCAATGATATGCATTATTATTAGCCATGCAGACAATGGGGCTTGGCCAGAATCTGAGGCTCTGCATGCGCCACCAGGGCCGCTGTGTGAAAGTGGCCTGAACGCAGTGTGGGTCCCAGCGCCGTGTGAGGCCACCCTTGCCCAGTGCCTCGGGGAAGCCCTGGCCCAAGGAATTAGGACACTGGAAGGGCAGGGGTTTAGAACCTGGTCCTCCTGTGATACGGGAACCCAGACCTTCTTGGCTATGGGTGTGGTGTTGATTCAGAACAGTTTTTGAAAAGCTGGTGATGGATAGGCCAATGTTTGGGGAAGGATTAAATAAGTTCATGAAGGGCAAACACCACTTACAAAGCATGATGGCAATGCCTGGCAGTGTCCTCTGAGGGCCAGCTGTCTGCTCAGTTCCTCTACCCCCAGCTGGGCATTTCTGAACATGTAGCGTTCCTTTAACCATCTGTATGCCGCCGCTTCCAGCCCTGACCACGAAGGTCAGCGAAAAGCTGTTGTGGCACCATTTTCAAGATCTCCAATGTATATCAGTTATGCTTGGGCCTGGCCTGGTGCTGGAAGATGTGCCAGGGACAAACTGGGAAGGTCTCAGGGGAGAGGAGCTAAGTGACTTTTAGTTTCTAAGCGCGTTAAAACACTTCTGGGAGGGGCCAGCCAGATAGCTCAGCAGATGCTTGCTTAGGCAGACACAGGGGCGGAGGGGGGAGGTGGGACAGCGGGCGATGGAGGGTGGGGGGTGTTGATATCCGCCTGCCGTGCTGGCCCCACCCCTAGGGCCCGCTGAGACAGCTATGGAGACTGGGTGTGGTGGTGCACACGTGTAATCCCAGTGTTTGGGAGGCTGAAAACAGGAAGTATCACTAAGAGTCCGATCTACGTAGTGAGACCCTGTAGACCCTGTACTAAATACAGTAAAAAGAAGCAAGTAAACAAACAAAAAACTGTCCTGGGAGGGGCTCAGGCAAGGCCCAGCTAGTGCAAGACGAGCCTCCAGCCTCTAGTCCAGAGTGCTAGTTCCCTTCCTTTAGGTGCTAAAACTTGCAAAATTTGTTTGGGCTCAGCCTTTTGTTTGGACAGAACAGGATTCCTGTCTTCAGACCGCTATTTAAACCCATGATAAAAATAATTCTAGAAGTAATCTTTATTTGAAAAGTTTATATGTACTACTCTTTCAGATATTGAATGAAGACACATTCTCCATTCTCCCAGTCATGAATGTTGGAGCGCGCGCGCGCACACACACACACACACAAACACACACACACACACCCCACACACAGAGGGACAGCTGTAGTATTTATTTCACACTATCTCAAGTGAGCCCTTGTTTGTTCTACTCTGTCCTGAGAGAAGGGAGATTGGGGGATAAGGATCCTTTTTGGTGGAAGCTGACCGAGTCGGGGCTGTGGAAAGGGGCAGGGGGAAGAATATACTCTGCAACCAAAACTCCCTGCTGGGTAAATGAGGCACAAGGGTTTTTTTTTGTTTTGTTTTGTTTCCTTTTTCCTACCAATATGAGGACCGAGGAACCAAAGCGTTCTGGCCTCACTCCCTGGTGACCTTTATTGTGGCTGTCGACGGATCGCATCTCCAATCTGTTCTTTCAGTTTTCGCATCTGTAAAATGCGCTTAATCATCTCCACTTGTTTCCCAGGGAAGGAAGGTGATAGATGAATATTTGTCAAACACTTTGAGATCGGACCAGAAAAGGTGCATTACGGTAAATAGCGCTCCTGGCTCTCTTCGTCCCTGCCCCCAGCGCGTAATCTATGCCCCTTTCGTATGCATATTTTTACAAAATTCATGTAAATGATTCCAGGCTGTTTTTTCCAAGAAAAGTCAATGCTTCGGATTTCTCTCAAGAACATAACAAAAATCACTAAAAATAAAAATAAAAAAATAAAGAGTAATGCTCACATGCAACAAAGGTTAAGGTTTTGAAAATTTCATAAGGAAACAGATTTCAGTTCTAGCCTCCTGTGAGGTTATTATAAGCAACAGTGAATAATAATGATTACAAAACGAGGAAAAAATACATTGACAGTGTCATCCGAAAACAATTGTGTTAAGAGGCTTTTTACACACATTTTACACAGTGTGGATATCCAAAATGGGTTTTAAAGGATATTAAGAGGATTGATTGCTTTTCGAGATATTAAATACACAAAGGCAAGAAAGGAGAAGAGGAAGAGTTGGCTGATAGAATCCAACGGAGAGGCCTGATCTTGTTACCAGGGGCATAGAGATGGCACAAAAGTCACTTCTTCTCTGGACTTTTTAAGGGGTTTATAAATACCTGTAACCAATGAGTTTCTTTTGCATATATTCAACCACAAATGTATGCAAAATACTTTTGTTCTTTGTTCTTCCCTCTCTTTTAGTTTCTACACATGAGGATTCCTAAGATTGGAAGCAAACTACCTTTGATTGCTGGTGATTTGATTGGCAAAAAGCGTGAGAAGTAAGTTCCTCTTTTCCAACCCAAGTGGCATCTTTCTGAGTCTCTCTTACCCTCACTTCAAAACCAGTTCCTCATCTTAGCTTCCTGATTTTAGTTATTGCAGTCACTATTTTCCTGGTCATTCATTCTTGAAACCATGGCCTCCTCAGCCCTATCGTTATCCCACAGGCCTTAACTAATGGGCCAAAAGACACCCACTTCTTAACTGTGCATGTGAGTCTCAGCACTCGGGTAGAAACTATGAATCACCTGGAGCAGATCTTTGATTCAGTAGGACCTGAGCAGGGATTGACTTTCTGCATTTCTAGTGAGCTGTCAGGAGCTGTCTAGGCTGAAGCATGGGCACCATATTGTAGGTAGCAAGGTGTGAGCATTCATTTTCAGGCAACAGGTTTGCTTGGCACTGCTGTAACTATCCTTTTCTCTCCCTGTTCTGGAAACTTCAGCTCAGGACTGAACAGAGGATCCTAAGCACTTTATATTAACATTTTTAAAGAAATAAAGTATGTCATGAAGACATAATCCCCAAACAAATGGGGGATCCATGAAGCTTGCAGTTGTCCTCTTGTGTTTGTCCTTTCTCCTGCTCTACTTTCTGAAAACTGCATTTTCTTCTTTGCATGCTATTGTATACTTTGTTTTCTTGCAATTTATTCCTTTTTCCTAAACTATACTCAGTTAACACTATACTCAGAATAAAAGCATAAAGTTAAATGCCCCGATTTCCTACCATCATGAAACTTACAGTCTTATGTAGAAAATATTTTTGTACGCAAAGAAATACAGTGAAGTGTAATATTTCCCTGTGCCTATGAGATGCTCCCCATTGTTCTCACCTCTTCCTACCCCCAATCCCTCATTGTCTCACATTCTTTACACCCTACAAGTATTAAACTGTATTACAAAATATTGTAGTACTAATCAGAATTGTAATCCCTAAGCATGTTGCATTATCTGATTTCTACACATGTATTGATTTCCTGTCAAAAATGTATTGTCAGGCCGGCCTAATTACTCAGCAGACTAAAGAGCCTGCTTAGGCAGAGCACAGCAGCCGGGGGTTCAATCCCTGTGCCTGCCGCACCGGCCCTGACCCTGGGGTGCGCTGTGATGGCGATTGAGATGGGGCGTGGTGACGGGCATCTGTAATCCCAGCACTTGGGAGGCTGAAAACAGGAGGATCACTACAAGTCTGATCTACATAGTGAGATTCTGTAGATCGTATAGATCCTGTCCTAAATACAGAAAAAAAAAATACATAAAATAAAGTAAATGTATTGTCATTAGTTCAATGAAAAGATCACCATTTTGAAGCTGGATTGTTTTCAGATTTTTAAGGACTGAAAGTTTCAACCCTAAGTATGACACTACATACATGGCACAAATGGTGAAAATCATCAAGAGCATCAAACATAACAGTGGCTTTCCTGGTAACAATATAAATTTTTTTAAATTAATTAATTAGTTTGGTACAGGGTCACGCTATGCAGCTTGGACTCATAGTGAGCCTCCTGTCTCAGCACTGGGATTACAGGTGTGCGCCACCATGCGTGGTTCCAGGGCCAGTCCCATATGCGTTACTGGGGATTGAACTTGGGTCCTTGCACATGCCAGGCAGGTGCTTAGACTGCTGAGCTATCTCCCCAGCCAACCACACAAACTAAAATGCAGCATGAGTGGTGGGCAGTGGCTGGCTTCCACCTTCCACCTGGGTCCACAGAGTAGTAAATGTTGGTTAGTTAGATATCTGTGAGCATGTCAAGACCACCTGAAATATGCAGAAAAGCAGCAGATAGCCCAGGAATCTTCTATGTGGTGAATAGAAGTTAGTTCTATTCATAGCAGTCCTTGTTCTCAAAAGCTTCCTGGAGGGCTGGAAGGAGACCTGGGAGGCTACAGTAGGAAGGAAAGAGCATTTTTGCAAAAGCTCCATCTTGGGAAGGGCAGTGGCAGAGTACAGATCCCGGGAAGACCCAATTCCTCTCACCCCACTTTCTGTGAAGCAGGATGCTGAAATTTCTATTCACCACATAGAAGATTCCTGGGCTATCTGCTGCTTTTCTGCGTATTTCAGGTGGTCTCGACATGCTCACAGATATCTAACTAACCAACATTTAGTACTCTGTGGACCCAGGACAAGGATAATCTTGGATTATGAAGATGTACCGATATTGCAGAGATTACACAGCGCTGCCCTTGACCTGTAGTAATGTGGCTATGTGATTTCTCCACTTGACTCCAGTAAGCGTCTCACTTTTTTTTTTTTTTTCTCCTTTTTTATGAATTTAGGACAGGGTATACAAGGGTATACAGGGTGCACAGGGTCTCACTACATAGGTGGGACTCGTAGTGATCCTCCTGTTTTCAGCCTCCCAAGTGCTGGGAATACAGGCATGCATCACCACGCCCAGTCTCAATGGCCATCTCAGCATGCCCCGGGGGTGGGGCAGGCACTGCATGCCAGGAATCGAACCTCCAGCTGCTGGGCTCTGCCTAAGCAGGCTCTTTAGTCCACTGAGCTATCTGTCCAGCCCTAAGCTTCTCACTTCTAGTGATGGCCCTTCTCTTTCTTCCTTGTCAGCTCATTGCATTTCTTTTCACCTATGTCATAATCGGCCAAAGCCATTCATTCACAAGGAAGCAGCTAGCTTCTGACTGAGGCATCCCAATATCCAGCAGCCACCAGTTAATGCAAATTCTATTTTCTTACTAGCCTGCCATAAGTCATGGTAAAACATAAAACAGTGTTTAGAATGTGCCAGCATTACTTGAAGTGTCGACATGCGTTGACTTGTTTAATTCTCATAGCAAGCTTATGAGCCATTCTCTGCTATCATTTCTCTGTGTCTTGAGACACGGAGGAGTATTGCGACATGCCCAAGGTCACACAGTAGGCGGCAGGGTGAGTATTGAGACCTGGACAGTTCAACTGCAGACTTCTTCTCTACATCCTCCTTCGCCAAGAGAACTGTCACACGGCATACAGTGCTGTGCTCAGATATTCAAGGGGGCTGCTGCAAGAGTCCCAGAGAGGGATATAATCAGATTGAGTGTCGCATCAAGATCGCAGTGGTAACCAGGGGCATTTCTGCTTTTCCCAGCCAATCCTCTCTGCTGAAGTGTATCTTAATAACTTTGTGGTTAAAATCTTGGGCGGGAGAGGCAAGCAAGCTTTAGAAGAAAAGCCTTGTTAATAATAACAGCAAGCATTTTATTAAGTGTTACTGGGACGTGGCAGATTTTACTTGGATCATGGCTTTTAATCTTCATAATAATCCCATGGGAAATAATACTATGCTCCCCTTTCTCATGAGTACAAACTGAATTCTCTGACTGGTTTAAAAATATGTACAGATTATGCTTCTAGTGTGTGGAGCATGGGTTAGAGAAGCCATTTTAGCTAATGTCCAGAATCTTAGTTAAGGTTCTATACTTTATAAAATACAGATTGGTGATGTTGACCTTTTTTAGTGGTAAGATAGTTGACCTTTTATGTAATATCTCTTAATTTGTTTGTCATGTAAAAATTGGGAGTTTTTTTAATGTCCTAGGCGATGGGGAAAAGTAAACAACAAAGGAAAATCTTTGTCACACATTTAGAAAGTTAAGAATTCAACCAATAAAAAATGGTTTTGATTTTTCCTTCATCTAGAGGATGGTTCAGTTTTGTTCTTTTGAATGGAAACTAGCTTCCTTTCTTCTTAAATGTGTGCTTGAATTTCCTTTCAGATATGCAACTCAATATATATTTTTTTTTTGCAGAGATGTCCAAGAATTTCTTTTCACATGTTTATTAACATTTTGTTGCTTTGTTTGCTTTCTTTCTTTTTTTTTTTTTTTTTTTTTTTTGTACTGAGGATCAAACTCAGGACCTTGTGTTTTCCAGGCGGATGCTTATGCTGCTGAGCTATATTGCTGGCCCTTTTTGTTGCTTTGTGAATATAAAAACCTCCCTTCTAGTGGATTCCCCAACAAATTCTGGAATAGACGTCTTTAGATTTTATTCATTTTATTTATTATTTTATTTTATTTTTTTTTTTGGTGGAACCAGGGATTGAACTCAGGCCCTTGCACTTGCCAGGGAAGCGCTTATTCCACTGAGCCATCTCCCCGGCCGATTTTATTCATTTTAAAAGAATACCTAAAATATTATGTCAATTGATGCACAATAGCTTTCTTTTTTTTTCAATAGGTTAATATATCTTTTTTATGTCTTCCTACATTCAGTTCATATAAACAAAGAAAATCAAAGTTTCTAGGTCTGTGATCTTATTTCTATAATTATTAAGATAATTAAATATATCATTTACACGTTGGAATTTTTTGTGTTAATATTAGTGTTAATATTATGCTGTTAATAATATTAGTCTGGTTACTTATAAGATTATATCACTAATGACCAAAATTTTAGAGGGAAAGGACTGAGATCCCCCGGAATTGAAAAAGATGTTTACAATAAAAAAAGAAGAGACTGGAACACCCAGATTAAAAACTGATGACTCCTGCTATCTATATGTTGAACAATGAAGTCTAATAAAATAACTTCTAATTTTTGCCTGAACAATGACATCCTCAACAATAGAGTTAATTGCAAACAATTTCTGCATGTTTACACATAGCTGTTCATCCAGATAGCAAGCTTCTTGCATATCTTTTGGATTTACCTGACCTTTATTAGGAAGATTACTTCATTCATTCATGGAGCATGAATTTCTATACTCCATGTACTGTTTAAGGAATGGAGCTAAGTAATGGAAACGAACAGAAATATTTTTTTAAATTATTTATTACATTTATTTGTTGTATGTGTGTGTGGCCAGCTCAGCCCACCAGGGGGCGGGCTGGCTGGCATGTGGTGCTGGGGGATCGAACTGCGGTCCCTGTGCTTTGCCAAGCTTGTTTCAAGTAGGTGCTTTAGACCACTGAGCCATCTCTCCAGCCCCGAACAGAAATATTGAAGATAACAATATGCAATATAACAACCATGGTTAATTTCGTATCATCTTGTTTTAAAATTCTGCATTGAGGCAGGCCAGATAGCTCAGTGAATTAAAGTGCCTGCTTAGGCAGATGCAGGGACCAGGGTTTGAGTCCTGGCCTACTAAGATGGCACCACCCTGAGGCATGCTGAGAGGACCATTGAGACTGGGGTGGTGGTGGTGCTGGCCTGTTATTCCAGTGCTTGGGAGCTGAAAACAGGAGGATCACTAAGAGTCCAATCTGTGTAGTGAGACCCTGTAGACCCTGTACTAAATACATAAAAAAAAAATAAAATTTTGCATCATTTTTATTGTTTTTTTCTCTCTTAAAAAATGAATGTTGCTGTTCCTCACACAAGTTAAAACCTTTCATGCTTATTTTACCTGAAATTTATGTGTCCATTTCCTCATCCGTCCAGACTCTTAAAAAGTAACCCTAAGTTTTTAAGAAAACTGAGTGGCTGCATTCATTTCTCTATCCATCCATCCATCCATCCATCCATCCATCCATCCATCCATCCATTCATCCAACCATCCATCCATCCATCCATCCATTCATCCATCCAACCATCCATCCATCCAACCAACCATGCATCCATCCATCCATCCATCCATCCATCCATCCATCCATCCATCCATCCAAACATCCATCCATCCATCCATCCATCCATCCATCCATCCATCCATCCATCTATCCATCCATCCAAGTAACCATCCATCCATCCATCCAACCATCCATCCATCCATCCATCCATCCATCCAACCATCCATCCATCCATCCATCCATCCATCCATCCATCCATCCATCCATCCATCCAGTGGGAATTTATGGAGAAGTCAGTATGTCCTGTGAAGACAAAGTGATAACAGAAAGAAGCATAACCCTTCTGTCTGGTAGAATAAGCAGATTAAAAATAAAGACACAAAATAATCATAAACTTTGACAAATACCATGAAAGACACAAATCTGTGAGAAATAATAGCAAGTAAATCAGTTTTAGAGAAGAAGGCTAGTAAAGGCTTTTGGGGAGGTGACATTCTGTTATCTGGAGGTTGAGAAGGAACTGGACAAAAGAAGAGTTTAAAACAGTCTCAGTAAAATAGAGCACAGATATCTTGGGGTAGAAAAGGGTTAGAGATTTTCTAAGAAAAAAATAGACATGATCTGATTTGGTTTTTAAGACTGTAGAGTCACTTTTAACCCACAATAAGTGGGTTAAAAGAGGGCAAGAGCTAAAATAGAAAACTATTTCATAGTTAGGGGCATAAGAAAGAGACCGTGGTACTTAGCTGGCAGAAATGGAGAAGGAAAGGAGCTAAAAGATGAGAAATAGATTGCATAGGAAGAACTGTTATGGCCTGTGTCTAGCCCCCTACAGTCTCATGCCGTCATAGAGGTGACTGGATTTAGGGTGTAATGGGCTGGGATTTAGTGTGTGATCCTGGTGTAAATTGCAAAGCTGGAATTAAGAGTGCTCCACCTAGCGTATGGGAGGCACCGATCAAAAGGTGTGTATCCCGGATGGGACAAATGGGAGAGGCAGGCCTGCTGCTGCTTTTGTTCAGCTGCTGGCTCCTTCTGCTGGCGGCTGCCTTCTGCCCGCCCTGCTGTGCCATGGACTTTCTCCTCTGCGATGCCCCTCTGCCACGCCACCCTGCCTATGGCTATGGATGGAAGTGTCCATGTACTATGAGCTGAAATAAATATTTTTCCTTAGATTTCGTCAGCAACAAGAATAGTAACTGATACAAGAACCAGTAGAGTTTTTTGATGAACTCAAAGTGGTAGGAAGGTAAGTTCAATGGTTTAAAATAATTTTCAAGTTTCAACATTGAGAAATTGTATGGCCACTTTTATCACTGACTGAAATGGGGAGTGTTAGGGGTAGGAAGGCAGATGCAGGGGTAGAAAACATGAGTTGAATATAAAGGAAGAAAACATCTTAAAACTGTCTCTCATATTCATAATTTAGAAATTCAATCTCATATTTATGGAGTAGAAGGAGTAGGGTCTTTTTTTTTTTTTTTCGGTACCGAGAATTGAACTCAGGACCCTACACTTGCCAAGCAAGCACTTATTCTACTGAGCTATCCCCTTCTTCCCAGGAGTAGGGTCTTTGAAAGAACATTCTTTTTCTAAAATTTTATTTATTTGTTTATTGGTCATGGGGTCTCAATACGCAGTTCAGACTCATAGTGATGCTCCTGTCTCAGTCTCCCCAGCACTGGGATTACAGACATGCACCACCACGCCTGGTTTCAGTGGCTGGCATGGCACGGGACCAGCATGGCATGCAATACCAGGGACTGAACCCACCAGGCAGATGCTTAGACTGCTGAGCTATCGCCCCAGCCCTGAAAGAATATTCTGACCTCATTCTTCAGGAAGGCTGCTTGTGCCTCACAGCAAAGACATCTGGAAATCTGGGATAAAATCACCACACAATATTTTGCGTGGTGTAGTATTGACTTCAAATACTCACCTGAGGCTTAAGTCCCCTGTGTTCTATATCTGTCAAGGAATCACACAGACTCTGCTGGAATACTCATCACTATAGAGGAATAGTAATAGTAATAGTAATAATAATAATAATAATAATAATAATAATAATAATAATATCTATTTCCTGTATACATCAGAGACTCTTCTAAGGAGTTAACAGAAACAAGACACATTTGTCAAATATATCTTCTTATACCCAGTGATGTGTTGCCCCCCTTCCCAAAGCAAACAAACTTCAGGGCATCCAGGAGGCACATGAATGCAATGACTTCTAGGGCTAAACGGATGCCTTTGCTCTTATCCTGGCTTACTTGTCACCTCAGTGCTGTTGTTTTTGTTTAATGGGAAGTGACAAAGTTGGCTGAGACAACCTTTGAATTCCTTTCTAGCACTAAACGTCAACAGTTCCAAAGCTTTTATATTCACTTTCAAATAGTCCTCAGAGTGAGGTGTGGTGCCATATACCTGTGATCCCAGCATTTGGGAGGCTGAGGCAGGAGGAGCACCATAAGTTCAGCGCCAACCTGGGCTGCATACTGAATTCAAGGCCAGCCTGAAGTGTATAGTAAGACCCTATATAAAAAAAAACAAAACCAGGGGCTGGGAGATGGCTCAGTGGAATAAGCGCTTCCCTGGCGAGTGCAAGGGCTTGAAGCCAAAAAACAAAAACAGAGGGCCAGCAAAATAGCTCAGCAAATTAAAGCACCTGCTTAGGCAGAGGGCAGTGGCTGGGGTTCAATCCTCGGTGTGCCATGCTGACCCCACCCCAGGACATGCTGAGTTTGAGACTGGGCATGGTGGCGAGTACTTGTAATCCCAGCACATGCAAGGCTGAAAAACAGGAGAATCACTGTAAGTCCAATCTGTGTAGTGAGACCCTGTAGACCCTGTACCAAAAATAAAATCAAAGGATATATATATATATATATATATTCTATGAGAGAATAGGATTGGTAAGGGATGAAGATGATCCAACTCCACATTTTCTATGTACAAGATTTATATTTAAACTTATATCAGTGAATGGAATGGAATACTTAGTCTTTTTAAGGAACAGAAATGTCATTCCTTTTTTTTTTTTTTTTTTTTTACTATTTTTGAATTTTTTGGCCAAAATCCAGGTTGAATACATTTTCTGCTATTATACAAACTACCTATTTTTTTTTCAGAAATTCATGTGCTTAAAACCTTCCAGAGTTCTAAGAAAAGATTAGCTCTACAGATAAAAATGTGCAGTTTCTCATGTGTCATGGGTGCCGTCCCTCGCTGAACACTACCCTAGAGAATCACTGATGTAGAAGGAGAGGACAGACTGGGCCATGACATTGTGGTGTGGAGGGTAGAGAAGCAGCATCTCTTCCCTGCTCACTCTTCCCTGTCTCTTACCTCAGCAAGAGCAAGGGAGACCTCCGGTAAGCGATACCCCTACGATGCACCTTGTCTGGTGTCAGCTTAACATGAAAACCTCCAATGGATCCAGTTAATTGATTGACTCCCAGTGAGAAAAGTCACCTGCACGTTCAACTCCATTCATGCCACTAGTGAGGAATCTGAAAGGCCACACATAGTAACTCCAAAATGTCCCCTGTCCTCACCTTGTCTGCTACTGTGAAGACATTCAGGACTTATCTTCAAGCTCATTTTCACTGGCCAAGAGCCAGGGTTGGGGGTGAGCCAGCAGGGACATTTCCCACCAAGAGGCCATGAGCTGAGACTCAACAGCCCCAGCACAGTTTTCCTCACTTTATTGCCAGGGTACTTAGGCTCCAACTCCTAAGGGCAGGACGCATCAGGTGCTCTGAAGTACTTAGGACTTTAGTTGTCATCATTCTATTTTGTTTGTGATAATGTTGCAACATGAACAAGCTGGCTGCATTAACTGATGTTGTCTCCTTTGACAAAAGCACTCAGTGATGTCCTGCCTGGAAGGCCCACATTTTTACACTCCCACCAGTTTGCCAGGAGGCGCCCTGTGTGACCCTGAGCTCGTGGATGCTGGTTGTGCTACAGTAATTATGATAATACCAAATCTAATTAGGTATGCTGTAAACTTTGAAATATTAATGCAAAAGAAATAGAATTGTTTCTATGAAAACAAAGTTGTGTGCTTTAGAATGATTCAATAATGCGAAGTGGCTAAAAATAAAGATGTAGAATTAGGCATGAGAGAGATGAGTGGAAAACCTTGGGAAAAGTCAGTTAACAATGAGGATAGCACATTCTGATTGCTTTGACAGTATCTCTCCATTCTTCCTTCGTTTGAAGAAACCAAAACCTGACATTGCAGTAGTGTGTTTTCAGTGTGGCCATGTAAAGATACATCCTATATTTAAATACTGGTGAATGAAGGTACATTTATTTAAAGTAAAAATAAAATGATTAAAGTTCATATTTACTTATAATTTCTGTCTTTAACTTTTTTAATTAACCAGCTAATGATCATGTCAAATAAGAGAATGTCTACTATAGAAGTCAATTCTAATCAACTTGTGTGTGGGAGGGATATAAATCTAAAAATATAGAGAAAGGAATAAAAATTAACTCATCTGCGCTTAATGAATCCAATATCATCATTTCAATTTGGCCAAATTATCTTGGTAAGTCAGAGATGAGATGGGTATGTGAGACACAAATGTACTTACCTTGGAATTACCTTAGCGTATATTTGTGTTTGTAGAGTTAATACAAGGCCATGCAGTGCAAAGTGCTGTGTTTTCAGACATCCTCTGAGACTGTGTGCAGCCACCTGCTACAGTAATGGGAAAATGCAAGAGTTTGGAGTCAGCCTGATCCAGGTTTCATGCCTCAACTGCCAGTGGCCACCTTGTTGATCTTAAGTAAATCATTAAGCATTTTGGAGCCTGGTCTACCTATGTCTAAAAAAAAAAGAGGCCAAAACTTTATATCCCATAGACCTCAACAAAATTCAATGAACTGTATACAAATACCTAGCATGACTGTCATCTTTCAACATTCAACAAAAGATTCATTTTCATTTCCTTTCTTTTTCCAAGTGTAAAACTTGATATTTGTGGTCATTTAAGAAGCACATGTGCAGGCTATCCCCTCTTGATCTCTCTGTTATTTAACTTCTGTTCTTGTATTTGTGCATTCTACACATAGACAGTTCACTTAAGAGATGGATCAGCTAGTGGACTTTTTGTGCATTGCAATACATTAAATAACTACTTCTTGGGATGATAGTTATCTTTCGACAACAGTTGTCTTTGACTCACTCATGCAGTATTGCAGACATTCAGATAATCAGCCAGTTCAGTAAAGCAATGAGAAAGACAATTTTTCTTCTCTAAGTCTATACGGATCAATGTGATAAACTGAGGTACAGGTATCTTTAAAGGGCTTAAATTCAGGCTAAATATCCATACTTACTTGTCCAATAGTTCAATGTCTCGAAGTTTAAATCTCTACAAATTTTATATTCACCCCTTAACCTTCTTTAAAATTAATCTGGCATTGTTTAGGTGGGGGAACAATGTTTTGAAAAGGCCCAAAGCTAGGACTGCAGGGGCCCCGCTGTGCTCGAGCTTCCAAGGTAAATCTAGGCCAGTATACTTCTCTGAGTATTTGACAAATTCCACTGTTGCTTACTTTATTCCTGTGAAATTTAAAATAAACAATTAACCTATTTCCTACACAGTGTTTGTATTGATTTAATTTAGCATGTGTTATTCATCTGCATGCCTCACGACGGTTGCTTAATTGTCTAAATCTTCCCGTGTAGAGGGCTGCCTATGGAATCACTTCCCACAGAATACTCTTCACAGAGTGTGGCTTACTATTTCCATAACATCTGTCTTTTCTACTAAGTAGCAGATTAACAATTATGCTTCTTTTAAAGGTGTGTGTGTGTGTGTGTGTGTGTGTGTGTGTGTGTATTTAGGGAGGGAAGGATAAGATAATTTGCTTTCTGATACAATAGTTTGCAGTCTATCACCAGGTCTGAGATTTTGCTTGTACCCATAATGCAGCTGGCAAGATTGTCCTTTTCTTATGCCATATTATTCTGTAGAATGCCGCAGTGTTTCCATTAAACTCAATTGTCTGCGAAGGAGATCCTCCTGCCGCCACTCTTCACGTCTCTCTCACACATACAAACTCGCACACACAAACGTATGCACACATGCACACAAAGCTCCTTTCCATTGTGTTAAGCAGTAAAGCAGAAGGATTTTTTAAATTAGTGTTTTGTTTTGGCAATGGTTGCTGATGTGTTCATGTAATACAGTTTTAATCAAATCCCCAAAGCTGAAGACCTTTCAGTGTATCTTAGGCTGCACTGTGCAGGGCTTATTCCACTTGAAGTGGCCACCAGGGAGGTACAATTAGCTGTTCCCATGGAGAAGTTTGTTACAGTAATAAATAATAAGTAGCATAGGTAGCGATGGAATCAATTAAAGATATTTTTGACCATCTAATGGTTTATGGGAATGATAAATAATTGACAACAAGTTTTGGACTATGTTTCCTATCTACACATCTCCTTGTAACTAAACATTGACTGTGCACATAGGACAATGTCTGAGGTGCCTACTTTTTTTTTTTGTTCTCAAAGCCACATTGGTGAGGGTGCTACATAAAAGACAGTTGCAGCCTGTATATAACTGAGCTGATTTTGAGAGGGTTAAAACGCTGCTGTAAATATTTGCTGCAGGCGGAAATCTAACATATGAAGCAGGAGAACAAATTGTGTTATCAGTTTCAAAAACAATCTGTTTCGCCATTCATTTATTTATTTTTTTAACCAGTGGAAAACAGAACAATGGGAGTTGACTGGCTGAGAGGGCTTTGTGCTTTGTCTCTGGGTTTCAGTAGCTTTGATGTCAAAATGGAAATTTGGCAAGTGGGGTTTGGTAAAGTGCTCTAAATGCTTTTGGCGTCATGACAGGGAAGAGAATGAAAATGATCAAGCTACCTTGGTTCAGAATTGGTGAATCTATGCACAGGATTTGCTTTCTAAATAGAATCTCAGAAAGAAAGAGGCAAGATGGCTTCATGTGTGCAGTCAGGGGTAAACAGATATAACCTGCGTGCCCTGCAGCAGGTCAGAGATCCACCAGCTTAGCGACATTTACATGGAAAGACACAGTTGTTCCTCCCAAGTTATTAGAGAAGTGACATATGGTCTCGATGCCAATGTAGGTCTCAAAGGGAATTAGACTAAAAGTTGGGCCAAATGAACCTTAAGTTACAATTATCACCATTTGATTAGGAAAAGTAGTTCTAGCTGATGATCTATTTTACAAATGTTGTTGTTCCTTCACTCCAAGAGTTTTTTTTTTTTTTTTTTTTTTTTCCAGTACTGGGGATCAAACTCAAGACCTTGTGCTTGCCAGGCAGGTGCTTATACTGATGAGCTATCTCCTCAGCACCTACAAATGTTATTGTAAAAGCCACTGTGCAGTTTGGTTTACCTTGATGCAGCATGCTTTTACTCTTTCCTGAGGATATTTATGACATCAAAATGAACAATGAGTTATATATGGGCACCAGAAACTCCCTTTCTGGGCTGCTAGAGTGGGAAATTTGTAAGCACATGCTAAGTTCTTTCTCAGGTCAAGAGTACTGTATTTAATGCAATAGTACTTAGCTATTTATCAAGGGTCAGCCAACTACAGACTATGGCCCATTCTCAGTTTTGTAAATAATGGGTTAGTACAGCACAACAATATCCACTTCTTTATGTATTGTGCACGGGTGCTTCATACTATGCTGGCAGAGCTATGTAGTTGCAACAGAAAGCATATGTACGGTCTGCAAAGCTGAAAATATTTACTGTCTGACCCTTTACAAATAAGTTTACCAGCCTTAACTTAAAGAATCCCTTCACCTGAAGACTTAAACTTACCTAGTGTGGAGGGTGTTACATGAAAAACAGATGCAGCCCATCTCTGTTTTTGATTCTGAAGACTAAGATGAAAAATCTGAGAATAAGAAAATGATAATAATAAAATTGTTCATACCATTTTCTGATCATAGCTATTGATCAAGACAGTCAACAGCAATTGAGCAGAGTGACCTGGGCTGCAGAGCGGCACAGTGTGTAAAAGGACTAGACCACATCAGGAGCTGGATCCCAGGTAACAGGATCCTTCAGAAGTTTGTCAGGGTAGTGAGGACCTCCCAAGGTACAAAGTGTGTATGTGTGGTGGGGAAACTAGGGGAAGGGCACAAAAATGAAAAGCAAATTGGCTCCAGAATTCAGAGGGAGTGAGACAATGTGCTAGAATAAAGCAAAGGCTCTACAGGGATTGCTTAAGTGCAAAGGAGTGGCTGGGGTTTCTTTTTCCCTGAATGATGGCTCCTCATTGCCCACCTTGCTGAAGGTGCACAGTATCTGCTTTTCCAATGTAGCTCTATTTTATAGGAGAACGGGGCCCAGCTTCCTTGTCTTCTGTCACACACAGTATTGCCTGCACTGAGCTAATAAAGAATGAGTGAAGTAGGAGGCAGTGGAGCAGTCTTTCTATGAGTTTGGAAATCCTTACCCTTCACCTACTAAATACAAATGAGAGTGTGGGCTAGAGTTTACTGTGGTTCATAGTCTAACATGGACAGTGTCACTGGACACCCCCACATCCATGTCTCTTGGAGCTGGGTAGGAATTAGTTCATGGGACCTGAGGTTAAGATTCTTCAATGCACAAAGACTATTTATCAGTGGTTTTTAAAAAAGTAGTTTTGAGAATTACTGGGTAAATCAAGAAAAAGCACTAAGTGGAGAGAACAGGTTGAGTGGCTCAACCCTTATGTCTCTAGATGCAAAGCTTAAGGCAACTGTGTTTCGAGTATGCTGGACTATGCTGAGACCTTCTTTAAGCTCATCGTCTCCCTCTGCCTTTGGGGCACCCACTTGTATCCCCATTTTTGCCCAAATGATTCTTTTCTTTTTATTTCTTAGCCTCAGTTTCCTCTCTCTCTCTCTCTCTCTCTCTCTCTCTCTCTCTCTCTCTCTCTCTCTCTCTCTCTCTTTCTCTCCCTCTCTCCTTCATCCCTCTTTCCCTTATTTCTTTGCTACCAAATCTGAGACCTCTGAAAAACCTCTGTGAGCATTTTTTCCTGTCCTGATTATGACCCCGAAAGTTCCTGAACTCTGTTTTGTTTCCTGGAAATGCTATAGCTGTTTCTCATGCTGCTTTTTCCCAGTCAGGACCTTGCATTTTCAGCACCTGAAATGCTTGCAAACTCATAATTAGGCTTTGTGTAAACATTTGAGGGTTTTATTTTCCTTTTATAAAGGGCTGTTAAATGAGAGTTGGGTGGAGATTTTGGCATATCCCATCTTTATTTTTTTCAAATCACTGATTAACAAGAGACAAGCCACACTTGTTTTATGTAACACAAGTAGGAATTCAGCCCTCCAAAATCATAATCCTTACTCAATGTCCTACAAAATTAGTAGATGAGATAAAATTATTAATAAGAAAATCAAAATGAGAAAAACAAAATAGATATTCATTTAACGTTTTGCCTTTGTTGTTAGCTAACCGAGTCAGAGACATGCCTGTCAAATACCTCTTCTGAAGCCTTTTATGGTGGAACACTTAATCTTTAAAATTAAAGACTGGAGAAGGGGAAATTATTGCTCAGTGTCAAGGTAAAACCAAAATTGAAATCATCCTTGAACATACCACTTAGTTTTTGAGAATCTGTGCTATGTAGCACATTATATCTATGCTTTCCTATTAATACAGTGAAGGTGACTTTCCTAAGGAGTAGGTAACACAGCTTTATCTTTCAGGATCATGGTTTCCACCTCTATTCCCTAAGTCTTTTAATCTTCTTTATGACACACTTGCCAACAGTTGTATCATATTCAAAGTCTAAGCAACCAGCTAATTTGGAGCCTAAATTATCATCTGTTTTTGAATAGTTGTTTTGTCAAGAAAAGCCCTATTTTCCTGACCCTTTAGTCTATTGCTAACCCGCATCCCTGATTACCTACCTGCTCCTATCCTACACCTGATACTTAGTATTTAACACAGTTCCTTTTTCATATAATGTCCAGCCACAGAAATAAAGGAGAGACACTGAAATACATTGTTCTCTTTATGCCTTCACATTCTGTCCCATTTGTATCAAAATCCTTTCGCTTGCTTTCTTTGTTAAAGGCTTGCTGAGAGATTGCCCCCTCTTCATCAAGTTTACCTCAGTGGGTGATTTTGTTAAGTTAAAACCTCACTGAAGTTACTGCAGCCCTTCATTCATATTTCATGGATCACACTGCTCAACAGCTATCTGTTAAATGTCTTTCTACGTAAGTATCAAGGGCTATGCCTTTGGTTTATCACTAGTAATTAACCTGGGAACTGACATATGGTTAGGAATCCCAGATATATGTTCAGCTGGCCTGTGAAATAGGTGAAAGAAAAGTTATCTGGCTCTTGGGAGAGCAAAGACAAAGGCTGGGCCTTCTAACCAGCAGGGATAATCCTACCACAAACAGTTTAAAATTTCAATATAATTTATCATCAGGTCTATATGAATTCTTGTTAGGCCTTTGAATGCTAACTGCTGGACTAAGATTACTGGAGATGAAGGTGAGGAGATGAAAAGAAGATTAATATTTAAGTGAATAAATTTCAGTCAGATTCACCAGTGTTTTGAAACCATTGGCCATATATATAGAGATATAATACAATACCTATAAAACTAACAAATGCAAATCTTTCCTTCTAATGAGTCACTTGAATACAAAATCAGCTGTAACTCAAGAAACAAAAAAACAATAGAGGGAAAACTTTGTCAGACCTGACTAACTTGTTCTACCAGTTATGGACAAAGAAATATCTGAAGAAGTCCAAAGGCACAAGGTGTTGTGTCTTGGGTTGCAAGAAGCATCCTGTGTCTCCCCCTGCTGGGTGGTGCAATAAGTTAATGAAACAACCCCGGAACTCCTAATGAGGCCTATGAGGCCATGACCTCAAAGACATGTCCTTTCTGATCATCCATCTTCTGTGAACTTTGAGTAATAAAGGTTGATCTAGAGTTCATATCAAGATATTTTCTCTCATCCTCAGCTCTCTAACTTGGGTTAATTAGCATTCTGCACTGCTTAACAATTCTAACTTCACATCCCATTGAAATAAACCATTAAGAAACCCACTTCTTGCATATTTTAATTCCAGGCTATCACTGCATTTTGATTAGATTAAAATTGGCTTAAAAAGGTTGCATTTGGAAATAATCTGAAATGTTACCACAAGGGGTATAATTTTCTCTAGTCTTCCCAAGATGGTTTTAGTCTAGCAGTAAACCTCAAAATACTAAAAAAGAAAAGTAATTATTATAAATAACAATGCCAGACAAGGCGAACCCACAGACAATTTGGGGAAAAAGAATTATCTAAAAATATATTTGTATTATCCCATTACCTTTATTCTGTGATTACATAGCTGACAAAATCAAATCCCAAGAGAATCTGACAAGGCTGTTGTCATGAATATCCATGACAAAGTCTGAGACAAGCCAGTGGCCTACAATGAAGATATTACGTGATAAATGTTTTACAAACCAGAAAATGTTCTCTTTGAATAGCGACACCGAAAATACCCAAGCCTGGACCACTGTCACTTAAAAAGTGAAGACTATACAACAAACAGTAGGAATAAAGAGAAGAAAACGTAAACAGACAGTAGTAGGAATTCTCATATCTAAGTTAGATATAATAACAAGAATGAAACACCAGCAAATCAGCACAAGGGTGAACAAAGAAAAATAACATCAGAAGAAAAAGGAAGAGAGAAAAGATATCATGATGAAGAGAATGGGTTTTGAAAAGTGTAAAGGAATGTAAGAATGTACATTGCAGAAATCTTTGTAGATCTAGTTGTATATAAAAGTAGTTAATATTAATAGTTAAATCATGTTGATTATATTTTTGTTATGTTAAAACACTCACCTTTTAGGATGGTTTGATTAAAATAATATAAAATTTGTTCAGAAATATTTAGCAATTTCTATGCTTTTTGCCATGTGTTAATTCTTTAAAAAATTCCAAAATATCAGCATAGTAACTTGATGTGTTTGTTTCTTGCCAGTTCAGTTGTGGTAATTTTGAAGCCATGCTCCTTGTATCCCTAAGGTACTACAATCTTTAATAGACAGCCTCTGTGTTTGCTGAAGAGGAACAGAGAATATAACCCATAAAAGTTCTTTATGGACCAGACATGGAGATGGCTTACAACTTCTTTGCCCATGTTACACTGACCAGAAAGCAATAATACAACATGAGTCCAACTGCCACAGAACTCTGGAGAATGGTGTCTTTCTGTTTGACCAAGAAAGCAAATATGGATATGGAAATCATTCACTATTTGATTGCCTGGAGATTCAACAGCAGGTGCTGGCAAGTGGGAAGATGTGGCAAAAAAATCTACCTTAATCTACCTTTAAGGACAGAGAATTGATATTAAGAAACTGAAAATAAATGAAATGAAAAAGTTAAATGCATGATAACTCAATGGTAATATATCCTAAGTGGAGGAGAAAGACACTAAGATAAGGAGTGCAGTTCAGTCAATATTTGGATAAGACAACTAGGGAAAGCCCTCATAGAGAAGGAGGTATTTGAGGAAAGGCAGAAGAAGTAAGGGATTTAGTGAGTAAGTAGAGGAAGGAAATTTCATACAGAGCATACAGCAGGTCCAACATTTCTGGACAGAAATGTAGCTGGGATGTCAGAGGTATGGAACGGAGCCTGATATGGATAAAGTGGGGTGAGCCTCTCATCGCTGATCATGGGAATTAGAAGAGATATCAGTGAAGGGCTGGCCAAATAACTCAATGGATTAAAGTGCCTGCAAGCAGACTCAGCAGTCTGGGGTTCGATCCCCAGGCCTGCCATGCTGGCTCCTCCCCTGGGACACGCTGGGATGGCAATTGAGACTGGCATGGTGGTGCACGCCTGTAATCCCAGCTCTTGGGAGGCTGTAAACAGGTGGATCATTATGAGTCCAATCTAATAATGAGACCCTGAACACCCTGTAGACCCTTCCCTAAAATATAAAAATTAAAAAAAGATCAGTGAAGTAATGAGGGATGCAAATTTCATACTGTTCTAGGACTCCAGATTTTCTGCTTTTGCCATTTTTATTCGTTATATATCGAAAACTTTGAGAGTTTTAAAAGAGGAGTGACATGCATGCAACTACTTTTAATAGGGTCACACTAGTTGCCAAACTGAGCATAGAATGTAGAGAAAAAGATTGACTGGAAGTAGATTAAGTAAAAGATCATTGAAATAGTCCAAGTTGATTGGATCAGGGGTAATTGGGAGATAACTGGATCAGATCACTAGTAGCCAAGTAGGATCCTAAAGATTATCTGGTATGGTAGAGAGAAGACGAATCAAATATGACTCCAAGATTTTGTGCCTCAGCACATAGACAGGTAAAATAGTATGGAAATGTGAGTTCTTTTAGGGGGATGTGATGGTTGGACTATGCACAAAGTTTCTGGCATATTAAAGTTGAGATGGTTTTTAGCTATTCAAGTGAAAAACTATATAGAGGGCTTTGAATAGAATGCCTGTGTAGTTTGGGGAAGTAGTCTTTCTGGAGACAGAGAGTGTTAGTTTTTAGACTCTAGTCAGATGAAACCCTAAGGCAATTGGAGAAGAGTTAAAGGGTTTCACTCCATTGAAACCCCAAGATTGGAGAGGGAGAAGGTGAGAACTGAGGAAGGTCTACCTGGTAAAACAGGGAAAATGACTAGTGAGGGAAAGAGAAAACAAACAGAAGGTAAAGGAAGCAACTGCTTCCAGAAGGGAGAGATCAGATGCAACAGGCACTATAGATGGGTCAAGTAAAACAAGGAATGAGATTTGACTATTGGATTTAGAATACGAATGCCATTGGCGTCCTTGACAAGAGCTATGTTTCCATCAAGTGGTGAGAAGCAAACTTGACTAGAGTGAGTTCAAGGGAATATAAGGAGAGGAACTACAGGAATATGAATGTTGAAAACACTTCATGTTATAAAGAAAAAGGAAGAAAACAAGTTTCTACTTGGAGTGGGAAGTGAGTTTCAAGAAGGTGTTTTTCCTTAGATATTTGTACTCTGATGAGAAATACTCAGCAGGAGTGGTATAGAAGAGAGAAGGAAAAATTCTAAGAGGAATTTTCTTTAATTGACAGAAGGAGATGAGACCAAATGCATGCGGGAAGGTGAAAGTGACATCCATGAAGTGACATCTGTAATAGGCAAGAAGGCACAGATGTAGGGCAGGCAGGGATGTCTTGGATACTTGTGGCGTCTCTCCTCTGATTGCCTCTATTTCTTTGGCAGAACGAAAGTGAAAACAAAGAAGGAGACCTTTGAGGAGGGAGGAGATAGTGCAAAATGGTCACCAAGGAAATAGGCAGAGAGAACAGGTTGGGGAAATGCAGTGTGATTGGCTGCCTGAAGGGCTCTCTTGTGCAGAGTGCTCGCATTTAAAGGGAGGCGAGTCAGCAGCCCTGTGTTTATTTCCAGCTTCATTTAGTTTCATGGGTGCCAGTGAGCATAGGGGGAGGGCTGGATTCAACCAGAGTTGCATTTTTCAAGTGAGTAGGCCAAAGAGAGAGTAAACTTCAGAAAGTGGAGTGAGGGTGTAAACAGTTCGAAGGCAATTTCAAAAGTGGGGTCCCTGGGATGCAGATACCAGTGCTGAGGGCACAGACTGGAAAGCTGACATCACTGAACACAATCAGGGATGCAAGAGGAATATACAGTTTGGGGGATCGAGGGGCGTGCCATTGATGAAATGTATTTTGTAGTATGAGAAGCCATGTTTTGGCCAACTATTGTGCATCTAAAGACACAAGATGCTTTAAGAATTTTGCTGTAACCCATAAATCCGCCATGAACAGTTTATGTACAATCTTTTAAAAATTTGTGTTCTTTTTATTTTCCTTAAAGTCTTAATTAGATATTCATTGTATGTTTTCTCCTAAATATGTCTATGACCATTAAACTGTAAAAAAAAAATCTTCTATGGAAATAGCATTGGAGAACATGGCCTATAAGGCCTGTAATGAAACACATGCACACACTACATGCAGCAATATGGGGATGCTTCCTCATCAGAGTGAATAGAGCCAATCCACTCAAGTGAAACAAACAAGGGTTTCCCTGAAACAAACAGCAAGGGGTTTTGATACTATCAGAAATCCAGTTAGTGATTCTCCTTGAAGAGAGATTGAGTGCCTTCGGGCCTGCTGGTAATTACTGTCTGCTATTTGATTTGGTTGATACATTCATTGGTCTGCTAGGCTAGTGAGAAGCCATAGAACTGTATGCATTTAAGAGATCTAAGTGAATATATACTCCACCAAAGTGTTTACAGAGTGAACTTTAGCCTAGGCATCAAGGGTTTCTCTAATTTGTTCCTTTGTTTAATTGCTCATAATGAGCTGGAATCCATAATTCCATTGAAGTTTCAATCACTGATAACATTTTATTCTGCAATGCTCTCAGAGATAAGAAAAGAGAAGTGCTTCAAACTTGGTAGCTTAAACAAACTGTCACTAATTTACTGATAGTGGTAGCACTGATTTCTTCAGCAATTCCTTTTTTTTTCCCTGTAATTGATCTCATTGTGAACACCCAACCTGAGAACAATGGAATGGATAAGTGGAATTTTTATTTATTAAAAGGGCAACATCTTAGAAATGAAGATACAATTTAGTTGGGATAAATTGTCTTATAAATTCATTTTTTTTACATTAAAGCTATAATTGAGGGGCATTATATGCTGTTTATCACTGCAATGAAAATGTAGTTAGAATGAACTTCTCAAGGCTGTTAAACTGCCTCTTATTAGCATTGAAACTATACTCACAGCCCATTATCTTGGGCTATATTTTTTGGTATAAGGGAATTGCTATCAAAGTGTACTTAATCTGAAAGGAATTGGATTATAATTGGAGTCTTTTTGAAATGGGAATTAAAATTATTTGCTATTGTCATATGGTAACAACGCACTGTTGGAATGTTAAAGGAATGTGGTAGTGGTATTGGAAGGGCACATTTGTCATTAGCATTTGATGTCACGTGATACTCTGCAGTTTTACTCCTTGGTAATCTGGGTAGCAAAGGAGAGATAATATTTATTAAGTCCTCTGATACAAGTGGGTTTTCAAAGAACACTGGAGAGTTGTCATTGTGCTCTGTTATTCATTCACAGATACCACTCGATGTCTCTTCGCAGGGAGCCTTAGAACCTGAGCGTAAGAATTTGTGCATTTGGAACACAGTGGCTGTTTCATAAGGATCAGTTGTGTACCTTGAATTATCTCACCAACAGATCCAGTAGAGGAAAACAGCATATCCCTGTTAATGGCTTGTTTTAAAGGTAGTAAAGTGCATGTGGGGTCACTATTGTCATTTTTATGTTATGGTATGCTGGTCCACATGCCACCAATTATCCAGTTAACATAAAAAAAATTAAGCACCAAATCCAGGTGAGAGGTTGGACACTTTTCCTGTGAAGAGCCAAATAGTACATGTTTTTAGCTTTGCAGGCATCTAGTCTGTCTTAAAACACAGCCACTGCTGCGTGCAACTACCACAGACAGCATGCAAACGAAAGGGTGTAGCTGTGCTACAAAATATATGACAGCAAATCCCAGGCAGTGTCCAGGCCAGGTGGCTGGCATCTGTAATCACAGCGCACTGGTAGGCTGAGGCAAGATCGCCAATCTGCGCTAGCCCAGATGAGTGAGCTGAGTGAGACCCTGTCCCAAAAATGAAAGGCAAAATAAATACAAAAGGGTGAGGATGATAGGTCAATGCCAAGGCTCCACACTCAGCCCCAGGACTGCAACAGACAAACAACAATAACATCAAACAACATCAGAAACAGAAAGCCAACCACTGGCTGATGTACCATGTGGGCCATGGTTTGCAGAACGCGGTCTAGGTGATGTTCTGGCAACTCTGTAAACAGGAAGTCAAACCCACAAGCTCAAATCTCGAGGCGGAAACTACATTTCTGACATTGCCAGTGAAGTGGAAGACCCAATACTATTATGGACTACTGTACTCTTTCAGAATATTTTCCTGAGTTAACACACCTATAATATTCAAATAATGGAACTAAACAAAAAAGGGGATACAGATGAATGTCCAGTTTGTATCTGTGTATTCAAAGTTAGGATAGATATGTAGTTACATTCTCTTAATGAATAAAGGGATTTGTTCTAATAGTGTTTGTAAATAAGATATAATGTCTGCGTCTTATACAGCATATACAGCAAATAACCACTAGGAAGAGAGTATGCAATGTGTTAATTATTGAAACTGTCCTACCAATTTGGTTTGAAACTGTCTCATTGCTATTTGTTTCTCAATAAAATTATGGAAAACAAATCTCGTGGCGGGATAGGTTGGAACTCGGTTATGCAAATGCGGACTATGGCTTTGTCACAGTGGTAATTTTTATGTTACATTATTAACTACAACGTAATTTTAATATAATTATTTTAACTACAATGCACTAATAATGATTACTATCCTTAACAATAAAGAGCACCTTATTCTTTCCTCTTTGGAGGTGCTACGATACATAGTACCTCCTATTCTTAAGTAGAAACATAAACAATTTAGTATGATTTTTAAACAAAGGAGGAGTTTCCAGGTTCATTTTTCAGCTTGCTTCTTCTTAACTAAACAGCATCTAGTGTGTGCAAGTGTGTAAGTGAGTGTATGTGTGTATGAAGCTTTGATTGAAATGAGTGTTCCTTGATTCTCTGCTGTCCTCCCAGTGGTGTTTAAGAAGGCAGCCTGCGAGTGGGTTGGCCCCGCTTCTGATTTATGAGTAATTTGGCTGCTTTACCGAAACAGCAGTCACGACAGGATTAGGCCCACGCTCTGTAGGCCTGGATCTACCCAGAAAGGAAAAAGGGACATCTTCCACTAGGAAGAGACATTCGAGCTCTCAGTGCTGACAGGAGAGCTGGAGTGAAAGTTCATTCAGAAACAAACCCAAATTTTAAATCAAGAGCAAAGTGAATTATAGTTAACAGGAAGTAGAGCGATGGATTTTTCTCAATTTGGAAGAGGATCAAGAGATGAAAGGAAGGAGAGGGAGAGGGGAAAGGGAATGACAAAGGAATCAGTATATCAATATGTGTTCTGCATGTGTACGAATGTCATGAAAGGAACATACACATTATGGTTATGTGCACTGTGTACTGCAGACAGGTACGAGAGAGTGAGTGTGAGAGACAGAGAGACAGACAGATAGACAGAGACAGAGGGAGACAGACAGAGACAGACAGAGACAGAGAGACAAGAGAGAGCTTAGGCGTTTCCATGCACCACGCATTTGGGAATGGCACCAGTGACCTTATAGTCAACAATTAGACTTCTTCAAGTACCAATGTCTTTACTAGTAAAATTGATAAAAAAAAAAATTCACACTTTTCAGAATTGACCATTCAATGAGAAAGAATAAAATTGCTTGGTTCATTCAACCCAGAGCCACATCACACTCGTGTGTCTCAGCTGCACGCAGTTCTTGTTGCTGCTTTGTCGATGATGAGTGCTGGGTGACTTGCAGCCGCTGATAAATGACCCCTGCTTCTTTTCCCACCTGCCTCCTGGTCTGTGTTCCTCCTCAAAACCTGGCAGACACCAGGATGCCAGGCCCACATCCGGCAGTGACAAGTCCGCATCCTGTAGCTGCTCAGACAATCTAGGGCTAGTGCTCTCAGTGACTTTCCCAATACTTATATTTCCAGTATTTTTGACATTTAACACCATTAGAATATACAGCAGAATCCAAGTATAGTTGCTCCGAGGTAAAAATGTGTTTTTTCATATCTCAGTGTGTTGAATAACCTTTAGATGCAAAGTTAGCACAGCAAACATTGACACGATGTAGGCAGCTTGGTGCAGAGTGCCTAAAAATAAATACAAGAAGTTCATATGCTACAAGAAGTTAAGAATTTAAATGAAAAAAAAAAAAAAAAACAGCTTTGAGGCTTACAGACTCGTTGGATCCCATTATTGCCTTTGTACCCATGGATGAAATCGATTGGAAGAAGACACTAAATATAGTTGTATCAGATATATATATAGTCCATATATTCAATATCTATTCTATATACATATTCCATATATTCAATATGTATTCTCTCTATATATATTATATATATAGTCCATATATTCAATATATTATGTTTATTCCTTATATTCAATATAGTCTACGATATCTCTCATTTATCTATCTATCTATCTATCATCTATCTATCTATCTATCTATCTATCTATCTATCTATCTATCTATCTAAGCCAAACCTATGAATTTACTCTTGGCTTACTGTTTAAAAGTTTTCTGGATGCTGCGAAGTTTTGTTATTTCAACTGGGGCCACAATTTTGTTATCTATACAAGGCCATGTAATTTGGAAGCTAGAAGTGCTCACTTTGCCTCACATATTTATCTTCCAGGCAACTTGAAGACATTTCAGCCCCTTGCTCTTCTTCATATGACATCTTTTCAGGATGTTCTGCAAAACCTAACGTTTAGGGCTGCGAGTGCAGATCAGTGACAAAGCGCTTGCTTAGCATGCATAAAGCCCTGGGTTCAATCCCAAGGATCAAAAACCTAATTTAACAAATGAAACAAAAGTGACAGTGCAATGTTCCTTCAAGACTGCTTGCTTCTCCCGTTTCTCTCTTAAATTCCACTCGGTGTGACTCTTGAATGGAGGCCTAAAAACTTGATTCTTCTTCCTTGAAGATAAGTCTTTCCTCAAGAAACTTTCTGTTCCTTCAAGCACCATTATTTGTTGATAGCAGCCAATTACCTTCTTCTATTGGCAATGCTATTTCTAAGGCCTTGGGAAAACCTCCCTTCCTTTCCATTTCATTTCTCCTTGTTGTGTAATGAGACTCACCCTAATTTCAGTTTCACCGGCGAGTCCAGATTAGTTTAAACAAACCAGTGTATCCTCTAACAGAATATCACAGTGATTGACTACAGGACCCTCACTGGTGAGAGTGCAGACTCTCACTGGTGCAGTTTAGGTCATGTGTCCTTACCTTGGGTCATCAGGATGCACATGAAGATTTTAGCTTGGATGCTCAGATAAAGAGTCCTCTTTCCTGCTGAGCAGGAAGACAGATGCAAGTATCCTTGAGAGTATCTGGCAGTCATTTTCAGAGTTATGTATGAACATAACTGGGCTCTTGGTGGCATTTCAGAGTCATGGGTTCATGCTTTGCTTGGAGCTGGTAATGCTTCCATACAGTAGTTTTATGTGCACATAAATTCATTGCAGTGCTTAAGCTTGTAAGAGTAGTTCTTTTGTCACTAGCCAGAGAAGAATGCCAACTGAAGTATACAGATCCTCTAAGTATATACATATGTCTCTGAACACAAGGGTGAGCATTGCATAGATTTGAATAGGACTCTAATTGCATAAAAGTTTAGTACAATATTAAGAGCTCTTGTGTCTTTTCATTCTGTCCAAATATTTAAGCTTTTCCCTCTATTCTCCCTTACACTTAAATTCTATAGAAAGCCCTATAGAATCCCACCAGCTATCCTATATTGGATAATAATAAGACTATCATTTAGTTAGCATCTGTTAAACAGTCGTATATTATTTGCCTAATAAGCATGTCTAATCTATAACACCTACTATTAGGGTATAATTGTTCCAATGTTCAGACAAGGACACTGAGACTTAAAATGACTTAGGTCACACACTAGCAAGCAGTGTGAATAGCTCCAGATCCAGGCCTTCAGATACCAGAGTTTGTGCCCTAATCCTCTGTTGAACAGATAATCAGTACATGGATAAGTGCTCAGGACTTGAAGTGAATGTTTATGGGCTTCCAGTCTTCCATGTTTATTCAGTTCAACAAATATTTATTGGTTTTTTTTTTTTTTTTTTTTTTTAGTTTGTGCCAAATGCTTTGCTTTGTGATGGATAGATTCACCTATAAACTAACTATGCTTCAACACTACCTTCAGAGGTTTACCGCACAGAGGGGTCTATGTATCAGTTTGAGTCTAAGTATCTATCCTATGTGGCAAGAGCTGTCAAAGGGGGAACTGCTAAGCAACATGGGACAGAAATACCCTGCCCTGCACAAGTTCTCAGGAAAAATCCCAGGATAAAGTGAAGTCCTCATGATGGCTCAGTATTAACTGGCCTGGTGACAGGTGCTTAAATAAGGAGAATGAGTAATATTTCAGGGAGACAGAATGGTGGAAACAGAAACCTGGCAAGAGCATAGTGGGGCCAGAGAACTAAACGGCGTTGACCCATGCAGCAGAAAGTGACCACAAAGAGAGGCTGGGAGGTGATTAGGAGCCAAGGTGCAGGTTTCCATTTTCCTGTTAAGAATGATAATGGGAATTAAACATTTGCATAAGTGGCTTGGTCAGAGCTGCATTTTAGGAAAATTACTTCAACTATTTGCAAACTGGATTTGAGGAGCACATGACTGAAGACTGAGACAGGACTGGATGCTAAATCGTAACCCAGGTGAGGTGTGGAGGAACCTGAAGTAGAAGACAGGAATAGAAAAAAGGGAGACAGACACACACAGAGAGGGGCAGGGGAGGCGGGACGAGAGGGAGAGAGAGGAAGAAAGAGAAATGGATGAATATAAAAGCTCTTTAGAAAATGGAATTGGTCTGACTCGGAGAAATTTGAAGAAGAATGATATGAAAAATTACCTGTACTGTGTCCAAGATAACTGGACAGGTTGTGACCACATTCCCTAAAGAGAAACTATGGTACAGGAGAAAAGAAACAGGACTGAAGGGGAAGAGAGATGAAGTCATCCCTACATCGTGCCAGTGGTTTCTGAACTTTTGAGTTTTAGAGCCCTGTTTCTCTCTTGATGAAAACTAACCTGCAATGCCAGGGTAAGTAGACTGTCTACCGTTCTTGGAAAACAAACATTTGGAGAAGCTACTGCCTTCCAGAAAATAAAAAGCCACAGCACTGAGTAAAGTTTCAGTAACTTCTCCAGACCAACAGAAGCCCAGCATTCCCCAACCATGAATATTTTCCATTGGACTTTAAAATGTAAGAAAGACAAACAACTTGATAGTGCTTGAAATTTCAAATGTATTTTGAGAGCAAAGAATAGATTCCACGTAGCTGTTTCAGTAATACTGCAATAGGAAAAAGAGATACAAGCTAACAGTAAAATGCCAGTTGGTTCCTTGGACTTTTAAGTAAAATATTAACAAACCTTACTAAGGAATCCACAAAGGAAAAGTTCTTTAATTAGCCCAAATAATAGGGAAAAAAGCAATGGACTGGTTTTTGGAAGCCAAATACAGATTCAGCCTGTAAAACTGTAAGTTCCCTCCCAGCCAACATTTGTAGGCAGTGTTTCTCACCTTACCTCTGATCTGCCCCATTTGTGTCCTCTTCAGTATTCTCATTTCTTAGGGAAACCATAAATGTGAATATAGCAAAAATAGCCAATGATCTCTAAAAGTCTGAAAGAGTGAAAATGAAAACAAGTAGGAGTATGCTTAGATGCAGTGGCCAGGAGTTCGATCCCTAGGCCTGCGGTGCCGGCCCCACCCCTGGGGTGCGCTGAGACCTAATTGAGACTGGCTGTGGTGGCGCATGCCTGTAATCCCAGCTCTTGTGAGGCTGTAAACAGGCGGATCACTATGAGTCAGATATAGTAGCGAGACCCTGTACACCCTATACACCCTGTTCTAAATTAAAAAAAAAGAAAGAAAGAAAGGAAAACAAGGAGTGTAGGAACTTAACTATGTGACAAAGTTACTGACCAGGGATATTTCCTTAGCCTGGGGCTTATAAACAAATAATTACTTTCTCAATTGTCTTGATCCGTTTTAACTATTTCTCTATAGCTTTTATTTCATCCTTCTACATGCCATGGGCTATATAATAGGTATGTCAAATTAATTATGGCTCACTCTCACAACTCAGTTTGCATTACTGTAACAAAATATCTTAGACTCTGGATTTATAACAAGTAGAAGTTATTGTTCATAGTTTTAGAGGCTGGGAATTTCAAAATCAAGGTGTCAACATATTCTGAGTCTGATAAGGATTATCTCTACTTCAAAAATAGGCTTTCATACATAACAGAAAGGGTTGAAAAGGTCCCACAGGCTGCTTCATTAGGCCACAATCCTATTTATAAAGAGAAATCACAGCACTTAGGAGGCTGAGGCAGGAGGATCATTGCAAGTTTGCAGTCAGCTTGGGTTACAAAGTGAGCTCAAGGCCAGCCTGAACTGAATAGCAAGACCCTGTCCAAAAAAGAAAAAAAAAAAAAGCAAAAGAAAGATCACATAAAGACATCACCTCTTATACTATCGCCTTGCCTCATAGGGTTCAACGTGAGTTCTGGAGGGAGACAAATCTTCACACATGGCCCTCACTTTTCAAGGATCTCAGTTGAAACTTCAGCATGTTTCTTAAGCCAGTGTTCCAGGAGGCTGTCTATATCTGGGAGAAATTGCTTGGTGCAGTATTTTGAGATATTAGTATCCACTGCTTCCCCTCTATTTTTTCCAAATCAGTTTGCATTTTCTGCTACTTTAATTTTATTTATTTAATTTTTCCCCATAATTTTATTGAGAAACAAAGAGCGATGAGACAGTTTCAAACCAAATTGGTAGGACAGATTCAATAATTAACACATTGCATACATTCTTCCTAGTGGTTAATTGCTGTACAAGATGAGGACATGATATCCTATTTACAAACAC
>NW_004524619.1:1141796-1145176 GCF_000260255.1 Octodon degus | reverse complement strand
AGGGACTGCATGTAGTAACCAAGGTAACCCCTCCATGATCCACAAGACACACCAGGAAGTATGCTTTCCTAATCTCCTAGGTGTCCACAAAGTCAATCAAGCTGACAATTGAGCTTAAGTGTCACAAGTTGCAAAGTTTGATGAAGTATTAGGAAAATTGATTCTGGTTTTGGTCAGTGATTGATACAATGATATCTAATTTTACCTTCCATATTTGAGAATTAATTCCCATGCAAAAAAAAAAAATCAGCCCTGAAGAGTCAGACTTAACAGATGGAAGGAACATTTCATTCATCAAATTCACGTCTTTTCTATTTAACTTAAGTATCACCTCCCCGGGTATTCCCAAATCTTACAGATTGCGGGGTCACTCTTTCCTAGATGTCTAAATAAAAATAAAAAATGATTTAAATTTATGGCATTAATATTCAAGTCCCCCATGCCCACCCCCCTTCTCCTGTGAAGATTCGCAGGCTCTGATTCTTTTGCAGAAATCATTCTTCTTTTATTTTTGCTTCTACTGAGTCTTCCAAGTTCATCAGGTCTTTTCTCATACGATGTGTTTCTTTTCTGTGAGATTTCACTCAAGCCTCTACCTGTGACTTTTCCAACAGCATCAGAATCAAAGCAGAAGTGAAGGTATGGAGGTGGTACTTTACTTCAAATAACTCAGAATTGTGACCAGCGCAGTCTTACACCTTGTGATGGCTAGTTTTGTGTCAGTTTGGCTTGGCTATCATATCTGGTTCTGTAGCCAAGTCCTAGGTATTACTGAGAAGATGTTTTTAGAGTTGATTAACATCTTCTATTAGTTGCTTTAATGTAATGGAGATTTTCCTCCATGATGAGGGTGGGCCCCGTGCAATCAGTTAAAAGGGGGCCCCACAAGTAGAACTGAAGATTCTCTGTGGCAACATAATTTACGTCTCAAAACCGCAAAATCAGTACTGACCTGGGAATATCAGCCAGACCACCTGTCCTACCCATAATTGTGTAAGCCAATCAATTCATCTATCTATCTATCTATCTATCTATCTATCTATCTATCTATCTATCTATCCATCCATCTATCTCCACTTATACATTCATCTACCCTTTTATTTCTCTGGAGAACCCCCAACTACCAAAATGAACACCTTGTCCCAAATTGACATTTTCTCTCAAAAAAGAAAAAAAAAAAAAACCACCAAAACCCAAAAACAGCATTATGGGGAAAACCCAAATGCAATGATTTGTTATATTAATTATTTTAAATAATGCTGGCTATCAATCACTGCTGATATGTTTCTGACATCATTCCTGCATCTACTTCTATTCAATAACCTCTTTGTGCATTGGTAGGAATACATCAAGGCCCTACTAACAAGGTGATATAATTCTGAAGAGACCTTTGTTAACATGCCCTACCCCCCAGTTATCTCCAAGTGCACTCCTCCATCTCTAGAAACTGTCTCAATCCTTTGAGATTTGTTGTTGTTGTTGTTGTTGTTGTTGTTATGGTGATTCCTTTGCTTGACAGAAGTAACCTGGGAAGGCAATAATAATTGTGCTGCTAGGAGATCCAGTGTTACAGGAAAAAAAAATTGACTGCCAGATAGGCAACAAACAATGGCCTAATTTTTTAATAAGTACAGTCTTGATTTTTATCCCCAGGGAGTAGACCTGGCTGCCGCTCCCCAGCAGGAAGGGGGGCATTGGGCACCTGCATGATGTAGGAGAAAGAAGAGGAAGAAGAAAGGTGGGAGATTGCCAAAGGAAAGGACAACTTCTTCACACTTGAACTGGTTCCAATCACACCTGCTCCCTTTAGGGGAAGGCTTTCCATTAAAAAATGATTGTGACAACTTGGCAGGCAGATCAAATTCGGCTGCAGGTAAATTATCAAAAGGATTTTTGCCCTAAGAACTATTCTTCCCTGCACTGCTAAATGCATTCTCCATTCATGACTTCTTTTTCAGAGTTTTACGAAAAGGAAAAATGTGATTGACCCACAGTCTACACATAGTTCCTCCAATTTTTCCTGTGACCTCATCATATTTTCTTATTTTTGAAGATCTTTGTTCTACTGGTCTTTCCTTTTTCTTTGTTGCTGCTGTTATTGTCATTTTCATTTTATTTTGTTTTTTTTTCCAACCATGGGCCTTCCTTCTGCAACCAATCTAATTTTTCTTCATCTTGATAAAAACACTTTCCCCACATCCTGTTGCACTGCTCTAAGCTCACTATAACATATATCTATATTTTCTGTCTCAATGTCTTCACTATCCTAAACTAAAAACAATATGGCTTCCATACATGTCTTTGTATCAGAACTCTCCAAGAATCATTTCAACGGGTGGTGAAAAGCAACAGTCTTTTTTTTTCATTCATGTCTTCCTGATTTATTTAAAGTTTTAAATCTTATTTTTCTATAATTGTATTTAGCCAAGCTTCACCTCACCACTACCACCACAATTTTATGACCACTGGATAAGGCTTTGAGAATTGTTGACCAATCTTCAGAATTCTATTTCCAGAAAACTCTACTGGTCACTTCCACTAAGGAGTTTATATATCATTTCACTCATAGAATACCTGGAAGAGTTTACTCCACACTGACAAAGTAGCATGTCTCTCCCAGGTATCCTTAATTCATCCCCTACTCACTTGGGTTGCAAACTTTGTAATCTCTGTACATAGATATTCCATATGTTATTGAGTCTTCATAATGATGTCAGAAATAGATTTATTTTTATTTTTTTATATTTTTATTGAGAACCAAATAGCAATGAGACAGTTTTACAACTGATGATGTAGAGTGTGCCTAAGGAGAGTCATATGGAGAGAAAACATTATCTCAGGCTTTCACAGAGAGCAAATTGGTCAAGCAATGGCTGTGACTCATCCACATGGCTGACACTGACAAAAGTTCTACAAACTGAGGTACAGGGTTTCAGGTTAAATCCTGAGGGGATTTGATTGATCTTATTAGATACAAAAGTTACATTTCTTTTTATATAGGTCTTGCTCTTAACCATCCAGCAGAAAAGTATGAAAATGAAGTATAAAAAGTAAAGCCATATTAATATGATGAACTGTAAAAGGCTCAAGTCAAGAACTTCTGACATTGATAGTCTTATGGAAAACCCACTACTATTATGGACTACTGGACTATATGAGGAATTTTGCTGAATTTATGTACCTACAGTATTTAAATGACAAAAGACATAGATTTATTAATTTCCTGTTTTCATCATCCACCCATGCATCAGTGTTGGGAGAGTAGCCTTCTATACCTCCTTGATCGGGCTGGAGAGATGGCTCAGTGGTCTAAAGCACCTACTTAGAACAAGCTTGGCAAGGCATCAGGGATCACGGTTCAATCCCCCAGCACCACATGC
>NW_004524619.1:1134991-1141696 GCF_000260255.1 Octodon degus | reverse complement strand
ATAGGTGTGTTAACTCAGCAAAATATTCTAAAAGAGTCCAGTAGTCCATAATAGTATTGGGTCTTCCGCTTCACTGGCAATGTCAGAAATTGTTGGCCTGAGTCCCCCACAGCTCAACATAACAGCATGCCTTTACTTCTTATACTTCATTTTTATACTTTTCTGCTGGATGGTTAAGACCAAGGTAAAGCAGGACCTATGCAACAAGAGTTCTGCTACTTTAATTTTAAAAGCAATGGGCTATTTGCTTGGAAGCCAAATACAGACTCAGCCTGCGGAACCTTAAGCTCCCTCCCAGCCAACATTTGTAGGCAGTGTTTCCCACCCTTATCTCTGATCTTAGATTATCCAGCGGGATATAATTGGACTGATACAAACCAAGACTTAAAATATGGTTTTGTGTCTATACCTTGGTCTCATCTTAGTGACCAAGCTATGATGTAAGAGCCAAATGGGAAGAAACTAGAAATTCCCATGTAAAGAAGCCAACTGTAATCCTCTATGAACCTCAATCACTTTTTTGTTTTGCCACCAAGAATTAAAACAAATTGAGAGAGTATAACAGAGGGTGTGTGTATTTGAGGCAGAGGAAGGTTGACTTTAATAAAATGGGTAAGAAGGACTTCTCTAAGGAGAAGAATCTGAAAGTTTCCTGAAGGTTACAGGAAGGGTATTTTAGACATTGGGACCTTTGCTGGTAAATTCAACATATTTGTGTGAAGTGCAGAGAGAATCCCTGTGAAGAGTTTATCTCAAGAGGTGACCTTCCACTGGACTATTTGGGTTGACAACCAAACTAAGGGCTATCTTCCTATCCTTAGTAGTTTAGCTATTCAGGTAAGGGCACGGATGGGAAATTACCAAGGTATTATGGGAACTACGAGAAAGCCACCATGGCTTGCAAATATGACCAACTAGGAGAGATTATTTATATCACAGATTCAACCATTACATGATATATATTAATCCTGGGGGCATTGTAAACATCTGGGATTGCTAGATTAGTATGTGTCACGGCTTGAATAAGAGGCATTAAAATTTAGTGTTAAGAATCGTTGCCCATTAATCAATCAACAATAAAGTCAGAGTCTTTGGAAAAAAATGTACATTCATGAGAAAATGTAATTTATATCTCAAGGTTTACATGTGTTGTTTTAAAATGCATCTATAAGGTAAGATGAGTCATAACTCTCAAGTCAAGGCAAGACAGAAAGCTGTTTTTGTGTTTCAAACACTTAAGAAAGCAAAATGAAAAGGGAAGAGAATAAACTTCCTAATAGGGTTTTCAAAATCGGAAGAGACCTTTCTGCATCTTGTAGTTGGGAAATGGGATGAAGATGGATTACTGAGGATAGGTCAAGGCTCCTCCCACTCCATGACCCATCTCTTAAGGAGGCATCCTTGTCTCTAAGCCCTGAGTAGAACTTCTGGTGCTCCCTTGCAGTTTAGAAATACTGATCTTTGTGTCATTCTACAAGCAGAAAAGAAGGAGCAAAAGAGAGCCTAAAATTCTAGGGTGCCGGTTGTCAGAATCTCTCTAAGAATCTTGGTTCAGGAGCTAGGAGTTCAGGAGTCCTTGGGGAACCATGAGATTGCGCTAATGGTTCCTGTTTCATGGAAGAGACAGAGGAGAGGCGGAGCAAGAGAACAAACATTAGGAGAGACGAGGGAGATGAAGCAGAGCGTGCGGCAGTGACTAAGCAAGCAGCTGGTGTGTGGCTGGACAGCTTGAATTCTCCGCGGGTAGATTGGATATTTGGATGGAAGGGCATGAGTTGCTTGGCTTGGGCTTATATTGGGAGCAGCAGGTGTTATAATGGGCAGCCGGAATAATTTTATTTTTTTTCTGAGAGGCTGGAGAGAGAACCAGACTTTTGCCATTGCTACTTCTGTAGCAAAAAAACATTTTTTTTTTTTTTTTTTTTGCTATTGTTTCTAGTACATCTATTCTGAATCTCATCTGATGGGATTGGACAGAATTAAATCATTTAACAAAATTGGGCAAAATTGAGTATTTTAGGAAGGTCACGTTTGCACATTTGAGCCTTTGATTCTATTTTATTTTACAGCCAATGGCTTTAAAACAATTAGCATTATTTTTCAATATACAACCATGTAAAAATTTTTTTATGTTTTCTCTGAGACAGGGAGACCCTATGTTTGTCTACTGTTACCTTGGCCTTCAGTACATCTTCAGGTAGGCTTCTTTACCCTTGTAGAAGGCATGCTGTTGAGGGTGACTGTCTCTTTATTACATTTGCCTCTTTTTTGATGGTTTTCTGAGATTCATCCACACTGACACTAGCTCCAAATTGTATAAAACAAAACAAAATTAAAAATTGGCAGTTTCAAAGTTAAATGCAAAAAAGGAAAACTAGAAGTCTCTTCCCCACACTTCCACTTCCTCGAGGCCAGTTGTCCACATGGTGACCTCCCTGGGAAATACATCAAGTACTTCAAAGTCCAGCTGGCTTTCTGGGAGCTGTTCAAGAGGGTTGTTGCATGCCTCACCCTTCCTCTCTGAGGATGACGGTTTTGCTGCATGGCACTTCCTCCCAGAATCAAGCGAGAAGGGCTTTCCTGGTCTGCTTGCTCTCTTTTGAATAGAATATCTTTTGCAATGGTTGCTTATCCACAGGACAAGCCAGGCAAATCAGAAGAACATTGCTCAAGTACTGGGATGGACTGTCTCACTGGTTGGGTAATGGTGACAATCCGGGAACAAGCAATGACTTATGTTGATCAGGATCTCTCCTGCCCAAACTGATGGCCCGAAAGCAGTCTCGCTGGCTTGCAGAGGAGAGTGTGCTCCCTCTCTGGCTGGCAGCAGGATGGGAGGCAGTGTTAATCTGAGCAAGGCAAGCCCATTAATCTTGGAATTGTCTAAGGAAAGGCAATTGACTGGCACTTCCTCAGCACACAAAGTGGAAAGTTCTACCAGTACTGCCATCAACAAGGTGTAAATGGACAGAGGCTTTGGAACAGCTGCTGGTCTGGAAAATCTCATATCTGAGTTGCAGGTGAAAGAGGAAATTCATGGAACACATGGAGGCTATTGGATTAATTAAAAACTTTAGACAAGTTATTCTTAAATTTTACTTGAGGGTGACTGTCTCTTTATTACATTTGCCTCTTTTTTGAAGGTTTTCTGAGTTATTGTTAAAACATATATACCTAAGTGCTTCTATAAGAACTCTGGAGGAGTTCTTGATCATGGCTTGAGCCTTTGAAGTTTTATCAAATGATGTGTCAGAGATGCTGATCTATCAGGGACTACAGTTGAGTTGCACTGTCATACAATCTGTAGGGTGCAAAGGTAGTTTTCTGGGAAGTTTCTGCTCTGCCCCTACGTATTCTGGACCATTTAGAATTTCTAGCTGCTGGTTGTTGAATTCTGATTGGCTGACAGTTTCAGAAATGACCCAGTGATAGTTAGCTTCAAGTCAAAGAAATTCATGAAAAATATCTCCATTATGTACTCATTGCTGTTCTTTAACACAAGGTCTATCTTGCCTAGCAAAAGATGCTGTTATTAGCAACAGAGAAAGAGAATGAGAGAGAAAAGTGGGAAAACTGTATCTGAGCACACACACATATGCATGTGTAACTGTGTGCTAACAAAATTGAATTTCAAAAAATTGCCCCTCAATTTCTCAGAGGAGGATGTTGGGTTAAACAAACATGAATAAGAACTTCATTCAGGCTCCTGAGGTGCTAACAAGAATCCAGTTTGCAATTATATCCCACAAAATGTCCATGATTTGGAGACGAACCCTCAATATTAAAAACAGAGGTGTGTATTGATTTCTGCTGTGACCAGACTGTTGAGACATTTCTTGACTAATGTAATAATAATTATTCCCATGGTGTTCTCAGGTACCTATTTTGGGACTGCTGGCTAAAACTTTTGTTCCTCCTTCCCCAATTAATTTTATTCTCAACATTGCATAAGCTGATTTTGAAAGAAATATTATATCTGCAATCAAGATAAAATATTAGTGAAATATATATATTCACTAATATTTTATATCTCCAGATGAATAATTATTTGTAAACTAGTAAACTAGCTGTGCTTCCAAAAGTACCCAATCAAATCACTGGGTGGGTAAATAAAATTATTGCACTTTCAAGCTATGCCCAGAGAAAATATAACACTTAGATGACCCAAAATGTATCTCTCAATGGATTTTTGTTTTTCTGAACTGTTTTCATGTCTCACAACATGTCAGAGAAGCCTGATCCGATCCAATAATATTTCAACACTGTATTATGGAGTTGGATCACATCCAGTTACTCTTCACTAACAAATGATCCTCACAAGCCTCCATGACTCTCACTCTTTGCACAATATTGGACAGCTCTGCTGTTGCAGTCACTCATGAGCCACATAACGGTGGGTCTGTTTTGATTTATGCTACTGTTCCTTCTTAGAAAACCAGGGAAAGGGCAAGGAATCCACTTAAGTGGTCTGGGCCACGTGTGATACATGTTACATTTCTCTGGTCCAAATGTGATACATGTCGCATCTGTCCATAATCAGTATACTATCTTCAAAGAGAGTGCAGCACAGAGCAAGCAGCCCAGGGGGAAACGACGCACAGTGATCTGTAGGAAGAACTGCCACACATGGAATCTACACAACAGTTGTAATATGAAAGGAAAGAAGGTAGGAATTCCTTCTTAATCTATAAGCTATAAATGCATGACAGTTTGTGGCTTGTATCCAGGCCTGACAAGTGCATACTTAGAGAAGGTCAGGTCTCTTTTTGGAAAATGGGGTAATTAACAGTTAAATCGATCACTTTACGGTATAGGGCATAGACCGGTAGGTTAAATCTCATGTGCTATAAGTCTAGAAGTGGCAAGTGCCCTGCATGGGGCTTGAGCTACCAGTCTATCTTGTGTCTACCAGTTTGTATCTTTAGACAAAGCACCTTCCTACTTCTGTTTATGAAAAGATGAAAGAGTTTCTTAGCTTTAAGTTTCAAGATGCGGCAATTCTATGAATTATGAACTTCACTTAGATTTAGTAGTATTGACCAGAATATGGTATGATAGAATAAAAGATACTTAGGAATATTAATGATAAGAGCTCTGGCTTTATAAAGTGGCTTGCATAAGTTATGCAGCGCTTTGATATCACATATTTCTCCTTTGGTGCCAGAGTTGAATTAACACTTCCAAGCCATCTACAATGCCAAGATTATTGTCTGGACAGAAGTCCTGTGTGGTGTGCAGGAGGAGCAGAGAAGTCAAGATTAATTGTAAAGGACAGAGACTGGCTTTTCACCTGCCTGATCTCTGTAGCTTCCAGGGTCCTGTCTGTGTAGATCAATGGTCTGCTAATTACAAACTGTCTTTGGAAGACCCTAGCAGACTCTCCAGTGATTCATGTTTCTGTATTGATTTTCACATAGACTAAGATGCAGTTGCACCGTTTAAGCACTTTGAAATCGGTCATCAATGAACTATTTTGGACTTAATAGACTTGATAGCACTTAAAGATGCTTATGTTTTGATTTTTGGATCATGCTTAGACCTGAAGCTTTCCCTGCAGCTGAGGTGAACTCCATTTTTAAGTGGAAGGTTCTTTTTCCTTTGCACTGTAACTGAGCCTCAATTACTAAACTATAGGTTTAGAAACATACTGAGTCTTTTGGATCATAAATACTAATTTAAGAAAATTGCAGTTACTAGGTTGTCTGGCAGAGACCTGGAGTGAATAACATAAACAACATTTTTAAAATAATTTTTTGAGTACCAGAAAACAGTATATACATGCAAAGAGTGGAGCTTGATCTAGAGGGTGTGAAATTCCTTGTACCCCAGCCCCACAGTGCTCTTTGGACCTTCCCAGATTGTTCCTAGCACAAATCAGTGGTATACTAAAATGCAAAGGATACCTCTATGAACTCTTCAAGAGACAACGGTCTTGTAGCTTTGGAATTATACTTGGTCAAGAAGGGGAAGGATGAAGCTTTGCCTTAAAATCTAGGGCCGGCCAAATAGCTCAGCAGGTTAAAGTGCCTACAAGCAGGCGCAGGGGCGGAGGGTTCGATCCCCTGGCCTGCCATGCTGGCCCCGCCCCCGGGGCGTGCTGAGACAGCAATTGACACTGGGCGTGGTGGTGCGCACCTGTAATCCCAGCTGTTGTGACGTTTTAAACAGGTGGATCACTACGAGTCTGATCTGTAGTGAGACCCTGAACACTCTGTATACCCTTCCCTAAAATAAAAAAAAATAAAAAAAAAACCCCAAAACTAGATCCAGTTTGAATACTTCCATTTATCATTTGTGTTATGTCTGAACTCTTTAATCTTGCATTCCTATACATCAAATCAATATAATTATATCTAATTTAACCATCTTGAAGAAAGACAAAGACCCTAAGGAAATTAGTAAGACATCTTGAGTAAACAGAGTTAATGGTTCTTCCTCTTTTTGTCTTAATAAGTAAGATGGCTTATTTGATGTCTTTGTATTAGTCAGCTTTCCTGTTGCTGAACCAAATGTCTAGCACAGCTTAAAAGAAGAGAGATTTACTTTTTTTGGCTCACAGTTTCAGGGGATTTGGTCCCTGGTTTGCGTGCATGTTTTGCTATTTTAAAGGCACAAATATCATGCAGAAAGTTAGGGTGGGGCGAATTTTCTTGGCAGCTAGGAAGCAGAGTTAAACAAACTATCAGAAAAGAGAGAGCCAGGACC
>NW_004524619.1:1117515-1126821 GCF_000260255.1 Octodon degus | reverse complement strand
GAAAGTATATACCTCTTTGATCTGTCCAACCACATGGTACCATGGGAATGCTTCCCCTGCCTTTTCTCAGTTATTCTGTCCTCCATAAACAGCATTTAAAGAATAAAGTTTGATTTCTTTTCCTTGATATTCAGGACACTCTACAATCTAAACCCTGTGTTATATTTTGAATTCATGTTCCACTAACCTATATCTGGAGTGACACATCATTATATTATATTTCTACCCCTAAGCATAATATTTTTGATTTCTTTGAAATATTTTCTTCCTGTTCTCTTCTCCTACTCATCCTTCGGCACTCACCCCAAAATCTGATACATTTTTTCTGCTTCAGTTACCAATAAATTCTTGTCTTTTCTGAATTTATGTAACATTTCTAAGCACAAGTATGTACGTATGCATGTATGTATGTATGTATGTATGTATCTATCTATCTATCTATCTATCTATCTATCTATCTATCTATCTGTCATCTATTTATCATCTATCTATATTAACGTAGTTCTGTTTTGCTGAGCAGATCTTAGATCTTGGAAGTCAGAGTTCAGTTCTCTAAATTGTTTATCTAAGAGAATATTCATTGTTGTAGATTTAAAAAGTCTTCATTAGCTTTATTTCTTCCAGAAACAGAGCAGTATTTCATATTGCTTACCAATGCAGGTGTCAGACTTGGGTTTATATTTCGACTCTGCTATGTATTACATGTGTGATCTAAGGCACACTATTTCTACTCACGAAGCCTTACCTGAAAAATGCAGGTAATAATAGTACTTGCCCAGATGGCTGTACGAATGAGAAAGATAATATATGTAAAGTGTTCGGCATACTGCCTGGCACATATTAAAGAGACAATAAATGTTAGCTATTACATAGTGTATACTCAATACATATATGATGAAAGGCTGAATGAATACTATATTGCTGAATTAGAAAATTATACACTTTATAATTTTAACATGTTCTTCAAGTCCTATTTCTATATTAGTTTATCAAAACTTGAATGACTAAAATGAATTAAATGTGTATTACTGAATTACTTTTCACTAGGCTAGGGCTGGAAAAGTCAGTCATATTTATTAAGTGACTGTTGTGCATACAGTTCTGTAGCAAGCTTATAGTGCTTTTGGGTATAGATTAGAATGACTTCATTTTTCAAGAGAAAAGTAGAAAAATTTTCATCATGACTCCATTAATAATTAGCTCTCTGATTTAGAATGGGTTGCTTTGTTTCTGAGAGCTTTAGCTTTTTTAACCTTTCTGGAATAGAATAAGAATTAAGTAAAATATTACATTTAAAATATTTAAATATCATATTCTCTGAACAAAAATGTCATATGATTTATGCTCTTACTTGAATATTTGCCCTTGAAGATGTTGTCATGTAATTTTAATAAATTCAAAGTATTTTCATAGATTTCTTCTGTTTTTCTGTAATATTGGGCCTTTCTTTACTGGAGCCTTTCTTTCTGACTAGTACGATATGAATTTATAGGTTACTCATTCTGTGCTATGAGCTATGGTAGGCATTCACAAATACATAAATATTTGTAATGATATTTAATAAGGTTATACTGAAATACTGAATGAACACAGAAAAAAGAATAATTAATTCTTCCCTTAGACTAGAAGATGGTGACAAAATTATGAAGGCTGGCTGATTTTCCCTGAGCCTTAGAGGTAAATTAGAAGTTTGCTAGTATATCTGTAAATAGATATTCCTGTCAGAAATAACACCTTCAGCGAAGATAGGAAGGCTTAAAAGTGCTATTATATTTATGAAACCAGGGTATTGTATTATGGTTACAGCACTGATGTGTGTATCTGTGTTGAAGACAGTGCCGTGCTAGTGTCAGTATATATCAGCTCACTCATGAGAACCAATTTTGTGCATCTCTGGCTTCGCATTCCCCAATATCTTGGGAGGTGACTTCAAATTGGCCATTATGAAAGTATTTACATCTGGAATGTTAGCAAGCACAACAAATCAGGCTTTGTTTCTGTTGTGTGGCTGGCTCTTTACGCCTTCAGAGGGGTGCTGTTTAAACATTCATCAGGACACCTATTGTAAAAAATGGCAGTTTGACAAGGCCAGGCTCACGAAAGTTAAACAAGGCGAGATCATGAATGGCTTAGTGAGATAAAAAATAAGGAGCTTGAATTTTAAATAAACTCCCTTTATGATTTATACTAACATGTGACTTTGGTTGGCAAAAGCCATATAGAAAAACGTAACTTTGTCAAGGGGTTACATATGTCTAGACAGAAACCTGGCTTGGGGAGCAAGTGATTGGGAACTGTGTGAGTAGATCCACATTGGCAATACTCAGGGTAAGAAATGGAAACCTTTGGAAAATGCCTGGTAGTCTTGTCAGCAAAAATGAAGTGTTGTCTGCAGTTGTAAGAATTCTAAGAGTCATTTTCACTTTGTAAACATTTGTTGGTAGTGCTAACATTTCGTCTTGACAACATTTCATCTTTCAGGCAATGACAGGTAAACACTGGGCCTACAGAATTATTTTTAAAGACCTTTTCTCTTTGTGTTCTTTTTAGAAAATGAATGATGAGCGAAGTCCTTGATGTAATAAGGGGGGATACTAAAGAGTAGACATTGCAAATTGGTGACTTCCTATAAATAGATGATCAATGGCAATTATATGGAACTTAACTGTTCTCAAAACGAAAGTCAATGACAGCAAACTAATTACCAAACTAATCTTGTATATATTTTAGCTATATGATACAGTCATAGGAAAAAAACTCAAGGAAAACAGAGGGAATTCTTTAATCCTATAGAGGAAAGTGGTGCAAATTTGAATGGTTCATATTGATATTTATTAGTAGATAATCTTTTTAATGCCTATTTTGGGATAAAAGTTTGGCAGGACGAATGAAGTTTCTGAGTGCTTATTATACCCCAGGAATTATCTTACAAGCTTTATTTATGTTCTTTTGTTTGATGTTCCCAACAACTGAATAATATAGGTTATTCTTATTATCACTATTTTATTGGTGATGAAATAAAGGCACAATATGATAAAACTAGCAAGCAGAAGAGCTGGGATTCAGGTCCAGGTTTTCTGTGTGAAGCAGCAGCCACAGAAGCACTCTTCCGTCTCATATACATTGCAGTGGTTTTGAAAGTGTTTCTCCCGGAGCACCAGCATCTTGGAACTTAGGTAGAAATGCATGTTTTCAGGACCCACTCCAGGCCTACTGAATCAGATAATCTGGAGTGGGGCTCACAGTCCGGGTGTTTACCAGTCTGCCAAATGATCCAGATGTATGCTGAAATGGGCGTCAGTTGCCAGTAGGTCCTGCCTTTTCTGAAGACCATAACAGGATTTAAACTGTAGCAAAAATGTCAAGATTAGTAGAAAGTGGATCATGATCTAATGTTCATGGAACATATATGCCATAAGGAGTAGAAAATAAGTTAATAAACAACTAAATATCTAGTATTATGTCAGATGCTGATAAATGTCAGCAGAAAGCCTAGAGGCTGAAGTTCCTACTGAGAGTTCATGAATCTACAGAGATGGGTCCAATAATATCCTAGGTAAGTTTATCTAGAAGTTCACTGTGAAATAAAGATTTTTTTTTTCTGGACATGATCTCAATAAACATCAGTATGCAAATTGAAGAAACAGAAAAAGGTTATAAAGGAACCCAATAAATCTGGCAATAAGTTGAGTTTACTGGGGAACTCTGGGAAAATATAGAACATGGACCTTAGAGGTACAAATAAGTGTCTACCATTTGGCTTCCTGAAGGAAAAAAAAGTAGAAAATTAGAAAAGTATTTTCTAATTTCTTTGGTATAGCCCTTTCAGAGCTACTAATGTGACATCATTAAATATGGAGTTTGGAAGAATGCACAGTAGCACATAACTGCAGTATTTCTACCATCTAGATGTGATAGATGGAATGGTCCCAAGAACACAGATAAGTGTGAAGTCATTAGGAGGTGATATGTTTGGAAAAAGTATATATATATATATATATATATATATATATATATATACAGTCATTGCTGAAGATCTAATTATACACATGTGTATAATTAGATCTTCAGCAATGACTTTATCAACTGCCTGGTCAAATTTATAAAAATTTAATATTGGCCCTTGCAAGTTGGTGTGAGATGAACCTGAGGTCATTGCAGTATTCCGTTCAAGAGTCAAGGGGTCTGAGACACTTTCCATAATAGTTGATGGCTGCTCCTGGTGGTATTGAGAAGACTGGACAATTTGCAGGAAATGCCAGTGGGTTTTATCTTTGTAGTAAAAATCTAATATGCACAGTCCCTTTAGTGACTGTGAGGGAATAAAGGGAAAGTGGCCGTTTCTTGCAGAGACTGGAAAGGAAGAGTAGCTGAAGAGAAGAGGATGGAGATGTTGGTGTTCAAATGTCAGGCGTAATAGAGAAGAAATATAAGAAAATCTGACTCTGAAGCAGCCAGAGCATCCCTTTGCTCTTAACACCAAGAATAAGATGATCATTGTAAAAAGTTTTCATGAGATCCTGTTGCTCCATAGGTAGCAAAATCTGGGGTGACACCGCATTTTGAAAAGGTGGAGAATTGGTGAGCTAGGAACTCTCTTGATTAGCCTTTTCATGTTTACATATTTAAATATTCTAGTTGCTATTGATATTTAAAAATCAAACATTTGGGCCAGAGAGATAGCCTGGTGGTCTAAGTGTGGGCCTGGCAAGTGTGAAGACCCACATTCAATCCCCAGTATCACATGTCATGCAGGCCCTGGAACGCCAGGTATGCCATGCCAGCTACAGAAATGGGGAGTGGTAGTGTACCCCTGTAATCTCAATGCTGGGGAGGCTGAGAAAGGAGGATCACTATGAATTTGACTGCGTAGTGAGACCCTATCCCAAACAAATAAATAAATGATTAAAATAATTTAAAAATCAAACATTTATTCAAGAAATATTTTTCTAGCACTTCGTGTTTGCCAGGCATTAGCTGGGAGTTGTGGCTACTTCAAGGAAATCAGTACCATTACTTTACCAGGTAAGAATACTGTACCTTAGCAGCTCTTAAGGAATAGGAAGGATTTCATTGGTTTAAAGCCTGCTTCTACCTTCTTTGCTTAGGTTTATCAAGAGATGTAGCATATTCTCAGCCCTATAGTACTGATCATGCACCTTATAAAATCAGGTTCTGACCTAAGGACAATTTCAGCTTCGAAAATGTGTCCCAAATCTAAGCCAAAATACAGAATATAATTCATTGTCCTATTTAGTGTAAAACTCACTCATCTTCCCGGAAGAAAATTCTCCCTCTTCACATAAAAAAATCAGGGGCCTATAAAATACCAGAATTGGGATAGATTTCAGAAAACACTGGCTCTGACTTTTACTTGTATTTCCTATAAGATATTGTGTCTCTGTGTTGTCTTTTTAGCATGACTGAGACACCATCTTTGAGGAAAAAGGGAAAGCTCTAAACATGAAAAGCAGGGTTCATTCCAGAAATACTTTCACATAAATATGTATTTTTAAACAAATACTTAATAATCACTTCAACCCTTGGGGTACTATTCTAAGAAATTAGATTCTAAATGATGTCCAGGACACAAAAAGCATCTGCCATCATGGAGCTTGGTTTAATTTCTGATAGGGGAAAAATGCCGCTACTACTCCTAATAATGAGTTAATTGATAAACATCCTGGATAATTTTAAATACTAATTATGCTGCTATAGCTGAGATGATTGGCCACTGAAACTTTCTTTTGCTACCAACTGCACATTGGGAAGTGGCTATAGACCAAAGTACTTGAAAGCTCTTGGAGCTGATTGCATTGTCATGGGCCTCAGTGTACTTAAGGAAAACACTGTGGGCCAAGTCTAGGATATGTGTCTTTCCCTTTCCAGGTTCTGAATGAAAGTATAAAAAACAGAGTGATCAATCATAGTGAAGCAGCCTGGATTTTTGCATCATTGCATGTAGATGATTCATCCTTCAATTAGCAAAACACACCCTGGAATATTATATATGAGAAATTTCTTTCTGCTGACCAGGGGTCATTCTATTTAGGGAAAGGGAGTGTAATCAAGCCTCCTTTGCTTAATATAATGATACGAGTATGAAGAAAATATAAATAGATCAGACTACAAAAACTAATAGAGGGTTAAACTGAAGGAAATCTGAGGGCGGAGTGGTAGCAGAAAACCTCTCTGAGATGACAAATACTCATCTCATATTTTAACACAGCTGGGTTGAAATATGAGGGAAATATTTTAAATAGTAATTTGCTATGAATAGCAAATAACAGTGGCATGAGGCAGGAAGGGTTTTCACACACTAGTGGAACAGACAGAAAGGTATGAGACTGTAGAAACTCAGCAAGTGGAGACCATCCTGAGAGGAGAACAGAGAAGTGAGAGAGGGCTGCATAGACTCTGCTAGGACATAGTGAAGAGCTTGGCATTTTCCAGCTAAGGGGTAGTCAATGCTTTATACAAACTTTCAACAGTTATGTGGAGAATGGTTTATCCTGAGGGACAAACAAACTGGAATTCTCTTTAGAACAAAGTTCAAACCTATTTATTATGGGTCTTGCCAGTTCCACTGGGGTTCATTTCTGAGTCCATCTTTGATACTCTATATCTTCTCTCATATTTTACTAGTCATGGTCAACTTTTTTCATTTCTTCTTTATTTTTTTCTCTGAGACCTTGCACGGATTTTACTTTTTTGCCTGAAACGCCTTTTTCTCCACAGTTCTCCTTCTTCCCTTACTCCTACATGGAGGCTTTAGACAACACCTCTTAAGTCCCAATGATTTTTTTTGTGACCTTGGTTGAAATTACTCTACTTTGCTCCCTTCATTAAAGAAAGCAAAGAATGTAACTCCCTTTATAAAATGTTTCACTGGCCCTTCAATAATTTTGGTCCACTTTTAGATCTGGGTTTCTACCATAGTATCCCTTACTCCTAAGATTTTGCCTGTGATATTTTATTTTATTTCATCTTCTTAATTCCTATTCATTACTATAATTTCAGCTGAGCTGGAAAATCATTTAAAAAGCCTTCCCCTCTTTCCTAAGTATAGAGAAAGCATTCTATTCAATACCTCCAGAAGCCTGAAGTTTACATGGTATAATCGCCTGTCTATTGGAGTACTGTAAATCAGCAATCTTGGTTTCTATAGTGTTTACCACATAAATAGGCAGTCAACAAACAGTGGCTGAATGAACAAATCCAACTAATATTAAGTTCAAGGGGGTTTTTCAAGGTTATGAATGTGAAAAGGAGCTATGACTTAAAAGCTGGGAAAACTCTTACTTGAAATGGGATATGGCCAAGGCTAAATGGAGCAGGATCACTGAAAATGACCTGAGAAGTTGAGATGTCACCTTGTTTGTCTGTGGTGAAAGGAAATTTTTGGTTTATTTCAAGGTAAAGAGTAGGGTTTGTCACTGCCTCAAAGAGGAGACAGCTTTTTGTAAATTGGAGAAAACTATATAAATATTAAATGATATTTTAATAATATATAAATATATTATTATAAGCATTTGTGATGGACTCATTTTTCTGTCTGATGGAGAAAAAAACAGCTTGGAAATTTTCTTTAATACGCAAATGTTCTTGTCTGGAAAATGTTTAGTGATAAAGGTCACTGTGAACTTATCGAGGAGCTCAGTGGGACAGAATCAGTATTTATTTATGTGTATTTATGTGCTTATTCACTGATGGCTTTGCTGAGGAAAGCTATATTGTCAAGTGCTCTAATTAAGAAATAATAATGTAATTGATTTTTTATGGATTATCTTCAATTGAGTCCCTTTACAACAGCAAAGTCTCATTGACTACTTGGGATAATTGATGGCTTCTCAGCACAATGCCCTTGGCTGATTGCAGAGCCACCGATACAGTGGCTGACAGTGATCAGGAACAAGCTTGGTTCTCACAGTGGTGACCTCTAGGGTGGCAGCAAGCTGTCATGGAAAGGATGCTATTAATTTCCTTGGTGACACGGGTCAACTTCCTTTTATTTTTGCAAAATGAGAGGTTGAACTAAATAAATCAGTGGCTTGGAAAGTAAAGATAAAATGCAGCATAACCCCTTCATCTCATGGATTTGATGTAGAAGCAGTGAATAGAAAATAGGCCCAAGTGGTAACTCTATGCACGAAAGCTGGAAAATGCAGAATTAGATGCGGCTCCTTACCTGTCACCAAATGAGTGGATGCTCAAGGATTCCTGGGTGTGCAGTGGGAAACTTCTTGGAGATGGTCTCTAAGCTTGAGTTCAGTTCTAAAGCTCTAGAATTCTGTGATACAACATCAAAGGCTGTAGGGTAAACCAAAATAGCTATCAGTCTCAGCTTTGCAACAGATGCCTTCTGAAACGTTTCCCATCACAATCAAGTGCAAATATTAAACCTGGCTTAAAACATGCACACTATGGTCAGAGGAGAGTGGGGTAGCTTATGTTTCCAAGTTGAAAATTTCATGTCTGAGTGTGTGCATGTGTTTGTGTATGTGTGTTTGGTTGTATGTTTGCCTACACACATATGTGGTGTGCATGCTGTTTCCTTTTCTCAACAGATTTTTGTAGATTTGTAGAGAAGCTATGAAGGGCCAGTGAGACATTTTGTAAAAGGAGATGAATACTTCATATTCTTTCACGGCAGAAGCATAGTTCAGTAATTTCAATGAAGGTCATGATGAATCATGACTCCACAGAAAGCTGTTGCTTTTTATACCATGGTGACTTATTCTCATGTCTGAGAAAGAGATTGAGTTATCTTGCTTGGAGAAGGAAGCAACACACCCAATCAGTATGAAAAGAATTCTGCAAAGCACATCTTTTACCCTGGGGTCTGAAGGAATGGACCAACTAGATTGGGTTCCACTTTAGTGGTCTTGAACTATAGCAGTGTTTCTCAGTAAGATTGATTTCATCACTCTTCCCCGAGGGTCCATTTGGAAATGTCTGGAAACACTTTGGTTGTTGTGATTGAGGAGGGTGAGTGTTTCGCTACTGGGATCTGCTGTTGGACCTTCTCAGTGCACAGGGCAGGGCCCTATCATAAAGAATCATTCAAAAGATCAATAGTATCAAGGCTGAGAAATTCTGAACTACAGGTACAGGTAGCAGTAAAGGAGCAATTTAAAGACAGGAAGGTAAATAAGGCCAGTATACCCCTTTTGACCTATTCAAAGTTTTGTAGTTTTTAATCTGCTCTAGAGTTTCTTAGCAAGCTAATGATGCCCTGATTAATAAATCTGCTGGGAATAAAGAATAAGCCCTGCTTAAACACACACACACACACACACACACATA
>NW_004524619.1:1093094-1117415 GCF_000260255.1 Octodon degus | reverse complement strand
TGTGACACATTTTCATAATTCATCTGGAGCAGATGTTACTATTATTAGGGTTCCAGGAACACTATTCTCTAAACTTACGTTTTATTTTACTGTTCATGAGATCAACTTTACCTCATACAGCAAGATAACACTTTTGCCCATCAAATGTCCCAGGCTCTTATATCTCTTGCAGATACCACTTGTATTAAAATGCATTTAATAGATGGATTTTAGGTTGATAGTTTAGTGTGTGTGTGTGTGTGTGTGTGTGTGTGTGTGTGTGTGTGTGTGTGTGAAGCAGAATAATTTTCTGTTGTCTCCTCCCCAAAGATGTCTGTGTTCTCATCCTGGGTCTCTTGTGGCAAAAGAGACTTTGCAGTAGTTATTACATGAAGTACTTCTAGATGAAGGCATGCTGTTTTATGTGACTAACTCCCAGTAATTGCAAGTGCAGTAGAAGAGGTCAGAATGATGTGATGTGGGAAGGACTTGATGAGCTTTATGATGCAGGAAGAGGCTGTAAGCTAAAGAATGCAGGTAGTCTTTGAAAGTTGGAAAAAGCCAGGACATAGAATCTACCCAGAGCCTACAGAAGGAAATACAGCTGTGCCAAAGCCTTGATTTTAGCCTAAAGAGTCTCAGGTTAATCTTTAGAACTATGGTATCTGAGAACATACACTAGTTTTGTGAAGCCACTAAGTTTGTAGTCATTTCCTTAAGGCAGCTGCTGAAAGTTAATGTAGTACACTACCTCAAAGAGTTTTGACAGGATGCTCTGCTTAAGCCTTCATTGATTTTGAAAGTATTAAGAGGCAGGTAAAGGGCCAATCCCCAGGCATGCGATTAATATTTTGATATTCATGGAGAAATTAAATTCTTCCTTTAAATTGGAGAGGGAGTATGTTGTACACCAGTGCCTGGGACAAAGAAGAGAAAAGGACAGTATTAAAATCGTAGATATTCTACTAAGCATTCCCAGGTTCTTGACCTGATACCCTACAGCGACGTGTCCAACAGAATGCAATGCAAATCTTGTATGTAATTTCGTATTTTTAACAGCCAATGTAAATAGTGAGAAATAGGTGAAATTAATAATAGCAATTTACTTCCTTTAAATTTATGATAAAGTTATTACAGGTACCTTTTTCATACTGTCTTTTTGAAATCTGGTGCATATTTGATGCTCAGAACATAGCTCAGCTCAGACGAGGCCCATTTCAAGTGCTCAGAAGCCGTGTGTAGCTATCATAATGGAGAGATAGAAGATTTATTTTATTTTACTTTTTTTTTTTAATTTTAAGGAAGAGTTTACAGGATGTTCAGGGTCTCACTACTAGATTGGACTCATAGTGATCCACCTGTTTACAGCCTCCCAAGAGCTGGGATTACAGGCACACGCTACCACATCCAGTCTCAATTGCCATTTCAGCACGCCCTGGGGGCAGGGCTGGCATGGCAGGCCCAGGGATCAAATCCCTGGCCCCTACGCCTGCTTGTAGGTGCCTTAATCCACTGAGCTGTTTGGTCAGCCCAAGAAGATTTAGACTAGATTTAAACAGGTGATTTTGATGTCAAAACTTGGAAAATATAAGGTATTTGAAATGTTGCTTCAGGAGCTACATAACAAAGGTACCCCAAGCGGGATAAAGAGTGGGTGACCCCAATTTTGCATGGATTATGGTAGCAGAACCTAGCAAGGATGGTGGAGAGGAAAATGGTCGCGAAAAGGTCACTACCACCTCAACATGATCCGAAGGTCTCTCTCAGACCAGCAAAATGCAGCTCATTTCACTGGAGGTCCAGAGCAGAAAGACAAACTCCTAATCTCCACACATTCATATCTTATCTCCCATTTTATAGTTTGCTTTTTTTTTTTTTTTTTTGGTGGAACCGGGGATTGAACTCAGGCCTTTGCACTTGCCAGGCAAGCGCTTATTCCACTGAGCCATCTCCCCGGCCCCTTTATCTCCCCTTTTAGCAGGTAGGTTTTGATTGGAGAAGATTCTGGAATATCATTTTTCTCCAGGTAGACAGTCTATCAGTGTCCCTTGAATGAATTAATCATTATGCAAATGGATTTATTTAAGCAGACTAAGATGATTCAACTACGTTTTAAATAAGAACTAGCAAATCGCCAGTCAAAATAATGTTTCGGGAATTTTGTACTATTTTTACCTTGTACGACAATGCCTTGCACCTATTAGGTGATTGTTTTTGTTTGTAGAATAAAATATCTGGCCTATTTTAGAGAATATCACAGTACTAAAACTAGCTCAATAAATTATTATGTTTGGCTAATGGGATAGCAGTACATTTCTCTTTTAAAGGAGAGAGGAAATGATTCTGTTACCTCCACTGAAAAAAATACCAAAACAACGAAAGCATCTAATCCAAAAGAACTGTGTAGATTTTCTATTAATAGCCCCAGTGAGTGCTGAGAAATGCTTGCCACTTACCACAGTGCCCAAATCAAAACCCTTAAATGGTATGACCACAACGCTGTGAACTCTGAAACCTGTAAGCTAATGGATAAGATGCGAACTATCAACCTAAGACCAAGATATATTTTTAATTACTGCTGGTATTTGCTTCTGCTTAATCCATTACATAGGAGCCAAGACTGTGCCTTTCCCTGCCCAGATTCTGGCTTCATCCGTTGCTGGAGTTCAGCTTTGGTCAGCAGCAGCAAGTAGGAGGGAAACCACTACAGCGGTAAGTGATTGACCCAGATGACCTGTTGGTACCTCACACAAAACCAGATGAACCTAACGGAGCAAGGGCCTAAGATGCTCATGGCTAATAGTTCACAGTATATTACTGTTCTTCCCCAAAGTGCTATATTGAAATCCAGGTGAGGGCAAGGCCTTTACATTTCCTTTTCACTCTTTCTGGTAAAAGTGAAGAGAGAAGTGTTGTTGGAGAAAGACCGGTTCTAGGAGATGAGAGCCTTACAGCCTACGCTTGGCATTGGATGGTAATATTTGAGGTGCTTAAGCTTCTTGAATTTTAGTTGTTTAATTAGGAATTGAAGATAAAAAATATCTCCCATGGGCCAGGGAGATAGCTCAGTGGTCTAAGCACCTGCCTGGCAAGAGCAGGGACCTGGGTTTGATCCCCAGTACCACATGTTGTGCTGGCCCAAGGCACTGAGCCAGCCACCAAAACTGGGCATGGTTGTGCATGCCTGTAATCTCAGTTTTGGGGAGGCTGAAACAGGAGGATCACTATGAGTCTGAGCTGCACAGTGAGACCCTGTACCAAATATATAAAAAATAAAATGAGATATCTTCCTGATTTCTCTAATTTTGTTCTCTCAGAGTCAAATGGTGAAAGATTTCATTGCTAAAGGAAAAGACAATGTTTAAGTGACTCTTTTCTGGTCACCCCATCCTTGTATTGTCTATCAGTGATATAGAATGAGGCTATGCTTATTTGTCTATGGTGGGCTCCTCTTGTGTTTTTGAACTCACTTGTCTATCTATTGACGTTGGTACCAGACAGTGCGACCTGTCAGATGTCTATTTTGATTGTGTTTCTCTCTCTCTCTCTCTCTCTCTCTCTCTTTATCTTTGTCTTATTAAATTTCAGTTTCAAAATTTGAAAAGGAGCAATCAAATTGTATAAAAGTATTAAAAGTTACATAGTAACAGGTTGAGTTTTGTATCCATCTTGTGCCCATTTTATAATGTTTATCACTTTACATTGCAAACATATATGTATGTATGTATGTATTCATTACACATGTAGCACACACATATAGATTATCTATCACCACATTACAAACTGCCTCAAAATGTAGTAGTTTCTGAAAACAATTTATAACTGTCACTCTCAGTAGGAAGTAGGCAGGGCACTTTCTAGGCAGTACTTGTACTGTAAGATGTCATTCATTTAACTTCCCTCAGCTACAGATAGGGATGAATGAGAAGATTTAAGAAAGTCATTTGTGTGCCTTGCACCACAGTAATCCCTCAGGTGGTTTTCTGTCTTCCTAAGCGACTTGGGCTTCCTTGCATTGTACCAGATGGTGTAAAGGCAATTGGGCTTCTTACCTAGTGGCTGGCTTCCAAGAAGGAGTGTTCTAGGGGCTTATGGGGAAAGCCCTAGAGCCATTAATTCTTATGTCATAGTTATCAAAGGCTCCAGCAATCATCAGCGGGGCATATTTAAGATTTAATAATTTATCATGGTTTCCTTTGCTGTGGTCAGCCAATGTTAAGGCTCTATTGGGGCTTAGACCTGTAAATTAAGTAGGGTCTCTCCTACCATGTTACGTAGAACAGAACAGGTCAAAGAGTCACCTCAGATTCAGAGGGGGGCAAAAGATTCCACATCTAAAATGACTGAATGATGATGAATCTGCAACCGTCTTCAAATCACTGCAACATCAGCTTAATTTTATACACGTTTAAAAATGCATAGATAGCCGCCAGTTGGTGATAGAAAGCTGTCTCCTATATACCGCGGAAAATTTGGTTCTGCTTCTGAAAAATAATCAAGATTCTGAGAAACATCGAGGCAAGAAGCAGTCCTTTTAGAAATAATAGTTTAAAAAAATTAGAAGCTTATGGTTTTGCTTTAAAGCCCATATTTTGATAACAATGCTTTGTTAATTAAGAACAAATTCCCCAAAGTATTTTTAATCACTTGGACACATCTTGCCTGCCAATGTGTGGACAGGCTAGTTTCTTCATGCATGCTTTGACATATACATTAAACCTTCTCTTACTGTTCTCTTGCTGAATCTAATTCCCATCAAACCTGTGACATGACCTATAACTATCACCAGCTTCTTTGTGGGAGTTTATGATCTTCATGATATATGCCTTCTGAAATATACGTCTGTAGGCTTATGGTAAAATTAATAAAACTGAAATTAAAACTGACAGCTCTGAAATGATATGCTACCCTTAGCATATGGAATAACTACCGTGAACACTTATGGGGTTTGTTGCAAGATTATAGACAGTTACCCAATGGAGGATAACTTCTGAACTGTGTTGCTAAATCTCATTTGACAGGTTTTGGATTTGGTATAATTTTCCTATAGCATTTTAGTGTTGGGTGAGCAATATGTTAGCAATGATTCACATGACATTTTATTTCTAAGCCCATTAGTCTTTCCCCTCTGAGTTCTCCCTCACTTCCCTGTCACACCCTTCTTTTTTTCCCCCCTTTTCCTCCCTCTATATACACTCAATCTTATCTAAATATTTTAGCAGTTAGCTCATGGCTAGGGGATTCTTTATGAAATATGATATTAAAAAGTCCTTTTGTCTGGCTGCAAATCAGAGTGTGCACATCTGCAAATCTGGTGGTATGTATCAGTGTTACTTATTTGTCTATCTTTTGATTTATGATGTTTTTTGTTCCCACAGCCACATGTTTATACGCATTTCTTCGGTGATGGTGGAAATACAAATGGCAAGAATTTGGTCCTGTACATTGTGTTCAGTGAGTTGGGCTTTTATAAAACCTCTCATGGCCCTGTCCACCCACCCCCCACACCCTACCATTATTATTATTAATTACTACTACTACTATTACTGTTTAGTTTACTTTAAAGGTTGGATTTATCTTTCCTGCTAGTGGTGAGATGTTTCCAGACAGAAGTTGACTTTATAAAGAATGATAATATCCTTACAAAAGAAAGGCTTTTGCAGCTTGGAAGAAATAGTTAAAAGTTGATTTCTGCAGCAGTAAGGAAATAGTCACATACTATATTTATAATAAAGCTTTAGGATTTTATATTCTTGAAAGTATATGGGATTATTCAAAAGATGAAAATAGCCAGGAAATAAATCCAGAAGGAATTTTTGTATTTGTACATGAGTTCTTCCTCTCTCCTTTAACCTAGTTTTACCTTGAAGGCAGAAATTCTATATGTGCCCTCCAAGGGTGATAAATAAAAATAAAAACATTAATTAATAAATTTAGTGCTTTTGTATATGGATATGATTTCAGTGTAAATTCATTAATGTGGGCTTTTTTTTTTTCCAGAACTGGGGACTCAGACCCTTGTGCTTGCCAGGCAAGTGCTTATTCTACTGAGCTATCTCCCCAGTGCCAAATTTGGGCATTTTCAGAATTTGTCAGAAAAATAAAAGGTAGCTATTGATCCTGCAATAGATTAGCATGGGCCTGTCTTTAATGACTTATAAATTATTATTCCTAAATTATTTCTGTCTCTTCAATCAGCATCATTCTTTGCTATGAAACTCTTTTGTAGATGCAATACAAGTGCTAGACACATTTTTGGTCCTACACTCCACACTCAATTTCTTCCTTTTTGGCCACAGGATCAAGATGAATTCAATGAAATAACCATGTTCCAAGTCTCCTTGTTAAGAATGAACCTGGTTAAAGCCATGAGCTTTGTGAGCAGAGACTCATAAGGATTTTCCTTCCTGCACACAGGATGGTGTTGTTTCCCCATCATGTTCCCCCCCTTCTTGGTATTTGAAAGAAAATGTACCGGAGATATTGGCAGCATCTATACTGTGACCACAGCACAAAAGATCAGCGTGGTTCAGAGACTTTGGCCCTCACAACGTACAGCTGCTAAGCCTGGGCTGGCAAGTGTCTTCCTCTATTCATTATTATACATTTTTTTCCTTATCTAAATGTATTTGGTTATGACAAGGTCTCACTATGCAGTTCAGACTCATAGTGATCCTCCAGTTTTCAGTCTTCCCAGCACTGGGATTACAAGTGTACATCACCACGCCCAGACTCTGTGGCTGGCTCAGCCTGCCCCAGAGGTGGGGCGGGTGAGGCATGTGGATGGAACCACACTGTGGTCCCTGTGCTTGCTTAAGCTTGCCTAAGCAGGTGCTTTAGTCCACTGAGCTATCTCACCAGCCCAATCATTATAATTTCTTTAAAAAAACAAACAAACTTTATACTACCACATTAAATACTTTGCTATGATTAGTTAATTCTAATTACTACAAGTTGTGACTAGATGTTAAAGGCATATTTGGGATACCAACCTTCTAATCTTAGTGTTGTTCTCTGTTGCATTACTTAATTTACCATTGAGGGAACACAATACCCAAATTTAAAGGAGGAGAGGGTTATTGGAGTCACAGTTTCCAGTGGAGTCTGCCCTAAATTGTTTTGCTCTGAGGCCGAAATGCGTGGTGGAGGAATGTGAAGAAGGAAGAAGCTACGTAGTCCAGGGAAGCACCAAGCATGGAGAAAATGGAGGAGCTGGGACAAGAGCATGCTTTTCCAGCCACACCCCCAGTGACCCACTTTCAACAAGGCCCCATCTCCTAGCAGCGCATCCAGCTATGGCAGTCATCAGAAGACGGACCATGTTCTATCACTGGGGACACTTTAGATCTAAGCCATAGCACTGTTGTGATTGCTGATATCATTATTATTGTCATTTTGCTGATATTGTTTTCTGTACTCTGACCAAGCTCTGTGCTTTGATGCCTGTAACATTTACAATGTGCTTCCAGAAGTTCTGATTTTAAAGCTCATTCATTGAAGAACTTGGAGATGCAGGGGTTCTTGTAGACATAAGCTTGAATCTCCCTCAGTCTAATCATTTCCTTGTGTGGAGGGAGTTCAGAGAGGTCTGTGGGTTTAATGAACACTGAGCACTAGTTGCTGTGAGCATGTGGAATAGTAGGAGGCTAGATCTGGCACTGGGTCTCCAAGCTTCCCTATAGGCTCCATATTTTAAGTATAGAACAGAGACAGTAGAGACAGGGCATCTGCTAGGATGAGGCCCTTTCAATCCAGGTGTCAATCATCTGCATGTATTCCAGCTGGTATCTCCCAGCTGGCCTCTCCCTGATGCTTTTCACAGCCCTTACCATATGTACCCTTCAGGTCTGCTGTCCCTTGGAATGACATTCTGCTCCACAGGATGTCACTTGGCTGCCCTCCATGACCAGGGGTAGCAGGACAGACCTCTGTGGTACGGTTCAGAGTTCGTACCCAGAGGAAACACTGCAAATGTCCCTCTCTGTGCTCCATCAATGCAGGAAGAACACAATCTGTTGAGATATTCTGTCCCTGGCCAACTAGAGCATCAGTAGGACTACAGAGCTTTTGTGTTCAGATCCACAGAATAATGTGAGAGTCTGTTCTCATTGCAGGTATTGTTGGAAGATGGGGGGTGTCTCAGTTACTCTTCTCTTGTTTCTAGAACAAAATACCTGACATCCCAAATGAAGGAAGGAAAGGTTTATTTATTTATTTTATATTTTAGTGCAGGATCTACAAGGTCTCACTATGTAGATCAGACTCCTAGTGATCCACATGTGTTCAGCCTCCCAAGAGCTAGGATTACAGGTGCAGACCACCACACCTAGTCTCAATCACTATCACAGAGGGAAGGGATGGGGTGGCTGGGGCAGGCGGGACTGGTGTGGCAAGTTGGGGATTGAATCCTGGTCACTGCATCTGCCTAAGCGGGTGCTTTAATCCACTGAGCTATTTGGCCGGCCCTATTTAGCTCACAGTTACTGGAGATTTCAGTCCATAGTCAGCTGGCTCCAAGGCAGATGGCACAGGGCAAAGAACATCCATTCATGGTGGCAGCAAAGAGCAGAGAGCAAAATGGAGAAGTAGCAGCACCAATAGCAACATAGACAACAGAGAGGAAATCTGTCTCCCTGTCTCTCTTTTGTTATATGCAGGCTATCCACCTCAGGCTGGATGTAGTATTCATATTCATAATCCAAACAGTACTCAGACCCATAATCTCAGCCTTGGGTCACCCAGAATTCCAGTGGATCATGAGTTAACAAACTCTAGAAGTCTGCCTCGTGACTTACATGAGGCTTTGGAGGCCAACTACACTAAATCATAACAGGAGGGTTCATGGGCCAAAAGGTCCACCTTTTGTTAGAAATACTGGCATATTTTACAGTATAAACCATACCTTGGAGAAGCAGAGTACATAAGACAAATATATAATTCAATGGATTCTCACAAAGTAAACACCTGTGTTATTCCTTCCAGTTAAAAAAAAATATTGCTAGTTCCCTAAAATCTTTTACAGGAATTCTCTCAATATCATTCCATCGCTCTTTCCCAAAAGTAAGTTTGATACTTAATTATCTTTTCCTTAGTTTTACTTATAGCATTATATCTTAAATATTAACTATGAAACAGTGAAATATTAACTATTATCTTTGTCTCTTTAAATTTGGCATACAAATATATTTGTTGTGTTTTAAAAATTATGTGTATGAGATTTATGCATATTGCGTGCAGTTGCAAGTTAGTCATCTTTATTGCTTTCTAGTATTCCATTATATAGTACAGTAAGATATTTAACCATGTTATTGTTGAAGGAAATTTGGTTTTGGTTCTTAGACTAAGAATTATGATGACTTTATAAAGGACAGGCAGATTCATCGATGTCCTCCCATACTCTAGACTTCCACCAACTCCCATATTCGAGGCATGTACTTGCATCACTGACATAGGCAGTTAATTATAATTCCTTGCAGAGACCTTTCCTAGTGGGGCAATGGGTTGGATTAAGAATCTAGTTGGTCTCAAGTTTCATCAGATAATGATTTCCTGGAAATTTTGCATTCAAATGGAAGAAGATTTACATCTCCAAGATCCTAGAATATAACTTATGAATCAAGGCACCAGGAGGAGCCATCGTTTTCAAGTAGACTGAAGGAAAATTTTAGAGGTATCTGCATAAAAGGACAGAGTGAAGTAGATGCCTAGTGGTGCACCCTTTTGAGATTATAAAGGAACCTATTTCCTTGGCTTCTCTTTCTTCTAAAATATTTTCTTTTAATTTTTTTAGTATATGTGTCAGTTACTCTTCTCTCATTGCTGGGACAAATACCTGACACTCAAAATGAAGGAAGGAAAAGTTTATGTAGACCACAGTCACTGGAGATTTCAGTCCGTGCTCAGCTGGCTCCAAGGCAGAGTGGCACATGGCAGAGGGCAGCAGTTCATGGCAAGAGCAAAGACCAAGAGCAAATGAGAGAAGCAGCAGCAACAATGGCCTCAGAGAGCAAGTCTGCCTTCCTTAACTTGCTTTCAGGCTATAAGCTCCAGGCTGGGTGTAGTACTCACACCCATAATCCCAATAGTACTCAGACCCATAATCTCAGCCTTGGATCACCCATAATCCCAGTGGGTCATGAGTTAATCACAAGCTCTAGAAGTCTGCCCCATGACTGCGTGAGGCTTTGGGGGGACAACTAGAAGCAAACCATAACACTATTCATTTTCCATGCAGAGTGCTCATATTCAGTGTGGGGAATTTGTGCTGGTGCATTATATTTTTTCTTTTTCCTCATTTCCTTCTTTCCTTCCCCTTTGTTTCTCTTCCCATTTATAGAAGCTGTGTTTCAATTTTTTGCTTCCATTTAAAAAAAAAAAATCCTCTTTCCACTCTGTTCCTTGAAGTCTTATAATAAATTTGACTTTGACTTAGGAGAATTTAAATTTGTTTTCTATTACATTCAAGCACAAGGGCCCTGCACAGCAAAGTATCATAATTATTTCACAAGTAATGACATTTTTGATAATTTCCTAATTGAGTGTTCAAATATCTGGTGATATTAACTTGTTGGGTAAAGTTGGACAAGTAAAAGTAAACCTTCTATGACTGGAGTTTCTTATAAGTAACAGGAATTTGGACAAGAAGATCTGAAAGATTTACTTTGTATCCAACCCAGAATTACTCTGTCAAGGTGACAACAGGAAAACTTACAACTTAAGATTTGCACTTGGCTTCTTGGAAGATACAGGGAGGATTCTGGAGACGATTTATTCTGAAAAAATTTAAAGCCAAAATATTATAGAGTTTTTCTGCCTCTTAGTAAGTGGGCATTCTCAAGTAGAATATTTCCTGGTACATAGCAAGCACTCAATAAATATTTGAAAACTGAAAGAATGAACAAAAGACTCCCAGTTTATAATATTTTATATTCCAAGAGCTGAATCATTAAGCATGTTCTTAGGATGTCAGTTCTTATTCGACCCTTATCACGAATCCCTACTCTACTGTGAATCCTTAGTTCTTGCAAGACCCAAACGCAGTTTTCAAGCGTGAGCTTTTGCAGCGGGGTGACTCAGCACGGAAGGGGTTAACGAAGAGTCAGATGCTGTCGTAAGATTTCTGTGAAGCACAAAAAGTACAGTGCCAACAAAATCCCCTGAAGAGTAAACAAAACTTGGAACTGTTGCAAACAATAAATTGTCAATACCTTATAGAAGAAATGGATAATGAAAACTTATCATGCCTATAGTTAGTATCCTCTTTAAAAGAATTTACAGAGCCTATGAAATTAAATTCTGTGCACAGTTCTCTTAATTTGTCCTTAATTAAACAATACTCCATAAATGGTGCATTCAGTGACCAAATGTTCAGAGACAGCAAAATGGTGGGTCCCAAGCCATTAGGAATGAAATAAAGGCAGTCCCTGGAGAGCCTGCAAGAATCTGGTCTCTCTAAGTGACAACTGATGGTTTAGGAAAGATAATTAACTTTGCAATTACAAACTGCAGCTTTCACCAATGCTGTTTTTCCCCCAGTATAATCTTTTAAATGTTGGATTATTTTCCATAACATGAAATAGTTTGCTTGGAAAGGGGAAAAACAAACAGATACTCCACCCCAGGCTGCTGAATTCATCAGGAATTAAGTCCTTATTGATTAATTTAATGGGTATTGTTTTTTATTTCTAATGTCAGATCAATATCCATTTAATGTGCAGTAGTTATTCAGATTCTCAACATTAAAATTCAGTGGTGAATTTATACAAGTAAAAAAATAATATGTATATTTTACACAAAAACCAGAAAAATAGGCTTTTAATTTTTTAAGAAATAGATGCCACATCCTGTCCAATAAATTTATAGCTAAAACTTTTAAAGAAACCTTATTATGGTATAGATTTAGTAACTTTAGGGTTTTTTTTTTTCCTACTTAAGTCATTCTCTGAAACTCTCATTACTTTATTTATTATGGATTTTTAAATTACCTCAGTACCGGAATAATCCAGTATTTTCTTCCTCCTTTGTCCCTAGAAGAATTCAGTCTACCCTAAATGTACCTGACCAAGTTTTCTTAATGTCAACTGACACTATGCATTAGGCAAATGTTAATGGTAAATAACAATTACTATTTTAAAAAAACATGTGGTTACATATTGTCATATATATACATATATATTCAGTTTTTCATATAAGATAAAACCCTGTGATATTTTAGCTTGTGCTTACTTAACATTATAGTTTAAAATAAAGTAGGAAAATGGTGAAAGAAGAAGAGGCATTATAATTCAGTGTGGACCAAGTGTCTAAAAGCGCACTTGGCTTAGTCTGATTTTCAATTTGTATATATGATAATCAACTTTATAAGGCCTTCTAAATAAATGAATCAGATGCTGGAAAAATTAGAAAGTAGTGGTGAGGGAGAGAGATGGAAATGTGCCATGTATGTGCACTAATCATCCAGTGAATGTAATCATTATATACTCTATGTGCACTAAGAAAAACAGGAAAGTATGATTGTGGGAGGGGCTCTTCATAATGTCCATGCAGAAAAACACGTGAACTGTACGAAAATTCTGGAGTAATTTTAGGTAAAAAATACCCATCTTCTCCTGAGTATTGCTCAACTCATCAGAGAATATTACCCTTTTCAGCTTTGCTTCATATGCTAGTTGTTTGTTTCCAAATAGTTGTGCTGTGTGTGTGTGTGTGTGTGTGTGTGTGTGTGTGTGTTTCTATGGGCCTACCATTCAGAACACACCAAGAAGTAGTCTTTGGATGTTGACTCAGACATGAAAATATCAACTTGATTTTTGTATACACTATGCAATAAAGGTAAAGAATTGGAAAGTATCTGAGAGATACACAGAGAAAAATTGGCATATTCTGTGTTGTGTCATTAGGCTTGTACTCTACTTTTATCAAAGATCCTCAAGTGGGGCTGGGCAGATGGCTGAGTAGAATAAGCATTTCCCTGGCAAGTGCAAGGGCCTGAGTTCAATCCTCTGTTCCACCAAAAAAAAAAAAAAAAAAAAAGAAAAAGAAAAAGAGAAATCCTCAAGTGAAATAATCTTTATATGTTCTATGTAGAATCACTCTCTGTCTTCCTTATTTCATTTCTTTCTTCTTTCATTCATTCATCAAATATTTATTGACCTCTTACTAGATACTAAAGTGAGCCAGAACTAACTCATGAGCACAGAAATGATACAATAATTCAATAAAGTCACTATTATATTGAAGCTGAAGTTCTTTTCTTTTGACAAAATTTGATGCTTCTCTTCCTAGAGGCTGGCTTCTGCATTGCTACCAATAGCCAAAAAACTTTCCTTATGCAAGTTCATTTCCTTGTCTGTTTAGGAAAAATTTTTTTGGCATTTTAAAAGTAATTAGTGTACTTCACAGAACTATAGAAAACATTCTCAAAATTTATTTGTAACCAGAAAGAAACCTTGCATGGCCGTAATAATTCTAGACAACAAAGACAAGGCAGGAGGCATTGCAATCCCTGATTTGAAATTGTATTACAAAGCTACTGTGATGAAAACAGCATGGTACCAAAAAGAAACAGAGCTAGGATCAATGGAACAGACTAGAAAATGCTGAAACAATTAAAACACCCTCAGCCACCTTATTTTTGTTAAAGGAACCAAGCATGTATGCTGGAAGAAAGATAGCCTCGTGTGTGTGTGTGTGTGTGTGTGTGTGTGTGTGTGTTTGGGGGGGGGACTGGGGATTGAACTCAGGCCCTTGCACTTACCAGGGAAGTGCTTATTCCACTGAGCCATCTCCCCGGCCCTTAAAGTAGTTGGCTATTTTTTTTTTTTTTCAGAACCGGGGATTGAACTCAGGCCCTTGTACTTGCCAGGGAAGCGTTTATTCCACTGAACCACCCGCCCAGCCCCCTGATAGCCTCTTTAATAAATGATGTTGGACAAACTGGCTTTTCCCATGCTAAAAACTAAAACTAGACCTATGCTTCTCACTGTGCATTAGACTAAAATAAAAATGGATCAAAAATCTACATATTAAAGTAGAAACACTAAATCTGCTGGAAACATAGGTGTAGTCAAAATTTCATGAACAAAAGCCAGTAACACAGGAAATACTACAGAGAATCAACATCTATTAAAAAGCTTTTGCACAGTAAAATAAATTACCAATAGAGTATAAGTACAACTCACAGAGTGGGAAAATATTTTATCCTGTTGTCCCTAAAAGGACTAATATCTGGAACATATAACGAAGTGAAAAAAAATCAGATCTTCCTCCAAATTTAAAGACTCAATCCAAAAATCAGAATTTGAGATAAATATACACTTCTCATAGGAAAAAATACAAATGGAAAATGTATATATGAAAAATGTTCAACATCACTGGTAATTCATGAAATACACATTAAAACAACACTGAGATTCCATGTCACCCCAGAAAGAATGGCTATTTTCAAGAAACTAACCAGCAACAAATGCTAGAGGGTTTGTGGGGAAAAGGGAACCCTTTGCTACTGTTGGTGGGAGTGCAGACTCATACTGGCACAACCGTTATGGAAATCAGTGTGGAAATTCTTTAAAAAAGTAGGACAAAGGCTGGGGAGATGACTCAGTGGATTAAGCGCTTTCCTGGCAAGCGCAAGGGCCTGAGTTCAATACCCGGCTCTGGGAAAAAGAAAACAAAGTAGGACAAGAAGTCCCATTTAAGCCAGCTATTCCCCTTCTGGGTATAGTGCTTAAAAAAAATAAAAAAAATCATACCAGAGTGATATATGTACACTCATGTTTATAGCAGCAGAGTTTGTAGTAGCTAAATCTTAGAAACAGCCCAAATGCTCATCAAACAAGAGTGATTAAGAAAGATGTGGGGGTTTTAATACAATGGAGTACTACTCAGCCAAAATGAAAGAAACGTTTGAGACATTTCTAAGAAAATAAATGTACCTTGAGACCAGGCTCTTAATTGAAGTATATTAGACACAAATGTATAAATATTACATTGATTCCTGGTGTGAGACACTGAAAATGTAAATAAGTACCAAAGTGTATCAAAGGTATTATGAAATAGGAAAAGATTATTCGAAAGAAAGGAGAACTAAGGAAGAAAAAGAAAAGAAAGAAAGGATAAAGGAAGGATAAAATTGAAATAAAGTTTTGTAAATGAGAAGGAAAGAGGGGTTGAAGGGCATGGAAGGGGCTGGGGGAAAAGCAGATTTGGAAATATCATGTTCAGATACAAATTCCCTATGATGAATGGGATCATTATGTATATCTATATGTACAAATAAACTTAACAAGAAAAGAGGACATTTAGTAGGTAATTCACATTTGCTTATACCATAAAAGTTAAAACAGAGCTAGTATATGTGACTGAACAAGTTATAAAAGGTAAAATACCTATGAGTAGTGTTTGTATCTTTGGTTGAATGGAGCCTCTGTTAGTCAGATATCTATAGAGAAGCAGAGCCACTAAGAGTGATATGTAATCTGGGATTTATGATAAAGACTGTGTCTTAAATAATTTTGAATCCTCATAGAGGTTTCTATGAAAATGTGTTGCCTCATTGGTATATATGGAAGTTACTGTAAGGGTTAAGGGATAAGTAAAGCTGATATGAAATGGGAAGAAAGAAGAACAAATTGAAGCCCAAGGACAGAAGGATTTCCCCAGGAACAAATTAGAACCCATTCTATGTGTCACTGCTTCTAACCTAAATAAAGTAGGTGTTATGCTAAAGGACATGATGTCTTTTGTCCTGTGGCTAAACAAGCCTTGATCCAGGGCTTGGAGAAGCCAAAGGAAGGGACAATTAGAAACCTGGTCATCTAAAGCCTGGCTGTTGCCTGTATTTATAGGGTAAGTCACAAAATCAGTGAGTATGTGCATAAGCTACAGCAGTGTTATCCTTTAGGGAATGTAAAATGTAATGTTTGATGCTTCCAAATCTTGCTACATTTCTCTTGTGATCTGTTCTAATAAGAATCATACAAAGAATGAGACTTTTGGCAATCTGCCTTAGTTTAGCTAAGAAGACACAATGGGCTGGGGTTATGCGGTACAGTGCTGCACAGCCCTACATGGTCCATCTCTTGTTGCAGAGCTAGATCTTCACCAGGACCTGGGGGCTCCCAGAGTAGTATGCTTTTGTCTACATAGTGTTGCCTCTTTCATGGAAGGCAAGTCTCATAACTGTGCATCTCATAATACCTACCATTGTAAGCAAATGTTTGCTAAGTATCTGTTTAATAAATAAACTAAATTTAGAAAATTAGAAAACTAAATTCTTAAATTCTTCAAAGTGACTAAAAGAACAAAGAACATAAAAGATAGGCTGGGGAAAAAACCTAGTCAATTTTGACCAGAGTAAAACAGAGTTATGTAATTGCCATTAAAATAGTTTGCCTTTAGAAGAGTAGAGTTAAGTAAGGGTCTCAGTTATAAAATAATCATTTTTGTTCTGACATTCTTAGGCCAGAAACATTACTGAGAGACAGAAGCAATAGCATTACTTGGGGATTTTCTAGAAATGGAATTTTTTTTCCTTCTTTTTTTTTTTTTTGAAATGGAAAATTTCAAGCTCTATTGAATCAGAGGTTCGGGGAGTAGAATACTAGCAATCTGTATTTAAATAACCACTTCAGAAAATCCTGTTTAAGAATTCTAATTTTAACTAGGATTAGAGGTCCCATTTGACCCTACTCTGACCCTTTTGGGTATTTTTCCAGAAAAATTGAAAACATCATGCTCAGTGATATGTGTGCATCAATGTTTACAAAGCAGCATAATTTGTCATAGTTAAATCTTGGAAACAACTCAAATACCCATCACCTGATGAATAGATAAAAATGATGTGGTATTTTTATACAGTGGAATATTACTCAGCTGTAAAGAAATATAAACTTGAGGGTTTTATAGGTAAATGGATGCAACTAGAGGCCATACTCTTAAGTGAAATAAATTAGACCTGCATGTGTAAACATCATTTTGTCTCCCTAGTACAAGAAACTGAAAGAAGAAACAAAATCTGAAGGATAGAATAAATATTTTGAAAGGGAAAGAAAATGCTCAAAAGGATCAAACAGCTCAGATAAGGGAAAGGAGAAAAGAAAGAAGGAAGGACTACACACACACACACACACACACACACACACACACACACACACACGATAGCTAAGATAATTGTACTACTAATTTCTATTGGTTTATTGAAAGGAACAGTTAATGCCTGATTTTTATGACCAATTTTGCATGCTTATATCTGGTAATCTGAACAAATACTTTGAAGATATCAATTTGCATTATAATAACCATTGTTGATTTTCTATAATCTTGTTTTGAAAGTCTGTATCTATTTTAGCTTTAGTAGACTTTATTGAAAGAAAATACAGAATTATATCCTACACAAAATTGGTTTTACATTTTACTTATTAAGGGAACTACAAGTTAAAAACATAACACAATACTTTCATATCATGAGTTAGCAGGATATCATGTATGCATCTTGTACAATGAATAATCACTAAGACAACAATATGCAAAGTATTAATTATTGAAACTGTCCTACTAATCAGTTTTGAAACTGTCCCATTGCTATTTGCTTCTCAATAAAATTATTAAAAAAGTAAAAATAAATTTTTAAAAAATGAAGTCACTTAGGACCTTAAACACAAATATATATGGATGGCAGTTTATTTATGGTGAATAAGTGAGAAAACTGAAATGTTTATCAATAATAAATGTGTAAATAAAAGCTGGCCTATCTGTGTAATGGAATATAATTGGCAATAAACAGGAAGTGCTGATATTTATTGTAATATGAATGCAATTTGAACAGGTGAAATGAGTAGGTCACAAACTCCACAAATTAGACCTTTCCATTTGTTTTTCAAAAACAGACAGATTCACAGAGACATTTTCATTTTAAGTATTTTTAACTTACTGTATGGTCAAGAGATATAATCCATCATTATTTGAGGAGTATCTACACTGAAAGAACCAGGCAGATTCACTAATTTGTGCATTTCAGAAGAATAAATTTTAAGATATATGATTTATACCTAAATAAGTGTGTAATATTTAATAAATCAGTGTGACTGCTTAATAGTCTTTTTTATTTTAAAGAGAAAAAATAATAGATAAGCCATTAGAAATGATATACAATTAAAAGAAACAACATTTTAATTTTTTTTTTTAAAGTTACTTAAAGGGACCCAGGAGATAGCTCAGTAGAATAAGCACTTGCCTGGTAAAGGCAAGGGCCTAAGTTCAACCCCTGTTCAATAAATAAATAAATAAATAAATAAATAAATAAATGTCACTTAAAGCCAAAACTAATTAAAACCATCATTTGAAAAACTGGAAAAGAAAAAAAGAATTCTAATTTTAGAGATGTTAACTTCACTGGTGATTAAATAAAACATGCTAAAGTGAGTACCCATTGGAGAATCTGAAAATTCAGTGAGAAAGAGAAATGGTAATAAGTTACAATTGTAGACAAGTCAGGACAGATGGCAAAATATGAAATGACACAGGCAGTCATGAAGAGCAAAGCCTCGTAGAAGCAAGTACGCAATGAAGTTGAAGTCAGAAAGAGTCACCAGGGCCAGGGGGATAGCTCAGTGGCATAAGTGCTTGCCTGATATGCGCAAGGTCACACATACCAGGGACCTAAAAAAAGGGGGGCAGTGACCAAGCCACAACTCCAGAGGTTAGCTTTTGACAACATAGAACCAATGATAAGGAAGGCTAAGAGGTAACTTCTCCCCTTCAGGGATAGCATCCTCACCTTAGGGACATTCATTTGTCTGCAGCTACTGCTTACCAGACTCCCAATCTCTCTAGTGCCTGAATCAAATTTCATTTCCTCTTCACACTTAATGTATGATATTACAGCGTGATAATATTATATTTTGGAGTGCTAATCACCGTGAAGAATTCTTTTACCTTTTATTTTCCCCTTGTTCCTTTGTCCCTATTCTCAGAGTTGAAACCCTAATTCTCTATGGCTTTGCCCATTGAACATTCCAAGACTTTGGGGGATCCTAGAAGTTATGTTTAACAAGTGAAGAAAGAGGGCTGAACAATAGATATCTTACAAAGAAACAAAAACAAAGAAGAGAGTTTTCTCAATTGACAGAGATTTGAAAGATAACAGAGAGAGAAGATTTTAAGTGAAGTTCAATATATCCATGATGGGAGAGAAAAATTTAAGAAATGAAATGGTATATCAGGTACATCCAAGCCTATGAAAGCAGGGACTGTGTCACAGGACTATGAATCCTAAGCCTAAGGAAAAAAGAAAGAAGTGTTTCTAAAATATTGGAGGCCACCCCAAGAAATCTATGGACAAGTGATCCAAAACCAGTTCCCAGTGGTTCCCAAACACTCTACCACAGCATAGAACTTCTGAAGAATGTGAAGAAATGGCTAAGCTTAAATTTTCCTATAAACCAAAGAAATGATTTACAGGAAAGAGAGTCATAGTTCTTGCAGGTTTAAGTGTGAGAAATAAATATAATACTTCCCACAATTGTATCTCTTTGTCTCACTAAGATTATGGCTTCTCAATGACTATCTTGATGAACAGTGCACACCATAGTAAAGACCGATTATTCCTAAATGAATTTGAACATTGCTAGATTGGTTGCTTTTAGTTTAGCTACTAGAAACAAAGGAAGAAAGAAGAGAAGTAAATTTAGTCAGATTCTAGATTTAGTAATCATGTGTTATGTGTGGATTCTAATTTGGGAAGTTTGGATTTCATGATAGTGACACTCATGCAAGGAGTCCAATTTAATGTTTTGTTCCTATTGGTATAATAGAAGAGTGAGACTGATAAACTCCAGAACATACACAGAATGTGATAAATACATAATTTTAGACATTACATTTAACACTCTTTAATGAAGGAGGAGTAAATAAATTTGGAAACAGGAGCATATATGGATCAGGATCTCAACACAGAATGTTTGGGACATTGCAAAAGTTTTTTTTTTCAAATACTGTAAATATAAAGGAAAAGAGGGCAAAATCTCTCATCCAGCACTTCGTAGAAGCAGCATTATCACTATCCAAGTCACAAGAGGAAAATAAAAATACTAGGAAATGGAATGGTACTAAATTCTGGCAAAAAAAAAAAAAATGATATACCATCAGAGAACTTGACAGGAACAGTGGTTTTCACTTGAGAGGAGAAGACAGAGATCAGGTCATAAGAAGAATTATGGTATTTAATATCTTACATCTAATATCTTACCCACCTACCTCTTCCAGTTTCATCCTAGGATTTCCTATAAGTTGAGAGTAGCCTGAATCCAGAATTCTTGAGGGTTCGGATGACATAACCCATGACGTCAGCTGGTACAGGCAGAGGGAGAAGAAAAGGCAGATGGAAGGGTAGGAAACGAGAGTGAAGAAAATAAATGGGCCAGATCTGCCAATGTTTGACTAATACCGGAACATTGGGGAGAATCTCTTGGTGTTTACAGGTACATGATGGAGAGAATTAATTTAGGTTCACTTTTTTATTTGCTTGTAGTTGACAAAATTACGACCTCTTCTGGGCAAATAGGCATCTTTTAGAACGGAATGTGAAGGATGTGCTAAATAAAGCATTGTCACCCAGGGACACTGGACTCTTTAAGATAGTAGGTGTATCAGTACCTTGCCACTTGTTAGGGTTGCACTGTATCTCTTAAAATGATATTGAGATCACTACCCTCAGTAACTAGGAATGTGACTTATTTTGGAATTGATCATTGTTGTTGGTTGAGTTGACACAAAATGAATGTGATGGGTCCTATCCAATGGGATGCGAGTCCTTATTATTATTTTTTAATTATTATTATTATTATTTTTTTGTATTTTAGGGAAGGGTCTACAGGCTATTCAGGGTCACATTACTAGATCAGACTTGTAGTGATACACCTGTTTACAGCCTCCCAAGTGCTGGGATTACAGGCACATGCCACCATGCCCAGTCTCAATTGCCATCTCAGTGCACCACGGGGGTGGGGCTGGCACGGCAGGCCTGGGGATCGAACCTCTGACCCCTGTGTCTGCTTGCAGGCACTTTGATCAGCTGAGCTATTTGGCTGGCCCACGTGCCCTTATTTAAAACAAAAATGAAGAAAATTTAGGTGCATGTGCAAAGGGAGAACATCAGGCAAAGATGACGGCAGAGATCAGGGTAAGACATCTACAAGCAAAAGAAAGCTAACTATTGCCACCAAAATGTCAGAAGCTAGGGGAAAGCCTTGAGAGATTCTCCCTCATAGTCCCTGGGAGGAACTAGCCCTTCTGACAACTTGGTCTTCACTACTTGGTCTTCACCTGTTAAGCTAGAATAAGTGTATTTTCAATCACCCAGTTTGCCATATGGAAGCATTAACAAATGGATTTACCCTTCACTAACATACCCTCTTATCCCCCATAATTCTCTCTCTTTGCTCTAAAGTACATAGACCATTGATGGAAAAAGTCCTGCTTATCTTTATACAAATACAAATGATCAGTACTTATGTATTGTATTTAATATGATTATATCCCCAGGAGAGGTCCACTGATCATGAAATCAAAGAAATTCAAGTTTTGAGACCCATTCATATTGACCTCTTCTGAATCTCAGTGTTGAGATGTATATTTTTAATTTAAAATTTATATATTTCATATTCTAAATCATACTCCCCCCATTCTCCAAGCTTTGGACTCTATACAGTCTGAATCCACCCTTTTACATTCTGTTGTTCTAACTTCCTAACCCTGCTAACAATTAATTCAACACAGTTGTATATATCTTTACATCCTAATGCACTCTTAATGTGCTTTCAAATCCATTGTTCTCATAAGCAACAATCATTTAAAAATAAACTAAAAGGGAAAAATAAACTCTCTAAGAGTCCTTGATTCTGGAGTGTTTCAGGCCCAGTGGGACTCCAAAATGAGGACAGGAAGTCTTCTCTCCCAGGCACCAAATGGTAGCTTTTATTTACTTATTTCGTTATTATTTTTTCATCTGAGGGTTTTTGTTTTAGGTGAATCACCTCAGGGAGAGAGCCCATTTCAGATATTTCTAGCCTCCGACCATTTCTTTTCTAGGTTGTGAAACTTCAATTGTTTTGTAGAGGTGATGGATTAAAATTAAAATTGCATTCATTAGCATAACTAAATGGAAGCATCCCATCTTACTGTATGGGCTCATTATGAGTAAGTAGGAAAAGAATTCCAGAATTTGTCTCATTAATTAGGTGGTGGATCGATGTACATTCCCTGAACTGGACAGCATGAGAGGAGTCAGTATCCTCTGACCTATGCTTGCTGTGACTCTAGGGGCTTTCTGTATCTATAATTTATATATTCCTCTCCAACATGGGCCATACTCCCTTCTGTCATTATGATGGTCATCTTCAGTTTTCACCACTGTTTGCTCAAATTCTGTCTTACAAGGAGAACAGATATCTCTCAAATGACTACATGGAGTTGGGCAAGTTGGCTGAGGTACTGCTAAGATCATCTCAGTAAAGCAAACATATTTTATCTTATTTTTTCTTCTGCCTTGGATAGCAATATCCTGGTACTTTTCCAAATTTAGCTGACTGGTGGGAATTGTGGAATTCATGTATACTGCCTGATATTTTTGTTTGTACACTGTGCATGACTTCTACCTGGTGCTATGATATGAAACGTATTCCTCAATCTTCATACTTCCATGTGATTGACACTTTACTAAAGAAACACTGTAAGCCCCTTCTAGCTTTCTTATTCATTTGTACCGTGGGAAAGAGAGTCAGTCACATTGGTGAGTAGAATCTGTCACATAGTCACCCTCCTTGGTTGTTATGGCTTGTGTCTGGCCATCCCCCCACAATGCCTTATTCCTTTCTGTCATAGCATCCTATTCCATTGTGTGATTGGTTATCCATTTTTCAGTCAATGGAGATATGGGTAATTTCCACCTTTTGTTATTATGAATAATTCTGATGGAAATATTTGTGTATAAGTTTGTGTGGACATTTACAAAATTTTTCCTAAGTAAATTATCAGGAATGTAAATGTACTGCACAAGTACTCTAATTTCTCAGCATTGTTATCCATACTTATTATTATCTACCTTTTCTATTGCAGTCACACTAGTGGCTATGAAGTGGTACATCATCCTCATTGTGATTTGTATTTCCCTAATGAACAATTATACTGAGTATCTTTTCATATGCTTATTTATCATTAGTAGATCTTCCTTTGGAGAAGTTTCTATTTATATCCATGGCTCATTTTAAAAATTGAGATATTTTCCTATTATAGAGTTACAAGACCTCTTTATTCTAGATATAATACTCCTTGGATATATGGTTTATAAAAATTGCTTTCAATTTTACTTTACTTAGAACATTTGGTAAGGTACAAAGTTTTAAATTTTAATGCAATGTAACTTATCTACTTTTCCCATCGGCCACTTTTGTCTTGGGAGTTACAGCTTAAAGAGCTTTGCCCAAACAAAGGTCACAAACTTGATTCCTACTTCTTTTTTATGAATTTCAGAATTTTTGATTTTGCAACTCATCTTGAGTTAATTTTGTGTATTGCATAAGGAAAGGGTTTTGTGTGTGGTACAACTTCACCTTTCATATCAATATACCATTATAAAGATTATAATTTTCTCACTGAGTTATTAGAAATCCTGTTAAAGGGCTGGTTAGATAGCTCAGCAGACTAAAGCACCTGCTTAGGCAGGTTTAGTGATGGGGTTCAATCCCTGGCTTGCAGTGCTGGCCCCATCTCTGGTGTGCCAAGACAGCAAATGAGAATGAGCATGGTGGTGCCCGCCTGTAATCCCAGTGCTTGGGAGGCTGAAAACAGGAGGATCATTACGAATCTGATTTGTGTAGTGAGACCCTGAGCACCCTGTACTAAATACATTTTTTCAAAAAACCTGTTAAAAATCAGTTGATCATTACTTTAAGTGTTTTGTCTATAGACTTTCAACTCTGTAACCTTTTAAGACTCCATTTCAGATTTATGTTGACTCCAGACAAATTTAGACATTTTATTCTATACCATTTTATTGTTTTTCTTCATTTTCTCTTTCATTTTCTATGCTATGAATTTTATCCATATTCTAGATACAGATATTTTCAGCACAATATATTTTTATACTTTTTAATTTTTAAAGAAAGTGAAGGGGAAAAAGTGGAAAATATAAATTTGAAGATTATATTAACTTTTTCACATATCTTTTTTCATGTCTTTATTTCTGTGAATTTAGTTTTCATCTGATATTTCTTGCTTCAAGAGAGCTATATTCTTATCTCCATAAGACTATCATCTAATATATGACCACAGGTTCATATGTTATAG